>NC_134353.1:694136978-694460387 GCF_048569485.1 Anomaloglossus baeobatrachus
TTAATAGAAGCAATCAAATCACTAAGATCTGAGTCACCCTCAGAGAAATAGATGGGATACATAGCCTCCGAGCCCCCAGTGAGGGCATCCTCCTCATCTTGAGAGTCAGCTCTTGAGACAGAGCCGTGGGATGGGGAGCGGGAGGAAACCCTGCGACTTCTCTTAGAAGGACGGGGTCTGGGATCAGATGATGAATCCTCCGTGAGCTCTGATGGACGGAGGTCAGAGGATAGGAGTCCTCTGTCAAGAGTATTAGAGGCACCCTGTGAGGGGGGCTGATGCATATTCATCAAAGTCCTGGACAAAAGTCCCATGGACTCAGCAAATGACTGGGATATGGACCTAGAAAAGGACTCTACCCAGGCCGGGGGTTCAATCACAGGTGCAGCAGCAGCCTGAGAGACCACTGGGGGTGAGACTCCAGGCTGTGGCACCGCCAAGTTAGAGCAACCATCACAGTGTGGATAAATGCTCGGCTTAGGCAGCAGGAGCTTACATGCAGTGCATGCAGAATAAAGCTTTGGAGCCTTGCTCCTTGTGTGAGACAAGCTGCTGGAGTGGGGGTTTTGCAGAGAATGAACCCCAGGGAGAATATACAGAGGTCCACAACCGGAGACCGGCTGTGGCTTACCAGACCGCTGAGCACGGTGTTGTGTGCCCTCCAGATCCCGAAGCCCGGTCCCCCAGAGCGCAGCACCTCAGCAGAGATGCAGAATGCAGGATGTCCCAGAGCAGAGTGAACTCTGCCTGAGAAATGGCCGCCGGAGCGAAGAGAGGGGGCGGGACTAGGGGCGTTCCTATAAAAGAGCGGGAACTGGAGGGCTATAGAGACCTGCAGGGAAGGAGGGACGCCCCAGCAGTGGGGAGTGTCCCTCCCCTGTGTAGAACGGCCGCCGGGAGGAGCCGAACCTGTCCCTCTGCATGAGTGACATGCGAGGGCAGGAAAACGAAACTAGGCCTCCGGCGAAGCCGGGGCCTAAATTTAAGCGGCGAGGCCGACAAGCAGGCACCATCGGCGCGGTTCTCGGGCAAAAGCTGGAGAACCCGCCGGAAAAGTTAAAAACAATCACATACAGCATACTCTCCCCTTACAATAAAGAACCGGGACCCTCAACATAACCGTCTCAGGTACTTAGCTGCTGAGACGCAGGGCCATGTCCATGGGGATGAGTGCTCCGGTCCAACAGAATTCTCAAGGGGCTGTGGATGGAGACCGGACTCCTGCCAGGCATGGAGACCGTGCTGGCTCCCACTTCAAGCCAGAGCCCAGAAGGGATGGTGAAGGAGCGCGGCATGTAAGGCTTCAGCCTTGTAAATCAACCTTAACAACACCGCCGACACAGTGGGGTGAGAAGGGACATGCCGGGAGTCCAGACATGGACCTGCTTTTCTTCAAACTCTTTCCAAAAGTCAAACAATCAGATGAGAATGCATGTGTGGATGTATGACCTCCTGAACACAAAGCGATAAACTGGCTAGGACTGGCTACCAGGGGGTGTATAAGCTCAGAGGGAGGAGCTACACTTTTAAGTGTAGTACTTTGTGTGTCCTCCGGAGGCAGAAGCTAAACACCCATGGTCTGGGTCTCCCAAAGGAACGATAAAGAAAATAGCGAGATTTAATATACTGTATGCAGCAAAGTACTGTATTTTTCGGACTATAAGACGCACCCTGGTTTTAGAGGAGGAAAATAGGAAAATAAAATTTTAAGCAAAAAATGTGGTCATGACCCACTTATGGGGCGAGGATCTGCTGCTGACACTGTTATGGGGTAATGTCCTGCTAATATACTCCCCCATGCTGCTCATATACTCCTAATGCTGCTCATATACTCCTAATGCTGCTCATATACTCCCCATGCTGCTCATATACTCCCCCATGCTGCTCATATACTCCCCCATGCTGCTCATATACTCCCCCATGCTGCTCATATAGTCCCCAGCCTGCGCATATACTCCCCAGCCTGCGCATATACTCCCCAGCCTGCGCATATACTCCCCATGCTGCTCATAATAAATCCCTATCCTGCTCATATACCCCCATCATCCTGGTGTATGGCCGCATCCTGTGGCACATAAAAAAAAAAAATAAACGTTCATACTTACCTTACCTCACCTCACTCCCTGCAGCACCGCTCCTCTTATCGTCTATGTCAGCGGCAGCGCCGCTGAGTGGAGCCGTCCCCGTTCCCCTGCAGCATCGCGATCTCCTCCTGTCTGTGCCAGCGGCTGTGTGTGGACACATACGCACAGCGATGACGTCATCGCTGTGCGCGCCGCTAGTCTCCACGCAAGTCAGCTGACCGGCACAGACAGGAGATCGTGATGCTGCAGGAGAACGGTGAGTAATGTGTACTGATTCACTGCACCCCGCGCTGATGATGATGCGTGGGGGGCAGTGAATACAGCCGCACATGATCACTCCAGACTGCAGTTGCCAGGGGTGATCATGCGGGCCGGCTGTTTATCCCTCGCCCATCACCCCGCCCACCTGTCAGTGCCGGCTTCAGAGCTGAGGGATGATGGGCAGGAGGATGGGCGTGCATATTAAATGAGCGGGTCCACGTGGTCACGGCAGGCTGCTACAGCCTGCTCGTGCCCCCGACGACCCGCTCCACCGCAGCACCCTCATTCCTCGCAGCCCTATATTCAGACCATAAGACGCAACCCCCCACTTTACCCCAACATTTGGGGGAAAAAAAGTGTGTCTTATGGTCCGAAAAATATGGTAAATCCTATATCAGTAAAGAACAGAGGATATCAGAATAAAATGCTGCAATTATCTGCATATAGCAACATACTCCATGCTCAATCCAGCCATACTTGGCCTGGCATATGTACTCATTTTATCCCACTATATACAGTAATAATTGATCACAAGGTTTGCATCCCCTTCAATATGGATACTACCATATAAAAATAAGGTAAAAACAAAAAAAAGGTAAAAAATGTAAAAGGCAGAACACTTACAGTATAGATTTTACTAACCTTTAGAAGAAATACATAATTTCAGTTCATTCAAAATCTCTTTCCGTTCCTTCACACTTGAGGTTGTGACTTTTGCCGCAAACTTCTTCAATGTATCCTGTACCTGGAACAAGTAGTGGGTATCTCAGCTACCGAGGAAATAGACACATCCATGTCCCCATATCAAATACACACACAAATATATATTATATATACTCACTTAAATATAGTTCTCATGCCCACAATGAATGTTTGGTCCATATATCATGAGTTATACGGAGCAAAAATACAACACAGACTCCCTAGAAGCAAAGAAGGGAATTTTGTTTACTTACCGTAAATTCCTTTTCTTCTAGCTCCAATTGGGAGACCCAGACAATTGGGTGTATAGCTTATGCCTCCGGAGGTCACACAAAGCATTACACTTAAAAGTGTAAACCCCTCCCCTCTGCCTATACACCCCCCCGTGCATCACGGGCTCCTGAGTTTTGGTGCAAAAGCAGGAAGGAGGAAACTTATAAATTGGTCTAAGGTAAATTCAATCCGAAGGATGTTCGGAGAACTTAAACCATGAACCAAAGAACAATTCAACATGAACAACATGTGTACACAAAAGAACAACAGCCCGAAGGGAACAGGGGCGGGTGCTGGGTCTCCCAATTGGAGCTAGAAGAAAAGGAATTTACGGTAAGTAAAAAAAATTCCCTTCTTCTTTGTCGCTCCATTGGGAGACCCAGACAATTGGGACGTCCAAAAGCAGTCCCTGGGTGGGTAAAAGAATACCCCGGTAATAGAGCCGAAAAACGGCCCCTTCCTACAGGTGGGCAACCGCCGCCTGGAGGACTCGCCTACCTAAGCTGGCATCTGCCGAAGCGTAGGTATGCACCTGATAGTGCTTCGTGAAAGTGTGCAGACTCGACCAGGTAGCCGCCTGACACACCTGCTGAGCCGTAGCCTGGTGCCGCAATGCCCAGGACGCACCCACGGCTCTGGTAGAATGGGCTTTCAGTCCTGAAGGAACCGGAAGGCCAGAAGAACGGTAGGCTTCAAGAATTGGTTCCTTGATCCACCGAGCCAAGGTTGACTTGGAAGCCTGCGACCCTTTACGCTGGCCAGCGACAAGGACAAAGAGCGCATCCGAGCGGCGCAGGGGCGCCGTACGAGAAATGTAGATCCGGAGTGCTCTCACAAGATCTAACAAGTGCAAATCCTTTTCACATTGGTGAACTGGATGAGGACAAAAAGAAGGTAAGGAGATATCCTGATTGAGATGAAAAGGGGATACCACCTTCGGGAGAAATTCCGGAACCGGACGCAGAACCACCTTGTCCTGGTGAAACACCAGGAAGGGAGCTTTGCATGACAGTGCAGCTAGCTCAGACACTCTGCGAAGTGATGTGACTGCCACTAGGAAGACCACCTTCTGCGAGAGGCGAGAAAGAGAAATATCTCTCATTGGCTCGAAAGGTGGTTTCTGAAGAGCCATTAGCACCCTGTTCAGATCCCAGGGTTCTAGCGGGCGCTTGTAAGGGGGGACTATGTGGCAAACCCCATGCAGGAACGTGCGTACTTGCGGAAGCCTTGCTAGACGCTTTTGAAAAAATACAGAGAGCGCCGAGACTTGACCCTTAAGAGAGCCGAGAGACAGCCCCTTTTCCATTCCGGATTGAAGGAAAGACAGAAAAGTGGGCAAGGCAAATGGCCATGGAATAAAACCCTGATCAGAGCACCAGGATAAGAAGATCCTCCACGTCCTGTGGTAGATCTTGGCTGACGTTGGTTTCCTGGCCTGTCTCATAGTGGCAATGACCTCTTGAGATAACCCTGAAGACGCTAGGATCCAGGACTCAATGGCCACACAGTCAGGTTGAGGGCCGCAGAATTCAGATGGAAAAATGGCCCTTGAGACAGCAAGTCTGGTCGGTCTGGTAGTGCCCACGGTTGACCCACCGTGAGATGCCACAGATCCGGGTATCACGACCTCCTCGGCCAGTCTGGGGCGACGAGGATGGCGCGGCGGCAGTCGGACCTGATCTTGCGCAACACTCTGGGCAGCAGTGCCAGAGGAGGAAAGAGATAAGGCAGTCGAAACTGCGACCAATCCTGAACTAAGGCGTCTGCCGCCAGAGCTCTGTGATCTTGAGACCGTGCCATGAATGCCGGGACCTTGTTGTTGTGCCGGGACGCCATTAGGTCGACGTCCGGCTTCCCCCAGCGGCAACAGATCTCTTGAAACACGTCCGGGTGAAGAGACCATTCCCCTGCGTCCATGCCCTGGCGACTGAGAAAGTCCGCTTCCCAGTTTTCCACGCCCGGGATGTGTACCGCCGAGATGGTGGAGGCTGTGGCTTCCACCCACAGCAGAATCCGCCGAACTTCCTGGAAGGCTTGCCGACTGCGCGTGCCGCCTTGGTGGTTGATGTATGCCACCGCCGTGGCGTTGTCCGACTGAATTCGGATCTGCCTGCCTTCCAGCCACGGCTGGAACGCCTTCAGGGCTAGATACACTGCCCTTATCTCCAGAACATTGATCTGAAGGGAGGACTCTGGCTGAGTCCAGGTACCCTGAGCCCTGTGGTGGAGGAAGACCGCTCCCCACCCTGACAGACTCGCGTCCGTCGTGACCACAGCCCAGGATGGGGGCAGGAAGGATTTCCCCTTCGACAAAGAAGTGGGAAGAAGCCACCACTGAAGGGATGCCTTGGCTGCCCGAGAAAGGGAGACGTTCCTGTCGAGGGACGTCGATTTCCTGTCCCATTTGCGGAGAATGTCCCATTGAAGAGGACGCAGATGAAACTGTGCAAATGGAACTGCCTCCATTGCTGCCACCATCTTCCCTAGGAAGTGCATGAGGCGTCTCAAGCGGTGCGACTGGGCTCGGAGGAGAGATTGCACAACTGTCTGTAGTGATCGCTGTTTGTCCAGCGGAAGTTTCACTATCGCTGGGAGAGTGTGAAACTCCATCCCGAGATATGTCAGCGATTGTGTCGGTGTCAGTTTTGACTTTGGGAAATTGATGATCCACCCGAACCTCTGGAGTGCCTCCAGAGCAATGTTCAGGCTGTGTTGGCATGCCACCCGAGAGGGGGCCTTGACAAGAAGATCGTCCAAGTAAGGGATCACTGAGTGTCCCTGAGAGTGTAGGACTGCAACCAGTGTTGCCATGACCTTGGTGAAGACCCGTGGGGCTGTTGCCAGGCCGAAAGGCAGTGCCACGAACTGAAGGTGTTCGTCCCCGATGGCGAAACGCAGGAAACGCTGATGCTCTGGTGCAATCGGCACGTGGAGATAAGCATCCCTGATGTCGATTGAGGCTAGGAAGTCTCCTTGGGAAATCGAGGCGATGACGGAGCGGAAAGATTCCATCCGGAATAGTCTGGTTTTCACGTGTTTGTTGAGCAGTTTGAGGTCCAGGACGGGACGGGAAGATCCGTCCTTTTTTGGTACGACAAACAAGTTGGAGTAAAAACCGTGACCCCATTGCTGAAGGGGAACGGGGATAACTACTCCTTCTGCCTTCAGAGTGTTCACCGCCTGAAGAAGAGCATCGGCTCGCTCGGGGGGCGGAGATGTTCTGAAGAAACGAATCGGAGGACGAGAATTGAACTCTATCCTGTAACCGTGAGACAGAATATCTCTCACCCATCGGTCTTGGACATGTGGGAACCAGGCGTCGCAAAAGCGGGAGAGCCTGCCACCGACCGAGGATGCGGTTTGGGGAGTCCGCAAGTCATGAGGAGGCCGCTTTGGGAGCGGTTCCTCCGGCGGTCTTTTTAGGACGTGCCTTAGACCGCCATGCATCAGAGTTCCTCTGATCCTTTTGAGGCCTGTTGGACGAGGAGAATTGAGACCTGCCTGAGGGCCGAAAGGACCGAAACCTCGATTGTACCTTCCGTTGTTGAGGTCTGTTAGGTTTGGACTGGGGTAAGGACGAGTCCTTACCCTTGGATTGTTTAATGATTTCATCCAATTGCTCGCCAAACAGGCGGTCGCCAGAAAACGGCAAACCGGTTAAAAACTTCTTGGAAGCAGAGTCTGCCTTCCATTCACGTAGCCACATGGCCCTGCGGACTGCCACTGAATTGGCGGATGCTACCGCTGTACGGCTCGCAGAGTCTAGTACCGCATTCATGGCGTAGGACGCAAACGCCGACGCCTGAGAGGTTAATGACACAACCTGCGGAGTCGCGGCTCGTGTGAGTGCATTAATCTCAGACTGACAAGCTGAGATAGCTTGTAGTGCCCATACGACAGCAAATGCCGGAGCAAAGGACGCGCCGATAGCCTCATAGATGGATTTCATCAGGAGCTCTATTTGCCTGTCAGTGGCATCCTTGAGTGATGCACCATCTGCCACTGCAACTATGGATCTGGCCGCCAGTCTAGAGACTGGAGGATCCACCTTGGGACACTGAGCCCAACCCTTGACTACGTCAGGGGGGAAGGGATAACGTGTGTCATGAAGTCACTTAGTAAAGCGCTCCGTGTACGTTTGGGAAACCTAAAATGAAATTTCTCCTGCTGAGAAGCTGACTCCTCAATCGGAAGGGGTGGAGGAGAAAGATCTAACACCTGATTGATTGACGCTATAAGGTCGTTTACTATGGCGTCCCCTTCAGGCGTATCAAGGTTGAGCGCGGCGTCAGGATCAGAGCCCTGATCTGCCGCATCTGCTTCATCTTCCAGAGAGTCCTCATGCTGAGAACCTGAACAGTGAGATGAAGTCGAGGGGAGCTCCCAGCGAGCCCGCTTAACCGGTCTGGGACTGCGGTCCGTGTCGGAGTCCTCACCGTGGGACCTATTAGTCGCCCCAGGAGCACTTTGCTGCTCCAACCGAGAGGGGCATGGGGGCAATGAATCAACAGTGCCCGGGGCCTGTGTTACAGGTCTGGACTGCAAAGCTTCCAGCATCCTAGCAGACCATCTATCCATAGACTCAGAAAGTTTGTCAGCAAATACTGCAAACTCTGTCCCTGTCACCTGGACAGTGGGGGCCGGAGGTTCCACCTGGGCCGGGGGTCCCACCAGTGGCTGAGACTCCGGCTGAGTGAGTGTCACAGGGGCCGAGCATTGCACACAATGAGGGTAGGTGGAACCTGCAGGAAGCATTGCCGCACATGAGGTACAGGTTGCAAAGTAAGCCTGTGCTTTGGTACCCTTGCTTTTTGCAGACGACATGCTGTTTCTCCTCTTAGAATAATCAGTGAGGGTATATAGCCAAACGCTAACAGTGTGGCCGTACAGAGTAAATGTATACACTATAAGCATATAAATATACAATTCGGCACCCAGGGGGACCAGCACCTAGAAACAGGTGCGGCTTACCGACCGCTCCCAGCGGTTGTGTGACCACCAGATCCCTGCCTGGGCCTCCCAGAGCTGTGGAGCTCAGTTGTCTCCCCTCTGAAGTTCTCCAGCGTCTTGTAGCAATGGCTGCCGGCGTTCAGAGAGGAGGAGGGGGCCGTGGGCGTGCCTGTAAAAGTGCGGGAATCTGGTGCCCCACGGTGCTCAGTGAGGGGGGAGGAGGATACAAAGTATGCTCCTGCCCTCAGCGCTGACGTCCAGTGCAGCGTCCCGCCCTTACCCCTGACTGGCAGGCCCGGGGGCGGGAATATGCGGCACTAGGCCGCAAAAGCCGGGGACTAAAGTTATAAGCGCGGCCGGCAAACAAGCGCGGCCAGCGCGGTAGTCCCGGCGCACTAACACACCCAGCAGCTGCTGCAGTGTCTATTACCCAGGCGCACTATGCGCCGTCCCCAAGGGGACACAGAGTACCTCAGAGTCGCAGGGCCTTGTCCCTGATGATACCCGGCTCCTGTCCAGCAGATTCCCTCAGGGGCTGCGGATGGAGCCCGGTCCCAGTGCCTGGTGACCGGTCAGGATCCCACTTCACCCAGAGCCCCTAAGGGATGGGGAAGGAAAACAGCATGTGGCTCCTGCCTATGTACCCACAATGGGTACCTCAACCTTAACAGCACCGCCGACCCGAGTGGGGTGAGAAGGGAGCATGCTGGGGGCCCTGTAGGGGCCCACTTTTCTTCCATCCGATATAGTCAGCAGCTGCTGACTAAAATGTGGAGCTTGCGTGGATGTGTGCCTCCTTCCACAAAGCAATAAAACTGAGGAGCCCGTGATGCACGGGGGGGTGTATAGGCAGAGGGGAGGGGTTTACACTTTTAAGTGTAATGCTTTGTGTGACCTCCGGAGGCATAAGCTATACACCCAATTGTCTGGGTCTCCCAATGGAGCGACAAAGAAACTATGGCTCCGATTCATCAAAGCTTTCATGGCACAATTTTTGCAAACAGGCTTTGAAAAGTCGCAAATTTTAGGTGCAACTCGGAATTGCGCCTAAAGTTTGACACTGTTGGTGTTTTTCCGCCACTTTTTCCCAGCTCTGACAAAAGTTTAGGAGGAAGGCCACAGTTCAACTAATTCAAGATGAGCTGTGGAGTCCAGCACCTGACTGGAGTAGGACTGCTGGCAAAGTGCAAGGAGGCATTCGTCACTCATGGGTGCACCTCTTCATGAATCTGGAGCATCAAACTCCAGTATACCCCCTCAGCATCCCCAGCATGAACAACAGCGGTCTGTATAAAATCGGGCCCTTTGTCTGCAACTACATATGGAGGATTTTCTTGTTCCATGCAATACACATCCAGCAAAATCATGCCGACAGGATACCGAATCCCATAAGCTGCAGTTTCAGAGGCAACTAATAAGACTCACTTGCATCTAGAAAATCCCTTTTATATAAATAAAAACACACAATCATTTAATATATATGCATTAAAACATATACACACAGGTGCGGGTGCAAAAAAGTGCAAGTGCATAAAGAATAGATTAAAAAAAAAATGTACACCGCAAAAGTGTACATCACAAATAATGTGTAATTGAACATATCAAAAGATGACAAAGGTGTATACTTCGAGTAAAAGACGGGGTATAAAGAAAATTATAAAAATTATACCCCTTTTTTTGCTCGAAGTATACACCTTTGTCATATATTCACTCTTTGTTTCGTTGCAGCTCATTTTTCCTCTTGACAGAAAAAAAAAACCTAGAAATTTTTGCAAATTTATTAAACAACTGAAATACCACATGGTCATAAGTATTCAGACCCTTTGCTCAGTATGGACTAGAAGCACCCTTTTGAGCTAGTACAGCCATGAGTCTTCTTGGGAATGATGCAACAAGTTTTTTACACCGGGATTTGAGGATCCTCTCCACTTCCGTCAGGTTGGATGGTGAACGTTGGTGGACAGCCATTTTCAGGTCTCTCCAGAGATTGGGTTTAGGTCAGGGCTCTTACTGGGCAAGTCAAGAATGGTCACTGAGTTGTTCTGAAGCCACTCCTTTGTTATTTTAGCTGTGTGCTTAGGGTTATTGTCTTGTTGGAAGGTGAACCTTCACCCAAGTCTGAGGTCAAGAGCACTCTGAAAGAGGTTTCCTTCCAGGATATCTCTGTACTTGGTCGCATTCATCTTTCCTTCAATTGCAACCGGTTGTCCTGTCCCTGCAGCTGAAAATCCCCCCCATAGCATGATGCTGCCACCACCATGTTTCACTGTTGGGATTGTATTGGGCAGGTGATGAGCAGTGCCTGGTTTTCTCCACACATATCGCTTAGAATTATTATTTATTATTATAGCGCTATTTATTCCATGGCACTTTACAAGTGAAAAGAGTATACATAAGCTCAAGTACAATAATCATGAACAATACAAGGCACAGACTGGCACAGGAGGAGAGAGATCCCTGCCCGCCTAAAAAGTTCTATCTTTGTCTCATCAGACCAGAGAACCTTATTTCTCATAGTTTGGCAGTCCTTCATGTGTTTTTTTTGCAAACTCTATGCAGGCTTTCATATGTCTTGCATTGAGGAGAGGCTTCCGTCGGGCCACTCTGCCATAAAGGCCTGACTAGAGGAGAGCTAGTGATAGGTGACTTTGTGGAACTTTCTCCCATCTCCCTACTGCATCTCTGGAGCTCAGCCACAGTGATCTTGGGGTTCTTCTTTACCTCTGTCACCAAGTTTATTCTCAAACAACTGCTCAGTTTGGCTGGAGAGCCAGGTCTAGGAAGAGTTCTGGTGGTCCCAAACTTCTACCATTTAAGGATTATAGAGGCCACTGTGCTCTTAGGAACCTTGAGTACTGCAGAAATTATTTTTTAACATTGGACAGATCTCTGCCTTGTCACAATTCTGTCTCTGAGCTCCTTGGGCAGGTTCTTTGACCTCATGATTCTTATTTGGTGTGACATGCACTGTGAGCTCTGAGGTCTTATATAGACAGGTGTGTGCCTTTCCAAATCAAGTCCTATCAGTTTAATAAAACACAGCTGGACTCCAATGAAAGAGTAGAACCATCTCAAGGAGGATCACAAGGAAATGGACAGCATGTGTCTTAAATATGAGTGTCTGAGCAAAGGATCAGTATACTTATGACCATGTGATATTTTAGTTTTTCTTGTTTAATAAATTTGCAAAAATGTCTGCATTTCTGTTTGTTTCCATGAAGATGGGGTGCAAAGCATACATTAATGAGAAAAAATGAACTTTTTTTAATTTACCAAACAGCTGCAATGAAACAGAGTGAAAATTTTAAAGGGGTTTGAATACTTTCTGTACCCACTGTGTATAAATAAAATAATAAATATATATATATATATATATAATTATACATATACACACACACACACCTACCTATATCAACACATAACACCATGTAAAATATTCACGTGTGAAATACCTAAGCAAAAAATGCAATGTTGTGATGTGCATGCATAGCGTGTGCAATAAATTAAGACGAAAAAGCATAAGAGGATTACATAGTGCAACAAAAGGCAGTGAATTACATATGCAGGTTCATCAGGAGGCCAGGTGGGAAATAACATGGCAGAGCTTATTACTAAAATGGATGGTATGTGCTGCAAAAAAAAATATGCTGCAGTGTTTGAAGGAGGGTAATATTCGAGATGAAACAGCAGATAGCTGTCCGGTCAGCAGACAGGGGTAATTCAGCGTGACCATAACTCTTTGTTTCTTCTTCATAACACCATTTTTCTCTCTCTATCCAAGGGGAGTCTCAATGTTTACAAGTTTGTTCTTTGTGGGCAAAGTCTTATCTTGACATACCTGATCATCGTTCCCTTACGTGAGAGCCTGGTACTGGCTCCTGAGCAGTATGGGTGCTGACAGCCTCCCGATCCCCCACTTCTCTATGTCACATGCTTCCATTATGCGGTTTCTTCAGGTGTATTACAAATGTATTCTTTCTGTATTTGGAAGAAATACTTCTGATCTGTCTAAGAACGCCTAACCTTCCTTAAAGTGGTGGTTCACTACGCTGCAATAGTGGCCACATCTCTGTAAAACCGATAGGGAAGGCTTTTGTCAAATACCTTGTTTAGGCTATGTGCGCACTTACCGGATTTTGCCGCGGATTTTTTGCGGTTTTGCTGCATGTTTCGCTGCAGAAAATGTTCATAACATCTCTGCAGTGAATCACCAGCAAATCCTATGGAGAAAAAAAATCCTGTGCGCACTGGGCGGAATTTGACAGCTGCATGTTTTGCTGCGGGAATCCCGCAGCAAAAACAAGTGCATGTCACTTCTTTTCCGCACATCGCTGCGGGATTTCACTCCTTTGACTCCAATGTTAATCATGAAATCCCGCAGGGAATAACGCAGGCAGCAAATTCTGTGCGGTTCACTGCGTTTTCCTGCGTTATTCCCTGCGGTATTTCGCGGTTTACCTCCGGTAATGTACATCGCTTGTCTGCGGTTTGCAGGGAAGTGATGTCATTACAGGAAGAGGAAGCCGTGCAGAGAGTAAACACAAACACATCACAGACATAGAACACATCACAGACATAGAACACAGACACAGACACATAGAACACACATAGAAAGAAAACGGAAATATAGAAAACAAAGCACGTGGGCTCCGCTGCATATTTACCTTCCAGCCGAGGTAAGCACACAGCGGCGGCCCGGTATTCTCAGGCTGGGGAGAGAGAGGGGCAGGGTTAATGTCCCCCGCCTCACTCCCCCTCCGGCAGCCGAGAATATCAGCCGCAGCTGCCCCGGGACTGTCGCATGCATTATGCGGCAGCACCGGCGTGTCCCCGGCTCTTCTTGCCGCCGTGTAGCAGTGGCAGCAAGGTAATACAAGGGGTTAATGGTGGTGGGGGACCACCGCCATTAACTCCAGGCTTGATCATGGCAGCGTCTATGTGACAGCTGACATGATCAACCCGTAAGTAAAGTGAATAAAACACACACACAGAAAAATCCTTTATTTTAAATAAAACAAACAAGCCTCGTTCACCATTTTATTAACCCCTCCCAAAACAAATCTCCGACGTAATCCACCGCTCCGGCGTAATCCACAGGTCCTGCGCTGCTTCCATCCAGCCGCGACTGTCACAGACACAGCGCTGAATGAAAGCAGCAGACAGCAGAGGTAATTACCGGTCATTTCCCACGGCCGGTAATGTGAACTCACTGCCGACCGTGGGAAATGCAGCAATCTGTCATCTATCTATCTATCCCTCTGTCTGTCTATCTATCCCTCTATCTATTCTTCTGTCTATCTACTATCTCAGAATTAAATGACTTTTTTTTTTTTCTTTTCAATATGCTTTATTGCATTGAATGCAATAAAGCACATCCCAACCCGCACGCGGCAAAACCGCGGCATTGCCGCGAATAATACCGCGGTAAAACCGCAGCAAACCGCGGCAAACCGCATGCGGTTTTCGGGTGCGTTTTCCCGCGTTTTTTTACCGCGGGTGCGGTAATCTTTGAGAGCATGCGGAATTTTCTCAAGAAAATTCCATTTCCCAGTGCGCACAGAGCCTTAGACAATTCTGCCTCTGAGCAGCGCTATTGCCGTCCGCTCAACCCCATGAAGTGACCCCCTACCTTCGTGCTCCGTAACCTCTGAGCTCTGGTGAGGTCACGTCAACTGCCAGGTGATTTGATATCCCCGAGCCTGGCCCAAGTCTCCGTGAGTGACTGGGCTGTGGGCGGGTTTCACTACTCATCAAGAGGAAAGAAGAGGCAACAACGTCAGGAGCTGCCTGCAGCTGTTACCACAGATCTCACAGATCATCTGTCTTGTAACCAGATAGTAAATTTGTCTTTCCTCTGCCAAGTGAAGAAACAAAACAAAAAACTCCAGAGCTGACCAATGGGTAATAGGTGCAAATGATACAATAGTATCAGTACACTTGATGTCAGTTGAAGTGTAGGGGGGCGGTCAGGGTAACTGATGGTCCTGGGGAATGGGGAGAGGCAAAGTGCTAAGGCTGTGTTCCCACCATCAGTACTTGTTGAATTTAAAGCTGAAGAATTTCAGCACCTTAGTGTAACAAAACAAACTCATGTGGTATTCTAGAGGTCTCGAAAGCAAAATCTAAAATAAGTATTAGATAGAATTTTACACATATACACACACACACACACACAGTGGGGAGAAAGTATTTAGTCAGCCACCAATTGTGCAAGTTCTCCCACTTAAAAAGAGGAGGCCTGTAATTGATATCATAGGTAGACCATAACTATGAAAGACAAATTTAGAAAACAAATCACCTTGTCTGATTTGCAAGATTTTGTTTTGCAAATTATGGTGGAAAATAAGTATTTGGTCACTAACAAAAGTTTTTCTCAATATTTTGTTATATATCCTTTGTTGGCAATGACAGAGGTGAAACGTTTTCTGTAAGTCTTCACAAGATTGGCACACACTGTTGGTGATATGTTGGCCCATTCCTCCATGCAGATCTCCTCTAGAGCAGTGATCTTATGGGCTTGTTGCTGGGCAACATGGACTTTCAACTCCCTCCAAAGGTTTTCTATGGGGTTGAGATCTAGACACTGGTTAGGTCTCTCCAGGACCTTCGTATGCTTCTTACAAAGCCACTCTTTCATTGCCCTGGCGGTGTGCTTGGGATCATTATTATGCTGAAAGACCCAGCCACGTTTCATCTTCAATGCCCTTACTGATGGAAGGAGGTTTGCACTCAAAATCTCACGATACATGGCCCCATTTATTCTTTCATGTACACCGATCAGTCGTCCCTGTCCCTTTGCAAAGAAACAGCCCCAAAAAGCATGATGTTGCCATCCTCATGCTTCACAGTAGGTATGGTGTTCTTTGGATGCAAATCAGCATTCTATCTCCTCCAAACACGACGAGTTGTGTTTTTACCAAACAGTTCTACTTTAGTAGCAAACTTCAGACGGGCCCAGAAACGTATGGCACTGCAGGATCTGAGACCCTGGCGGCGTAGTGTGTTACTAATGGTAGCCTTTCTTACGGTGGTCCCAGCTCTATGCAGGTCATTCACTAGGACCCCCTAAGTGGGATTTTTGCTCACCGTTCTTGTGATCATTTTGACTCCATGGGATGAGATTTTGCATCGAGCCCAGATCGAGGGAAATTATCAGTGGTCTTGCATGTCTTTCATTTTCTTATTATTGTTTCCACAGTTGATTTCATAAAACCAAGTTGCTTGTCTATTGCAGATTCAGTCTTCCCAGCCTGGTGCAGGACTACTATACTGTTTCTGGTGTCCGACAGCTCTTTGGTCTTCACCATAGTGGGTTTTGTAGTGTGACTGTTTGAGGTTGTGGACAGGTGTCTTTTATACGGATAACAAGTTCAAACAGGTGCCATTACTACAGGTAATGAGTGGAGGACAGAGGAGCCTCTTAAAGAGGTTACCGGCCTGTGAGAGCCAGAAATTTTGCATGTTTTTAGGGGACTACTTATTTTCCACCATAATTTGGGGAAAAAAAATCTTGCCATATCAGACGCGGTGATTTTCTGGATTTGTTTTCTCATTTTGTCTCTCATAGTTGTGGTCTACCTATGATGTCAATTACAGGCCTCTCATATCTTTTTAAGTGGGAGAACTTGCACAATTGGTGGCTGACTAAATACTTTTCCCCCCCACTATATATACACACACAGACACACATATGCTCCCCCCTACGTAATACAGATAAAACCAATTTTATTTAAGCCAATTAAAATGAGAACACACAATAACATACAATTATAGTGATGGATATACCAATACGGCACTTTGCCTGGGTGTGCACCTACAGTCAAAGACATCCTTTAAACACGAGTTTTTATAGTGCACAAGAATTTACACATTTTGTTAGGCATAGTGACAACAAAAAGTTTTAAAATTTACATGACCTATAAATACATGAGGAAACAGCCAGATGGTATATCCCAAATACAGACAGGGCATTATCTAGAAGAACAAGATCACAACATGCAGATCCCAGAGCCGGTGAACAGTCTACGCTCCTTCTCCTGCCTAGTGGGTATGATACTCTCTACTGATGTATTGACTGGGGGCTTGGATGACCATTTATTATGCACAGAGATAAACATTCAATTGCACTTAAAATGTATGGGGATATTTTAGTGGTGTGACTGTATTCACCCGCTCCGGGATCTGCATGTTTTCATCTCGATCTTATAGGTAATGCCCATTAGACTGTGATTTGGGATATACTATCCGGCTGTTTCCTCATGTATTTTTAGGTCTTAACGTGTAAATTTTATAACTTTTTAGTTGTCACTATGCCTAATAAATTTTGTAAACTCTTGTGCACTATAAAATCTTGTTTTCTATGCGATTATATCATGCTATGGAGTTTGTGCTATCTGTGGGGTCACATTACATTGTGGACTCCCGGTAAAATGCTTTGTATGGCTAGGAGTCTTTTTCTAGTCAAATGCATCCTGCCTACCAACGGAGGATTACGATATGCTGTCCCCGCTCCCTGGTGGCTTTCCCTTACCAGCCCTGTACATTCCTCAATCTATAATAAACAATTGCTGCATATTTGGGATATCAGAGAAAGGGTACTGATCAGGAAAGATGCTTTACACTGAGGGAGCACAGGACTCATGGATGGCACACACTGCCCTTGCCATAGATGGCGCTGGGCTGTGAAGTTAGGCCATGTGCAAGCTGCTTTTTTCTGCGGCAAAATCTGCAGCAAAGAAGCTGCTCACAAAAAGAAAGTTTTGTTGTGTTTTTTTGGTGCAGATTGTATGTCATTTAATTACAGTACATATTTCATAAACAGTTTTATTCACCAAATAAAACAGCAAAAGCGCACAGTTGTGGGGAGGTTGCACTCATTGCTTTCTATACCGTGTGCAGAATTATTAGGCAAGTTGTATTTTAGAGGATTTTTTTTATTATTGATCAACAACTATGATCTCAATCAACCCAAAAGACTCGAATATCAAAGCTTAATATTTTTGGAAGTTGGAGTGGTTTTTTTTTAGATTTGGCTATCTTAGGAGGATATCTGTTTGTGCAGGTAACTATTACTGTGCAGAATTATTAGGCAACTTAATAAAAATCATATATATTTCCATCTCACTTGTTTATTTTCACCAGGTAAACCAATATAACTGCACAAAATTTAGAAATAAACATTTCTGACATGCAAAAACAAAACCTAAAAACATTAGTGACCAACATAGCCACCTTTCTTTATGATGACACTCAACAGCCTACCATCCATAGATTCTGTCAGTTGCTTGATCTGTTTACGATCAACATTGCGTGCAGCAGCCACCACAGCCTCCCAGACACTGTTAGGAGAGGTGTACTGTTTTCCCTCCCTGTAGATCTCACATTTTATGAGGGACCACAGGTTCTGTATGGGGTTCAATTCAGGTGAACAAGGGGGCCATGTCATTATTTTTTCATCTTTTAGACCTTTACTGGCCAGCCACGCTGTGGAGTAGTTGGATGCATGTGACAGAGCATTGTCCTGCATGAAAATCATGTTTTTCTTGAACCATACCAACTTCTTCCTGTACCACTGCTTGAAGAAGTTGTCTTCCAGAAACTGGCAGTAGGTCTGGGAGTTGAGCTTCACTCCATCCTCAACCGGAAAAAGGTCCCACAAGTTAATCTTTGATGATACCAGCCCATACCACTACCCCACCTCCACCTTGCTGGCGTCTGAGTGGGAGTGGCACTCTCTTCCCTTTACTGATCCAGCCTCTGGCCCATCCAGAGTCACTCTCAGTTCATCAGTCCATAAAACCTTTGAAAAATCAGTCTTAAGATATTTCTTGGCCCAGTCTTGACGTTTTATCCTATGCTTCTTGTTCAAAGGTGGTGGTTTTTCAGCCTTCCTTACCTTGGCCATGTCCCTGAGTATGGCAAACCTTGTGCTTTTTGATACTCCAGTAACGTTTCAGCTCTGAACTATGGCCAAACTGGTGGCAAATGGTTGGCAGCTTCACGCTTGATTTTCCTCAATTCATGCGCAGTTATTTTGCGCCTTTTTTTGCCCAACACGTTTCTTGCGACCCTGTTGGCTATTTGCCATGAAACACTTGATTGTACGGTGATCACGCTTCAAAAGTTTGGCAATTTCAAGACTGCTGCATCCCTCTGCAAGACATCTCACAATTTAGGACTTTTCAGAGCCCGTCAAATCTCTCTTCTGACCCATTTTGCCAAAGGAAAGGAAGTTGCCTAATAATTAAGCACACCTTATATAGGGTGTGGATGTCATTACACCACACCCCTCCTCATTACAGAGATGCACATCACCTGATTTACTTAATTGGTAGTTGGCTCTCAAGCCTATACAGCTTGGAGTAGGGCAACATGTATAAAAAGTATCATGTGATCAAAATACTCATTTGCCTAATAATTCTGCACACAGTGTATAATAAAACGCTGAAGAAAACGCTGCAGATTTAAAACATGAAAGTTTTCCAGTTTAGTCAGGAAAAAAAGCGATCGTGCATGAGATTTCCTAATTCTCAGCTTCTGCGGTTACTGTAAAAAGCAGCTTCTAATTTGCATTAAAAAAAAGGCAGCAAAAAACACGTGTGACCGGAGCCTTACAGAGAACATTACCGGGCACCTGACTATCCTACATGATAGAAGGGTGACCTGACTGATTGCACATATTAGGTACTTTCACACTCCTGTTTTTTGATGGGACGGATGCATCGCACTTTGTTGTAAAACTGATGCAACAGACGTAAAATACACGGATCCGTCGTGTGTTTTTTTTTTCTGTGTGAAAGGTCATTTGGTAAGAAAGGAAGGAGATTTTAAAGGGAACCTATCAGCATAATTTTCGCAATTAACCCCTTCATGACCTTGGACGGATATATCCGTCATGAAGCGTGTCCCGTTAAGCCCCGCCCACTGCCACGGGCAGGCGGCAGCGGTCGGCTCACATATCAGCTGTTTTCAACAGCTGACATGTGTGCCTGCTAGCCGCGGGTGGAATCGCTTCCACCCGCAGCCATTAACCCCTTAAATCTCGCTGCCAAAGTCTGGCAGCAAGATCTAAATGCGCGCGGCCATGTTTTTTACTTACCGCCGCCCCCACCGGAAGTCACGTGCGTGATCACGTGACTATCGGTGGTTGCCATCGTAGCACAGGGTCATGTGATGACGCCTGCAGCTATGAAGTTTCACTTTCGTTTTCCCTCGGCCGCGAGCAGAGAGAAACAGAAAGTGACTGAATCTGCTGTTTACAGCTGTATAGCTGTGATCAGCAGATAGATAAGAGCGATCGGATTGCTGATCGCTATAGCCCCCTAGGGGGACTAGGAAAATAAAAAAAAAAGTTAAAAAAAAAGTATGTTTTAAAAAATAAAAAAAAACTAAAAAGTTTAAAATCACCCCCCTTTCCCCCCCATTGAAAATTAAAGGGTTAAAAAATAAATAAATATACACATATTTGGTATCGCCGCATTCATAAATGCCCGATCAAAATATAAAATAAATTAATCTGATTGGTAAACGGCGTAGTGGCAAAAAATTTCCAAACGCCAAAATTACGTTTTTTGGTCGCCGCAAGTTTTACGCAAAATGCAATAACAGGCGATCAAAACGTAGGATCTCCGCAAAAATGGTACCATTAGAAACGACAGCTCGAGACGCAAAAAATAAGCAGTCACTGAGCCATAGATCCCAAAAAATAAGAACGCTACGTGTTTCGGAAAATGGCGCAAAACGTGCGCCACTTTTATTGGACAAACTTAGGATTTTTTTTAACCCCTTAGATACAAGTAAACCTATACATATTTGGTGTCTACAAACTCGCACCGACCTCAGGCATCACATAGGTACATCAGTTTTACCATATAGTGAACACCGTGAATAAAACATCCCAAAAACTATTGTGCCATCACACGTTTTTTGCAATTTTTCCGCATTTGGAATTTTTTTGCTGTTTTCCAGTACACCATATGGTAAAACTTATGGTTTCATTTAAAAGTACAACTTGTCCTGCAAAAAACAAGCCCTCATATGGCAAGATTGACGGAAAAATAAAAAAGTTACGGCTCTCGGAAGAAGGGAAGCAAAAAACAAAAACGCAAAAACGGAAAGTGCCCCGGGGCTGAAGGGGTTAAACTAAAACATTCCCCCTCTGCAGCTCCTGGGCTGCATTCTAGAAAGGTTCATCTTGCTTCTGGCCCCCCTTTCAGACCTAAATAAACACTTTATAAAATCTTACCTTTTGTATGCTAATCAGCTTTGCTGGCCACGGGGGCGGACTGTATTGCGTCCGTTATTTCCCCTCCTGCCGCTGTTCGCCGTCCCCCATTGCTCATTTACATACATGAGGACGTCCCCCTCATGTAACTGTGTGCTCCCGAGGTCTTGCGCATGCCCAGTGTTACTCTCGCAGGACTGAGCACTTTGCAAAGCGTGAACGCTGGTGAGGTGACTGTGCAGGCGTGAGATTATGTGCGGCGCTGGGATTGTCATCAGCAGCGTCGTCCAAGTACCCGCCCATAATCTCGTGCCCGCACTTTTCCCTCTGCCTCCACCGTTATGCGCAAGCGCGTCTCCTCTATTGATCGGTGGTGTGCTGCTCCTCCCATCCCATGCTTGCGCGTAACGGTGGAGGCAGAGGAAAAAGCGCGGGCACGAGATTATGGGCGGGTACTTGGATGACGCTGCTGATGACAATCCCAGCGCCGCACATAATCTCGCGCCTGCACAGTCACCTCACCAGCGTTCACGCTTTACACAGTGCTCAGTCCCGTGAAAGTGCCACTGGGCATGCGCAAGACCTCTGGAGCACACAGTCACAACAGGAACCTTTCTACCATGCTGCCCAGGAGCTGCAGAAGGGGAATCTTTTAGTTTAATTGCGAAAATTCTGCTGACAGGTTCCCTTTAACCAGAGCAAAACTTACACATCTAAGCATGCTCAGTTGCTAAAATACGTATCCGTCACAGGAATCAGTCATTTGCGAGATTCCGTCACCCAAAGGCTTCCATTATAAACACACGATGGACGCCGATGCATCCGTCGCTGTCAGTTTTTTCGCCGCACAGAAAAAACGTTAAATTCAGCGTTCCTTCCGCCCCATGGTCAGTCACACCATGACTGGTCCGTCGTTAAACGGATGCAACGCAGGGCCATCAGTCGCAATCCGTCATTAATACAAGTCTATGGGGAAAAAACTGAATCCTGCAAAATATTTTGCAGGATTCAGTTTTTTCTCAAAGTGATGGATTGTGACTAAGGCTACTTTCACACATCCGGTTTGAGCCCTGCGGCTCAATCCGGCTGTGAAAACTATGCAACGGATGCGGTGAAAACACCGCATCCTTTGCATCAGTTTTTACATGCGGCAGGTCCGTTTTTTTCCGGTTGCGGCATGCTACTGAGCATGCGCAGTGGAAAATACCGCATGCGGCGGCCGGATGCGGTTTTTTCCGCATCGCGCCGCATCCGGCCTCCATAGGGATGCATTGAAAAATGCGCCGCAGCGGCCGGATGCGGCGCGATGCGGTGTTTTTTGCCGGAGCAAAAAACGTTGCAGGGTACGTTCGATCCGGCCGCCGCATCGGCTAAATCTGCCGCATGCGGCAAAAACCGGACCGAACGCAAGCCCCTACGGCACAATGCGGCACTAATGTAAGTCAATGCAAAAAAAACCGCAATCGGCGTTACAAAAGCCGGTTGCGGTTTTTCTGCAGAACGCCGTATTGTGCCGCAGAGCAAAAGTCCGGATGTGTGAAAGTACCCTAAGGGTAAAATACGGAAATGTGAACGCAGCCTTAATAGGGCCACCCTTACAACATCCACATTAAAGCGGGCTTTACACACTACGATATATCTAACGATGTGTCGGCGGGTTCACGTCGTGACGCACATCCAGCCTCGTTAGTGATATCGTAGCGTGTGACAGCTACGTGCGACGGTGAACGAGCTGAAATACTCACCTTCTCGTTCATTGTTGACAAGTCGCTCATTTTCTAAAAACTGAACGTCCGGTTGTTCATTGTTCCCGAGGCAGCACACGTCGCTCCGTGTGACACCCCAGGAACGATGAACTGCAGCTTACCTGCGTCCCACCGGCAATGCTGAAGGAAGGAGGTGGGCGGGATAATTACGTCCCGCTAATCTCCGCCCCTCCGCTTCTATTGGCCGGCCGCTGTGTGACGTCGCTGTGACACCGAACGTCCCTCCCCCTTCAGGAAGTGGATGTTCGCCGCCCACAGCGAGGTCGTTCGGGAGGTAAGTACGTGTGACGGGAGGTTACAGCATTGTGCGACACGGGCAACAAATTGCCCGTGACGCACAAACGATGGGGGCGGGTGCGATCGCACGGTAAATTGAAAAATGTAAAGCAGCCTTTAGGCTGGGGTCACACATGCTGTACGGTGCCACACAGGCGGTCATCACGTGCCAACGCGCCACAGATTTTATGGTGATTATTGGCCAATTAGAACTAGTTTTTCCCATTAGCGGTGTTTCTTGCACTGTAGACTATGTCCTGCCATTCTTTATTATGTAGGAACACCCCTATACGGGGACCTGTCAAGACATTTATACACATTGGCGCTTTCTCCAATCTGAAAGTTAGCAAGGAAGCAATATGCAAATGAGGTGGAAAGTGCGCCGGGGGCGTGGCGTGTGCAGTGCACTCAGCCTTGTTTGCATATGGCTTCTACCTCAGATCACACCCGATTCCATAACCTGCAGCGCCACCGGTGCCCGCGGGCAGTCAGTGACGGGCGCTCAGCAGCTGCCGTATGGCGGACACTACGCGTGGTGCAGCAGAGCTCGCAGTATGGCCACACGGGGCCCGTACACGACACTACAGGGGCGGACAGCCCCGCATACAGCGGCCGCCACATCCGCGCTCACACGGCGGGGTCTATGAGACATGCACAGAAATACCCTCACCGGTGCCACACCAACCTGCGTGTCCGCCGCCATCTTACCGGCCCGACCCAGGAAGTACTTCCAGCACACTTCCGCCATGTAGTTCCGACAGGAGCCGCTGTGCTCCGCCGGGTACGTCACTTCCGGTTCACTGTCGGCTGTCTCTCTCTGCCAGGCCGCGTTACCAGTCTGTGGCGGCGAGGAGTATGCCATTACCTGTATACAGAGGACGGGGCTGCGTGTAGTGGGCGCCCTGCAGCACATCACGGTCTGCCCAGTTATTACATGTATGTGCTGAGAACCTCACACCACATACAGGGTTAATGAGTGATCAGTGGGGCCGGCGCTAGAGTCCTGTGCCGCCATTCTTCCTCCCAGGTCAGGCAGTGACCATCTACCAGTCCTCAGCAGTCACCACAGGTCATGTTTTCCTCAGTATTGTAGATGAGAACTCCATTACCTGAGTATGTGATTAAATGATGACCTGTGCCATGCTGAGGAAATCCTGAAAACAACCTGTGACTCCTGAAGACTGGGGAACACTGATCTATAGGACTGATGGCTACAGCCAAGTGCTGGCCTCCACCGCCCGTCCCATAGACAATGAATGGAGCCAACCCACACTTAATGCAGAGTAGACAGGACTCCTAAGGTCAGGCAGAGTGAGAGCTGCCAGAAGTCACATACCTCACATGCAGGCACTCACCCACCCAGGATCCTGTGAGGTCACGCGAGCCCCGCACCAATCACCACCAGGATCCCTTTGCCCACCTTCAGATGTATACGCAATTAACAGGAAGGGATTGGGCAACGCAGCTCTCTTCCTTTTAGGCTGGTTTCAGACGTCCGTGTTTAATCAGGTACCAGTCACACGCATGGTTATGGTCATACGTGTTACACGTGTTTGCATATGTGACATGTACCGGGGAAAACACGCGTCTCTGTAATGAAAAGATGTTCTATATTTACCTGTATCCAGCGATGTTGTCTCCGGCTCTGCTGCGTCCCGCTCCTGATCCCCGCTCATTATTTTCATTGATTATTCACTGCCTGAGGATCTGGAAACCAGAGCATCGCAAGGACAGGATGGGTACAGCACAGCCGAGGACAGCAGTTTTGTGCAGGGACTCATCAGGGTTCCCAATGAACTCTCATGAACCCCTGGAAGTCACCATCGTGACACTCGCTGCAACACAGTTGTCGCATGGGTGTCATCAGGAGGTCATCAGAGTTCATTGGGAAATCCGATGACCTCCTGGATATCCCTGAACACACTGCTGGCAGGATAGTCACCTGTCACTAGCCATGTCCCCAGCCATGCTGTCTTCGGCGGTGCGGTCACCGCGATGCCCCTGCTCCCAGCTGCTCAACGCGGTGAATAATCAATGAAAATAATGAGCGGGAGGCAGCAGAGTCGGAGACACCATCGCTGGAACAGGTAAATATAGAAAATGTATTTATTTAAAAACCCGTGTTTTCTCCGGTACGTGTCACACTGATGTCACAGGGATCACATCAGTGTGCGGTCCGTGTGACACCCGTGCTGCTGGAGAAGAAACGGGCACGTCTCCGTGTGAAATAGCGGGGCCACATGGCCGTGTGAGAGTACACAATAGGGTAACATGGGTACGTGTGACATCTGTGCTAAAAACGGATGTCACATGTACCTAAAACACGGACGTCTGAAACCAGCCTTACTTATATGTTCAAAGGCGGACAGAGGGAAGCCAGGGATGATTGGGCACGGGGCTCGCGTGACGTCACAGCCCCATGATCATGGGAAAGCACTTATGGGCTTTTTTATTTTAATAAGGGCAGACATGGGGAATGAGAAGGGGGTTTCTAAGTAGTTGACAACCCCATCTTAATAATTGGTAGAATCCAGCACTTGATAAATAAATCTCAATTTATTAAGTTTTAAAAATGGACAAAAAAGGAAAAGTTAAAACCATATCAAAGACTGTCACTTTGGTACTACAACCTTCTATGCAGTCAATATCGCTAGGACTAATTATTGTCCCAAACGCAGCAGAGAAACTTTATGTTTCAGACGTGAATAGGAGGATCAGTCTTTTGCCATTTCACATTCTTTTTCATCCTTTTTTAAAACTTAAGTGCTGGATTCTACTTTCCCTACCAATTATGTTTAATCCAAGGACGGTTGCTTTGCTGTTGCTCTCTATCATCTTCCAGGTGTCCCCTTCATCCAAAGTAAGAGTGAAATGGTCATTGAATGGCTGCAGGGCTCCTGTGATAAGGTCACATGACCCCCAGGAGAGCAGGTGCTGGCATCTCAGGTGGGTATAGCTATTATATTACATCCTGGAGCTATGGTTGTTGAGAAGTGATTGTCAGAGCAGTGGAAACCTTTAACACTTCACATGCCATGAAATAAATGTGAATAACCAGAAGCCATCTTGTTAATGATACCTCAGCATTGGTCGGATCACACGTGATACATTGCTCAGTCCAGGTTCTCTCGGGTCTTGAGCAGGATCCTCGTCACCATCAGGATTTGTGTACACAGCAGGTTTTTTATTAGAGGCGGCTGCGGCGTTATGCCAGGCAAAGCTAATTCAGAACACCACCACCGGTAATTTTTTAGCAGCTGTCACCGGAGTCATTTACTCTATACAGTGAAATGTGGGAGGCGGCCAAGTGGAGCGGACAGAATGGGCATAGCACTTCTTTTAACCACTTCATGGTTTCCAAAACTTGAAGCTGTTCAGAATGACAGAAAACAAAGCATGCACACAGCAATGTCACTTTGATGTTATGTGTATGTTATGAAAAATAAGAATGCCGCGGAGACACCATCACGTTTCTCAACGCTGGAAGGAAACTAACCAGGTCTTTCACCGGGAAGGAACAACCACGGGAAGGGCAGTCTCCAGTCAAGGAAACCGCATATACCAAAACATGGTATCCATCCACAGACTGCTGTTTCGGGGTATTTGCCCCTCATCAGTGTGGAGTAGGAAACTGGCTAGTGGGAGCAATGCCTAGTAAAAGACTACATAGGTAAGGATGGTTGACCTTGGGGAGATCAACATCCAACATCGGAGACACCATCACTTTTCTCGACGCAGTGACACTAGAACAAGGCCCCCATGGAAAATATGCAACACATATTTGCATATTTTCCCAGAGGGCCTTGTTCTAGTGTCACTGCGTCGAGAAACACGTGATGGTGTCTCCGCAGTGTTGGATGTTCATCTCCCCGAGATCAACCATCCTTACCTATGTTATGAAAAATAAAGCAGATTCACCGGTATTGCCAGCTAGAGGGCAGTCGTGTGACTACAAGTGTGCAAATTGCATATATGGTGGTCACATATCTGGCTTCTCTCAATTCATTGTGCTCAGAGAAGCTAGGCACATCTATTGGGAGTATAATATTATTTATTCATTATTAATTCCACAGTGCTTTACATACACTGGCAACACCATCCCCATTGGGGCTCACAATCTAAATTCACCATCAGTATATTTTTGAAGTGTGGGAGGAAACCGGAGAACCCAGCGAAAATCCACACAAACATAGGGAGAACATACAAACTCCTTGCAGATTGTGTCCTTGGTGGGATTTGAACCCAGGACCCCATCGCTGCGAGACTGCAGTGCTAACCACTGAGCAACTGTGCATTAACCAGAAGTATGAAAATCACATAACCCACTCAAGCTTCAGAAGTCTGCAGTCTTTTCTAGAGCCTGGACAATTCCTTTAAACATCACTATGGGGAGATAAGGTATGCACACCAGTGACTATGCAAGGGGAATACATGTAATAGCAGAAACTGCTGTGTGAATACTGACTTGAAAAATCCAATAGCTACCGGTATATGTAAGAGTGAAAATATGAAAAATGGAATCTGCATTACTGCCATGAACATATGAATCAAGAGAAATTTAGCTACTGAATTGATCAATGCAATAGAGCCCCAACACTACGCCAAAGTATTTCTCTACGTTGGGGTCCCTAGCTTGTGTGTGTCCTCTCATGCAGTTCCATTTTTCACATTTTCACTCTTACATATAGCTATTGGATTTTTCAAGTCAGTATTCACACAGCAGTTTCTGCTATTTCATGTATTCCCCTTACATAGTCACTGGTGTGCATACCTTATCTCCCCATAGTGATGTTTTTTTAGGTTTTTGCACCCAGTTCAGACTTTGGAACACCATTCTAACGTTATTCCTTATTTTTTAATTCCTTTACACAGACCTGCTGCATGGTCACCTGCACTGAAGGTATGCCGCCTGGCTACTGAAGGGAAAACCGGGCAGGTACATGAATGGATGTTACAGTCATATTCATCTGACATTATCTTGCCTCTTACTATCCAGTCTTCGTCCTTTCATATCCACTCCCTGTACATTATAGATTGTATGCACCCATAGGCTAATAACTAATACAGTTGAACCTTGCGAGAACAGTCCGTTCTGGGACTGTGCTTGTTAATCAAGTTACTCCATAGGAAATCATTGCAATGCAGAAAATTCGTTCCACAATGTGTTAAATGTCCCATCCTGGTCCCCTATTCTATCATTCCACACATGCACAAAACGCACACATGTACAAACACACACAAACTCACACAAACACACACATTATATGCTCACCTTACCTTCCATCGCCGGTCTCCTAGGACTTGCTGTTCTGCGGTGCGGGCCGTGTATCAGGTAACCATAACGATGAGGGTGGAACTTCCTGCCAGAGCGCTGACGTCAAAGGCAGAGCCGCTTGCCTCTGATTGGCCAGCACGCTGCCTTTCACAAGCGGTGACAGGAACCAGGAAGTTCCTGCTTCGTTGCTATGGATGCCGATGCCTGGAGCAGAGCGGCGCGGCGCGGCACACTACAGGACCCAGGAGGCCGGCGATGAAACGGAAGGTACAGATATTATATGCTCACCTTACCTTCTGTTCCACCGCCGGCCTCATGGTACTTGTAGTTCGCCGCAATGTACCCGGGAACTACAAGAACCAGGAGACCGGCAGTGGAACGGAAGGTAAGGTGAGCATAATACTGTATGTGTGTGAGTGCGTGTTTGTTTGTGTGTCTGTTTGTGAGTACATGTGTGTGTGTGTGTGTGTGTGTGTGTGTGTGTGTGTGTGTGTGTGTGTGTGTGTGTGTGTGTGTGTGTTTGTGTGGACTGCAAGTGCAGGTTAGAGCGAGGTGGATGGACGGAACCGGAAGTGTCTGAGGTGAGGATTTCGCTCGTACAGCAAAGTTTTCTCGTAAAGCGGGTTACAAATTTACAGAAAGCTTTGCTTGTTAAGTGGGTTACTCGTTAAGCGAGGTTCCACTGTATGTACTTTCATATACCCCCCCCCACATTGTGCCAGGTATACACGATGGAGCTTAGTATGGCAATATAATCTGTTTGATCAGTCTACTCTAGTTTCCAAGTTCAGTCTGCCACTTGAACAAGTCACAAGACACCAGTCATTGGTTGAATGGAATTTTATTGATGTAATTTGACCGATGAAATATCTTAGTCAAAGAGTCCAAATCCCATATCATCATCGGACTCCTCAGACTCATCTTTAGTCTCCTCCTTAGCAGGCGCAGCAGCAGGAGTTGAAGCCGCTTCTACAACAGGAGCAGCAACTGCAAAAGCAGATGGGTCTGCCAAGAAAGCCTTGACCTGCAAGACAGAACATACAGTAAAGACCAACGTGGTACAATACTATGAAGCAGACAGCATTTGTTACTATTTGAAGGACATCAGGCAAATAAATTCACAACATCTACAATTTTAGCTCCTCCAGTACTATGAAAGCCATCCAATAATCATTTTATTACCTTATCTGCCAATGGGAAGCTGTAGTCTGTCTCCACCGCAACAGCAAGAACCCTCTTGTATCCATTGATGACGGAATGAGGTACAGAGGCAATGGTGGGATACCCAATCTGCAGGCAAACACTAGCCACATTGCGCACACCCTAAAGAAACGATAGAGTATTGGTTGATTTTTCAAGTGACACAGCTTGTAAGCATACACGGGCAATGTAACCAGCATCAGGAACATACCTCCAAAAAGCGAGTTCTTAGGGCATCTTCTGTGATATCCAAGACTTCTGGGCTGTAGATGCTTCCATTGTCATAGACTTGTTGGATGATCAAACCAAAGGAGAATGGAGAAATGTTCAACATGTTCAGCAGGGTGGCTTCACTGGCGCCTACTTTATCTCCAGTCTTGATCAGCTGTACATCACTCTGCATAGAAAGGTTACTGCCGTCAGACAAAGCTACTCCAATATGGCCTACAGTATATACTATGCAGAGCCTTCATCTAATAAATAGACGTTTGGCCACAAGACCATCATTTACCAGAATTTCAATAGTTCCTCTGGAGATTTTAGTAGTGATTCCCAAAGCCTGGAAGAAGGAGGTCTTCTCAGGGCCCAAACCAGTATTCTGGGCAGGCACTGTGACATCGCAAGGTGCAATGGCTCCAGCACGAGCCATAGCGGGTACCTACAAAAGTTCAGTATTAGTGTAAAGTATAAAACTCCGAACATAATCAGCAGAGATCAGCATTCCCCAATAGTGTATATATAGTTTAAAGCTTTAGTCTATTTGTGACTGTCCCCATCTTTGTTTTATATCAAGCTGTAACTTGCTTGACATCAATTTATGGCAAACTTTAAAAGTAAGCAGACTAAATGGGCTAAAAAGCCCCTATCAAAGCCTGTAGATTACATTGAAGCTTATGGACCTGCTTATGGACTTACCTTGTTGGCAAGTAACATATCCCGCACTTCTGTGAGATCTTCCTTGGTGAAAACAAAACCTACATTTCCCTTGATGTGAGGCAGAAGCCTGAAAGAATATTACAAATTAATAGTTTGAAGGAGACAAACAAAAAAAAAAAAAAAAAAAAAAAAAAAAAAAGCACACAACTCACTTCTCCAGGGCAGAGTTATTTTCCAAGTGGCCACGGATAGCCTTGCGCATCATGGTGTTCTTCCCCATCAGCACAACAGCTTTCCCTCGCAGGGACATACGGATCTGTTGCATTTGCTTTGAGCCAACATTGTCCGCCCCCACGATAAAGCATTTTGGATAATCATCTAGCAGTTGCTGCAAGAATAAAAAAAAAAACAAAAAAACATCTGTATGAAATTTGTAAAACATGGGGAGAGCAGATTATTTAGGCAGGTCACAACACAACATCAGAGATCCCTTCTGGATGTCCCATTTATCGCTGGAATCACAAGGTGGATAGAGCATTGCACTATCGACAGTCAACAGAACGTCCACACACAAAGGGATAATGCGGCTCGCTCACTTCTGCATCAGGTGAGCCGGGCTCATGTCACAGCTTTAATTATTCTATTTATTCTTTGACTATCTGTTATCCTCACCAGGTTTGATATGAAGACTCTTACCTGAATGATACTATTTTCACTTTTGTATGCAGGACCATATTCAGGTTGTGCATTGTTATCTGAAAATTATAGACTGCTGCATTGTCACTTTTCTACAGATTTGCTCATTGATGTTTGTTTGTGGTTATTAATATTGTCATTAGCATGCCCCTCATGCAGCATGATGGTCCTTCTATTGTTTTTAAAGTGGTTTTAATGTTGAATGAAGGGAATTTTGTTACTTACCGTAAATTCCTTTTCTTCTAGCTCCTATTGGGAGACCCAGACGATTGGGGTGTATAGCACTGCCTCCGGAGGCCACACAAAGCAATTACACTAAAAAGTGTAAGGCCCCTCCCCTTCTGGCTATACACCCCCAGTGGGATCACTGGCTCACCAGTTTTAGTGCAAAAGCAAGAAGGAGGAAAGCCAATAACTGGTTTAAACAAATTCACTCCGAAGTAACGTCGGAGAACTGAAAAACCATTCAACATGAACAACATGTGTACCCGAAAAACCACCAAAAATCCCGAAGGACAACAGGGCGGGTGCTGGGTCTCCCAATAGGAGCTAGAAGAAAAGGAATTTACGGTAAGTAACAAAATTCCCTTCTTCGGCGCTCCATTGGGAGACCCAGACGATTGGGACGTCCAAAAGCTGTCCCTGGGTGGGTAAAGAAATACCTCATGTTAGAGCTGCAAAGACAGCCCTCCCCTACGGGGAGGCAACTGCCGCCTGCAGGACTCTTCTACCTAGGCTGGCGTCCGCCGAAGCATAGGTATGCACCTGATAATGTTTGGTGAAAGTGTGCAGACTCGACCAGGTAGCTGCCTGGCACACCTGTTGAGCCGTAGCCTGGTGTCGTAATGCCCAGGACGCACCCACGGCTCTGGTAGAATGGGCCTTCAGCCCTGATGGAACCGGAAGCCCAGCAGAACGGTAGGCTTCAAGAATTGGTTCTTTGATCCATCGAGCCAGGGTGGCTTTGGAAGCCTGCGACCCCTTGCGCTGGCCAGCGACAAGGACAAGAGTGCATCAGAGCGGCGCAGGGGCGCCGTGCGGGAAATGTAGATTCTGAGTGCTCTCACCAGATCTAACAAATGTAAATCCTTTTCATACCGGTGAACCGGATGAGGACAAAAAGAAGGTAAGGAGATATCCTGATTAATATGAAACGAGGATACTACCTTAGGGAGAAACTCCTGAATGGGGCGCAGCACTACCTTGTCCTGGTGGACCACCAGGAAGGGAGCCTTGGATGACAGCGCTGCTAGCTCAGACACTCTCCGAAGAGACGTGATCGCTACCAGAAAGGCCACTTTCCGTGATAGTCGAGAGAGTGAAACATCCGTCAGAGACTCGAAAGGCGGCTTCTGGAGAGCAACTAGTACCCTGATCAGATCCCATGGATCTAACGGCCGCTCGTACGGGGGGACGATATGACCAAACCCCCTGCAGGAACGTGCGTACCTGCGGACGTCGTGCTAGACGCTTCTGAAAAAACACCAATAGCGCCGAGACTTGCCCTTTAAGGGAGCCAAGCGACAAGCCCTTTTCCAACCCAGATTGCAGGAAGGAAAGAAAAGTAGGCAATGCCAATGGCCAGGGGGACACTCCTTGTACAGAGCACCAGTAAAAGAAAATCTTCCACTTCCGTGGTAGATCTTAGCAGACGTGGGCTTCATAGCCTGTCTCATGGTGGCAACGACCCCGTGGGATAATCCTGAGGACACTAGGATCTAGGACGCAATGGCCACACAGTAGGTTCAGGGCCGTAGAATTCAGATGGAAAAACGGCCCTTGGGACAGTAAGTCTGACCGGTCCGGTAGAGCCCACGGTTGACCGACCGTGAGATGCCTGTCGCCAGAGCTCTTTGATCGTCATGAAAACCGGGACCTTGCTGTTGTGCCGATTCGTGAAACCCGTCCGGGTGCAGAGACCATTCTCCTGCGTCCACGCCCTGGTGACTGAGGAAGTCTGCTTCCCAGTTTTCTACGCCCGGGATGTGAACTGCGGATATGGTGTATGCTCTGTCTTCCACCCCTAGCAGAATCCGGCGGACTTCCTGGGAGGCTCGCCGACTGCGTAGTCCGCCTTGGTGGTTGATGTATGCCACCGTTGTGGATTGTCCGACTGAATTCGGATCTGTTTGCCTTCCAGCCACTGCAGGAAGTCTTGCAGGGCCATATGCACTGCCCAGAGCTCCAGACAATTGATCTGAAGAGTGGACTCCTCTGAAGAGAGTCCTTGATCGTCTGAGACAGGGGGACGTTCCTGTGTAGGGACATCGACTTCCCCTCCCATTAGCGAAGAATGTTCTATTGAAGTGGACGCAGATGAAACTGCGTGAAAGGGACTGCCTCTGGATGAGGTGTCTCCTTGAAGGAGAGACTGCACCCCCGTCTGTAGTGACTGCTGTTTGTCCAGTGGAAGCTTCACCATCGCTGAGAGAGTGTGAAACCCCAAGCTAAGATATGCCAGCGATTGGGTTTAACTTTGAAAAGTTGAGGACCCACCCGAAACTCTGGGAAGTCTCCAGCGCCATGTTCAGGCTGTGTTGGCATGCCTCTTAAAAGAGTGCCTTGACAAGTAGATGGTCTAAGTAAGGGATCACAGGGTGACCCTGAGAGTGCGGGAGTGGTCCCACTGCTGCCATGAACTTGGTGAAAACCCGTGGGGCTGTCGCCAGACCGAAGGGTAGGGCTACGAACCGAAGATGCTCGTCTTCAATAACGAATCGTAGCAAACGCCGGTGCTCTGGAGCAATCGGCACGTGGAGATAAGCATCCTGATGTCTATTGATGCTAGGAAATCTCCTTAAGACATTGAGGCAATGACGGAGCGGAGGGATTCCATCCGGAACCGCCTGGTTTTCACGTGCTTGTTGAGCAGTTTAAGGTCCAGAACGGAACGGAAGGAGTCGTCCTATTTTGTCACCCCGACCAGATCGGAGTAAAAAGTGTCTCTTGTTCCTGAGGAGGAACCGGGATTACGACTCCTACTGCCTGCAGAAGAGCCTCGGCTCGGCCGGTGAGGAAGTTTTTGCGACAAACTGTCTCTCACCCACCGGCCACTGACCTGTGGCAGTTAAATGTCGCTAAAGCGGGGAAGTCTGCCACCGACCGCGGACGCGGAGAGAGAGGGGCTGAAAGTCATGAGGAAACCGCCTTGGTAGCGGTTCCTCCGGCTGCCTTCTCCGGGCGTGATTGAGCCCGCCAGGAACCTGCGCCCCTCTGAGCCTTTTGAGTCCTGTTGGACGAGGGCAATTGGGACGTGCCCGAGCCTGGGAAGGACCGAAACCTCGACTGTCCCTTCTCCTGATGGGTCTTGTTTGATAGCTGGGGTAAGGAAGAATCCGTACCCTTGGACAGTTGAATGATTTAATCCAACCGCTCACGAAACAGTCTGTCACCAGATAAAGGCAATCTGGTTAAGCACTTTTGTGGAAGCAGCATCTGCTCCAATCCCTTAACACTAGGAGCGTAACAACACGGAGTTGGCGGACGCCACTGACGTACGGCTCGTAGAGTCCAGGACAGCATAAACAGCCTGAGTCGCAATGCCGACATTGCGAGGTGAAGGACGCTACTGCGGCCAAGATGTACATGTGACCGCGTCCCTCTGCGCAATACTAGCTGAAATAGCTTGTAGTGCCTCTATGGCTGCGAATGCCGGGGCAACCGACCCGCCGATAGGGCTATCTGTCTGTCAATGGCATCTTTAAGTGAAGTCCCATCTTCCACTGCAACTATAGATCTAGCCGCAAGCCTGGAGATTGGGGGAACCACCCATGGAGCGCTTGAGCACGTCAGGGGGGAAGAGACAACGCGTATCTTCAATACGGTTGGAGAAACGCTTATCGGGATAAGCGTGGTGTTCCTGGACTGCTTCTCTGGAGTCAGAGTGACCAGAAAAGTACTCAATATACGCTTGAGATACCGAAATAGGGATTTCTTCTGCTGTGAAGCTGACCCCTCCACTGGAGGAGTTGAGGGAGAAATACCCAACCTTCCATTGATGGACGCTATAAGATTATTCACTATAGCGTCACCATCCGGTGTATCCGGATTGAGAGCGGTCTCAGGATCAGAGTCCTGAACAGCTACGTCTGCCTCATCATACAGAGATTACTGTGATGAAGTCGAGGGCCGTTCTTAGGGAGCTCGCTTAGGCCGTCTGGGACTGTCGTCCGTGTCAGAGCCTGCACCCTGGGATGCATGGGACCCTCCTGGAGCCATGATTTGTTTCGAAATCAGGGTGGCCAGGGGCATTGAATCAACATTGCCCAAGGTCTGTCTGGACTGCAAAGTCTGTAAGATGTTAGTCATAGCCACAGACAATATATCAGCGGAAACTGCAACTCCGTCCCTGTCCCTGGACAGGGATCACCGGTGGTTCTTTTGGCCACCTGTAGCAGAGACCCCGTTGAGTAATTGCACACACTGGGGGTCCTGGAACAGTCGCATGCAGTACAAGCAGCATAGAAAGCCTGTGCCTTGGCACCCATGCTTTTTTTTTTTTTTTTTTTTTGCTGTTGCTGTCTAGCCATCTAGGAGCATTAGCCAAGAATAGCGACCGTACAGTGCAATGTATAGCATACAAGCATGAAGTACAATAAACACTTCAGCACATGCAGTAAAAGGAGCATAGAAAGCCTGTGCCTTGGCACCTTTGCTTTTCTGCTGCCGTTGTCTAGTTATTCAGGAGCATTAGCCAGGAAAAGCGACATACAGTGAATGTATAGCATACAAGCATGAAAATAACCACTGCAGCACATGCAATCCAAGCAGCATTGAAAGCTTGTGCCTTAGCACCCTTGCTTTTCTGCTGCTGTTGTCTAGTCATCAAGGAGCATTAGCCAAGAATAGCGACATGCAGTGAATGTACAAGCATGAAAATAAACTCTGCAGTACATGCAATCCAAGCAGCATTGAAAGCTTGTGCCTTAGCACCATTGCTGTTTGCTGCCGCTGTCTAGCCATTTAGGCGGGTAGACAGCCAAGAATAGCCCTTACAGTGCAATGTAAAGCATACAAGCATAAAGGACACATGACACTGCAGCACATGCAAGACAAGCAGCATATAGAGTCTGTGCTTTAGCACCCCTGATCTTTTGCTGCTGTTTCTAGGTCTGCATCCTGAATAGCGACCGTACAAAAGTACAACAGGACACTTCGGCATTAGTGGGTCAGCACTTTAGTTGCCGCTTACCGCCCGCACAAAAGCGGGTGTGTGGCGCCGGAATCCTGTGCTGGTAGCTCAGTGTCTCCGTTTTCCCGCTCTGCGTGCCGGAATGGCTGCCGGCGTCCAGAGGAGAGGGGCGGGCCGAGGGCGTGCCCGAGACAAGAACGGGAACCCGGCGCCCACTGTGTCTAGTAAAGGGGGCTGGAGAATGCAAATAAGGCTCCAGCCCTCGGCGCTGCTATAGAACAGCGTCTCTCCCTTTCCCTGAGTGACAGGGAGGGGGCGGGAACGAAGCGGCGCTAGGCCGCAAAAGCCGGGGACTAAAGTTAGAAGCGCCGCCGCCGTAAAAGCGCGGTCGGCGCGTCCCCGGCGCACTACAAGTCGCAGCTGCGCCGCCGCTCCAGGGGCGGTCGGCGCGGCGGTCCCCACACGTAAAGTCCCCCAGTAATCTGCAGGGGCTTTGCCCAGCGCACAGCGCTACAGTCCCCGGCGCACTAGCACACCCAGCAAGCCTGGTGTGTGCGTGGCCTGCCATACGGGGACACAGAGTACCTGAAAGTTGCAGGGCCTTGTCCCTGAACGGCACTCCCGCTCCACATCCAGCAGGTTCTATGGGTCTGTGGATGGAGCCCGGCCTCAGGGCTTGGTGGCCGGAAAGATCCCACTTCCTCAGAGCCCCTCAGGGGGATGGGGAAGGAAAACAGCATGTGGGCTCCAGCCTCCGTACCAGCAATAGGTACCTCAACCTTACAAACCGCAAGTGGGGTGAGAAGGGAGCATGCTGGGGGCCCTAGTATGGGCCCTCTTTTCTTCCATCCGATATAGTCAGCAGCTACTGCTGACTAAACAGTGGAGCTTATGCATGGATGTGTGCCTCCTTCGCACAAAGCTTGAAAACTGGTGAGCCAGTGATCCCACTGGGGGTGTATAGCCAGAAGGGGAGGGGCCTTACACTTTTTAGTGTAATTGCTTTGTGTGGCCTCCGGAGGCAGTGCTATACACCCCAATCGTCTGGGTCTCCCAATGGAGCGCCGAAGAAAAATAAAATTTGTATTACTATATCCTTAGTAGGTCAAGTGCTACCTTGTGCCTACGCTTTCTTCTCCATTTACTGTTCCTTGCTGCTTGGTAGGCATTGTGCACCCTCACTTTATTTAGGTTTACTGATTGTTTATATATTTGCTATGCATTCCTGCCTTGCCCATACATCTTTAATTAGCTCTGTATAAAGAAATCAAACAAGTATCACCCAGATAAAATCAACACAAATATTGTAAGCACCCCTTTAAAAATAATTAATGAGTATCAGAATTATCTGGAGTTTCACTTAAAGGGGCTGGAAAAGATGGCTGCTAAGGACATGTCTGCAGGATAGGTGTCAAATCTTGATCTTGGGCCATTGCATTTAAAGGGGTTGTCTCCTCACAATCTTTTAGAATACAGGTGAAATAGAAATAATTAGCTTGTTAGACTACTTCAATATTAAAAGGGTTGTCCAGACCAAATGTTATTTATCAGCTATCCTTGAGATGGGTAATCAGAATCAGAACAGCAGGGGTCCAGCACACTATTCTTCTAAGGGTACCGTCTCACTAAACGACGTACCAGCGATTCCGACCACGATATGACCTGGTCAGGATCGCTGGTGCGTCGCTACATGGTCGTTGGTGAGCTGTCAATCAGGCAGATCTAACCAGCGACTTGTGGAAACGATGCTGTGCTTGGTAACCAAGGTAAATATCGGGTAACTAAGCAAAATGCTTTGATTACCCGATATTTACCCTGGTTACCAGCACACACCGCTTAGCGCTGGCTCCCTGCACTCGTAGCCAGGGTACACATCGGGTTACTAAGCAAAGCATAGTTACCCGATGTGTACTCTGGCTACGTGTGCAATGAGCCAGCACTGGCAGCGGCGTACGCTGGTAACCAAGGTAAATATTGGGTAACCAAGGAAAGCGCTTCGCTTAGTTACCCGATGTGTACCTTGGTTACCAGCGTCCGCAGTAGCTGGCTCCCTGCTCATTCAGATCGTTGCTCTCTCGCTGTCAAACACAGCGATGTGTGCTTCACAGCGGGAGATCAACCAGCACTGTAACGATAAGCGATTTCACAGCAGGGGCCAGGTCGCTGCTTAGTGTCACACACAGCGAGATCGCCGATGAGGTCACTGGTACGTCACAAAACCTGTGACTCAGCAGTGATCTCGCTATGTGAGAAGTACCCCTAAGGCAGGAGTCACATTTGCGAGAGACTTGCGCGAGTCTTTCAGTGCATCACTCGGCATGGCCGCACTCTCCGGACAGGAGTGTCTCAGCTGCATAGAAATACATACAGCAGACCCGCTCCTGTCAGGAAAGTGTGTGGCCATGCCGGGTGATGTGATACGAGACTCGCGTGAGTCTCTCGCAAGTGTGACTCCGGCCTAAACAGGAGCAGAGTTGTTCAGTACTTTAGATCCAGCCAGCTAAGAAAACAGTTGACGGATGGAGGTGTGGGGGTGATCGGCCCACGAAAGGACAGGTCATCTGCATCATTATCTTAGACAACCCCTTTACAGCATATGGAGATCCAAAATAGGTGTATATAAAATTATATTGCTGAGTAATCCAAAACTCAGGTCCCCAGAGGCAGTTTCATTCAATGCTCCTCTAGAACAACAGTTTTCTCTCTTAAGTGTGTATAGAGAAAAAACAGTCAGTCAAGGGCAGAGGGTTTGTGAAGCCGCCTTTTCAACTTGTCATTCTCACTTCAAATTTACCAACCAGTGTTTAAAGTTTCCCACTACTGGATGATCCCTTTGCAAAAGTTAAAGTATCCATAAATAGGAAAATCCCATATACTTAACTACGCTTCCAGATCGACAATGCCATGAGACCTCCAAGAGACTGCTCAGACATGGTAGGAGCAGTGCTGGTCCGGTACTTAAAGACTTTTTTTTTTTTTTTTTGAAAACCCATTTAAATTATATTCTCTCCAAATCACTGTATGTGAATCATACATGGCTACAATAATGGAACTGACTTAAGTTAAGTTTGGGGAGTATGCGCCAGATGACAGATTGCCTTTTACCTATATTATGTCTGGTTATTGATAACCCAAAAAAGCAGCAGATAATACATATATTTATAAATAATAACTTACGATGATTTTCAAGAAATAGTTGGACTTCCACGTAGACCTGTCTTCCCTGGGCATCTTGTTAGTGCTTCCAAGGATTGCCACAAAAAGGGTTTAAAGACCTGATGATCCTGTGAAAGCAAGAGGATAATTTAGCGAGATTTAGACAGGTTTGCTAAAATATGAGCAATTGGCAAGAGTGTCCACGGTCCTTAAAGATCTGCAATCTGCTGTAAATTATAAACGTCCATACAGTGACTGTATGAAAGACTGGAAAACTGGATGGCATCTGCAAATCGCTGTATGACCTTATGTGTCACCTTCAGGATCAAACAGCAGCAACTTGTAGAAAATGTAAAACCAATTGGTGGAAACGTTCTAACTCATGAAACCCTGGCTTGGTCCACACATACATAATGGCGCCCATCATAAATGAAAACCCAGATGCAGTGCTAGCTCTAGCAAAACCTATTGTGGGCTTATGGATCCTCTATTGACTCATTCTGTTTGATGTATGAACAGGACACAAGTGATCCAGTGTATCAAGAGTACAGGCAGAAGGAAAAAAAGTGCTATTGACTTAGGCTGCTATCACACCTCCGGTTTTAGCAGTGCAGCTAAATCCGGTTCTAAAACCTATGCAACGGATGCGGCGAAAAAAAACGCATCCTTTGCATAAGTTTTTACATGCAGTCCGTCCGGTTTTTGCCGGTTGCGGCCTGCTACTGAGCATGCACAGTGCAAAAAACGCATGCGGCGGCCAGATGCGTTTTTTGCCGCATCGCGCCACATCCATAGGCATGCATTGGAAAAAGCGCCGCATCGGCCGGATGAGTTTTTTTTTGCCGGACAAAAAAACGTGTCAGGCAACGTTCCATTCAGCCGCTGCATGGGCTAAATATGCCGTATCCGGCAAAAAAACGGACCGAACGCAAGACCATGAGGCACAATCCGGCACTAATGAAAGTCTATGCGGAAAAAACGCAACCGGCGGCAAAATAAAATTTAAAAAAATGGTTGCGTTTTTTTCTGCAAAGAGCCAGATTGTGCCGCACAGCAAAAAACGGATGTGTGAAAGCAGCCTAAGGGGACCAACTTTTTCATTTTAAAGTCCTGCATGACACGCTTTTTCTTCCGCTCTAAAAAGTGACACTACGGAACTAACATATGCCATAATAATGAGCAGGCCAGTCTGTTTCCATTTGTTTCTATGCAGTATCCAGCAGAAAGTGTGAACAATGTCCATTTGGGGCATGTCCAGCTCACAGTGCTGCTGTGGGGCCTGAATGGACCCCTTGGGTCATCTGCAGGACAACAAGGAGCAGTGATCAAATACTGACCCCGTGTTGTGTTGTATTACATCAGACACGATAATATCCGATGCTGCAGGAAGAGAATTATATGCAGAAACAAACATTGGCTGAAGAATTAATTGGGGGCTCCTTTTTGGGGACATTTCTCTTTACTTAATGCATGTATTTGGGGGTAAAAATGTTAGCACAGTTTGGCTGTGGTCGGGGGGGGGGGGTTGTCAGATTAGCTGAGAGCTCAGAAAGCAGATAAAAGAGTAAATATGTTATCAAACAGATGGTGAGCTGAATGACAAACACTTTTTAAAATGAGAAGTCCCCTTGTAAAATACAAACAACAGGTACTCACCCCCCTGTGCCATTGCAGGAATGATGACACCAGCGCAGCAGTGACACTTATTTATTTTACTCATATTATTCTACAGCACTTTACAGACGTGATCATTGGGGCTCACAATCTAAATTCCCTATTAGTATGTCTTAAGTATGGGAGGAAATGAGTGTACCTGGACAAAACCCACACAAACTCCTTGCACATGTTGTCCTTAGTGGGACTTGAAGCACTGAGCTACAGTGTTATGCCTTGTGAGTGCAACCCAGCAAAGTCTACTGGGCTGGTGCACCCTCACTTCCTTTGGACAAGTGACAGCGCAGCAGCCCAATAACTGCCACTGATTGGCTGCAGCACTCAAGTCATAGTTATGTCACATGACTTGGTGTCTGCTGATTGGCTGCAACACTCATGATATAACAGCCACGCAAACCCTGTATCCACTGATTGGCTGCAGCACTCAAGGCATAACTACTGCAGGCGACCCAGTATCCTCTGATTGGCTGCAGCCCTCACAAATAATCAAAACTATGCCACGTGACTCCATTATTGCTGGAACAGCACCGGAGAAGAGGATCTTAGTTTTAAAGGGAACCTGTTATCAGAAATTTAGCTGTAAACCTAAAAGTTTCCCCCTCTGCAGCTCCTGGGCTGCATTCTAGCAAGCTTCCTCTAGTTTTTGTAGCCCATTTTATACCAAAATACATACTTTATAAAGTATTACCTTTTTGTATGCAAATTTTGAAAATATCCATGGGGGCGGGCTGCCTGTTGTCTGTTACTGTCCCTCCTGCAGATTTACGCCGCCCCCGAACGCTGTATTTCAAACCTCAGGACGCCGCCGCCCCTGGGCGCCCGAGTTCCCGCACATGCGCTGTGTGACTGTAGTGGTACTGTGTACTGTGTGACCGCTGGTGACGTGTGCGCAGGCACGAGGTTATGGGCGGCGCTGTGAGTGTCATCAGCAAGTGCCGCCCATAACCTCGTGACTGCACTTTCCCCTCTTCCTTCAGTGTTCTGCACAAGCGCTCGCTGGCCAGATTACCGACGTCACCTCCTTCCCATCTTACCCTGCGGCAGGTAATAGATGGGAGGAGCGGAGCAGGCGGAGGGGACGTCTGCTCATTTGGCCAGCGCTGGCACAGAACGCTGGAGGCACTGGGGGAAGCGCGTCCACGAGAGTATGGGCAAGCACTTGGATGCAATCACAGCACCGCCCATAATCTCGTTCCTGTGACACGTCACCAGCGATCCTGGCGTGGGCGGCACCTCGGGTGCAGTGGGTGGCGTCCTGATGTATGAAATGGAGCAATGGGGGACAGCAACGGACACCAGAGAGCCCACCCCTATGGATAATTCACAAGATTTTCATACCAAAAAGGTACAACTTTATAAAGGTATTTAATTTGGTTTAAAAGGGGGCACAAAAAGTACAGGAACCTTGCTAAAATGCAGCCCACGAGCTGCAGAGGGGGAAACGTTTAGGTTTAAAGCTAAATTTCTGATGGCAGGTTCCCTTTAACTAAAAAGGGGACTTATAAATTAATAAAGGGGTTTTCCAGGTCGTGGCCATCACCTTTCGCTGATTCTGCAGAGGGCTATAAACAGCGCACACAATCAGAGGTAAAGGTTTAGTGAAACCCATTTGCAAAAGTTTATTTTTTGCCCCAATTCCATGCATGTGACTTTATAGCACTATATCCCCCCCCCGTGCGGACAACCCGTGAGCCCCGCCACAGACGACACGTCCCGGTCACACTGGCTATGGGCACAGGACACGTGGTACATGACTACTCCATACATAACTCAAGGACCGGGCCGCGACTCACGTAGGAGCCATAATGGCCGCCATCGGCGTTTATCAGCGCGGGGGCTCAGGCTTATATGGGGGGGCCTTGGCTCTAGTGCCCGCAGTGTACGGACAATAAATGTAGGGCCCCTAATCGGTACAGCCGCCCGGCCGATACATACAGGCCGCACATACCTCACGCGAGGGCTTCGGGAAGTAAAAGGGAGCGTGCGCCGAGATCAGCGCTTTTATATTAACCACCACCGACCAATCAGCAAGTTAGAAATTCACAACTGCGATGCTGATTGGATATGACGTTTTCTTGCTGCGCTTCTTACTGGACATGAATGTAATCAGTATTAGAAGAGACAAGAGCAATAATGGCGACTCCATGTAATAAACGGAGCCCTCTAGTGGCGCGGAAGTAAAAGGACAGGTCAGTCATAGTGCATAAGAATGGCGTTACTGTGAGCAAAGTAATGAGAGGGTGGGAGAAAGATCCCCTCAGCGGCAGCTGCAGGGTATACGGTCATTCAGCGCCATTCTATACATGCACTATACTGGGCAACTTTCTGAAGAACAGGGAAATTCTAAGTGGAAGAACAAAGTGGAGCTCCCCTCAAAGTTCTGAGGGTGTTTGCCTCACCCATATAGACAAAGTTTAATTGTATAGAATTTAAATAAAAAAAGTAAAATATATCTTTGTACCGTGTTAGCCAGTAGAGATAAAAAAAATTGTTTAAAAGAACAGAGAGTCCTCAGTGGTTGATACCTTTTAATGGCTAACTGAAAAGATGGTAATAATTGCAAGCTTTCGAGACTACTCAGGTCTCTTCATCAGGCATGGTATAACACAAAATCTGAAGAGTCACGTATTTATACACAACAGGACTTAGAATATCTAAGTCCTGTTGTGTATAAATACGTGACTCTTCAGATTTTGTGTTATACCATGCCTGATGAAGAGACCTGAGTAGTCTCGAAAGCTTGCAATTATTACCATCTTTTCAGTTAGCCATTAAAAGGTATCAACCACTGAGGACTCTCTGTTCTTTTAAACAATTTTTTTTAATAAAAAAAGTAACATTCTCACCAGCAGACCCCAAAATTCATATTACAGACGAGCACCTCTCCAAATCCAGGCCCCACAAGCACTTACCTTCTGTCCCAGCGCCCGCTCTGCTGCGGGACATCGCCCAGAGAATACTGATGTCATACTATAATATGGTGTATGGAGTTGGGGCAATTGTATCCCAGTGTCACACATCCATATATCAAGGGCCAAGTACGGCCTGTGGAGGACGAATCTACCACGGGTCTTCTGAACTCGACAGCCACATATGATTATGTGGGGGTCAGGAGACCCACAGTCACTCCTCAGACCCTGCTACATGGATGTGTGAAACAAACCTGTAAGGGAAAATAAAAATGAAACTATGAAATGAAATATACTCAGAAGTGTGACTGCAGGGAGAAAATGGAGTTATGTTTTCCCTGCAGCTGCTCTCTACCAATCATCAGGGCCATGCCATGAGTGGTGTAATCACACCTGCCAGTCCCTAATTGACATTCTGCTCTGCAATATAAGTGCATGTCATGTGTGCTGTAATAGTGATTATGGGTGGTCTGTAGTTAGGCTCACCTGTTATTGGCCTCCTTAAGTTGATTAGGTTTTAACTTCTTCCTCTCCAGATCGCTCAGCTTTGAAAGAACATAGAATACATTCTCACAATCAGGGTAGGATTCCACTTGCAAGAGACTCGAGCGTCTCTCGCATCGCATCGCATCGCATCTCCTGGGATGGACTACCTCTTTTCCGACAGGAGCAGGTCAGGTACATCTATTTCTATGCAGCTGAGACACTCCTGTTGGGAAAGAGGCAGGCCGTCCCAGGATATGCAATGCGAGATTTGCTTGAGTCTCTCGCAAGTAGAATCCTACCCTCAGGGATAGGGTACGCTCACACGAGCGTTGAAATCGGACGAAATCTGACCAATGTTAGTCAATGAGGGAGAGCAGTTGGTCAGCTTTTCTCGCGTCCAGATTCTGGATGCGAGAAAAGTAGCATCATGCTGCGATTTTCTGCAAGAGCCGTATTTCTCGCACCCATTAAAGTGAATGGGTTCGAGAGATACATCGAACTAAACTCGGATGTTTTCCCAGTGCAGTGCGATATATGCACAGGCTGATAATGGAGGAGATGGAGGGATTAACCCCTCCCTCTCCTCCGCAGCGCCCGCCCTCAGCTTCACAGCTGTAGGATCGGGTCACAGTCGCATGACACCTGGCTCATGCTTGCAGCAGAGCCTGAGCTGGGGGTCATTAGCATATTGCATCAGATGCCATATGTTCGTGTGAGTCCAGCCTTATGCGGGTGTCACACGAGACGATCTATTGTGCGATATGTCGTCGGTGTCACGGTTTTCGTGACGCACATCGGCATAGTTTGCAACGTCGTTTCGTGTGACACCTCAGAGCAACTCTGAACGTTCGCAAATCGGTAACAAATTGTGTATCGTTGACACGTCGCTCATTTTTAAAAAGTCGTTTAATTTTCTTTGCGCCGGTTGTTCATCGTACCCAGGGCAGCACACATCGCTCCGTGACACCCCGGGAACGATGAACACAGCTTACCTGCGTCCCGCGGCTCCCGCCGGCTATGCGGAAAGAAGGAGGTGGGCGGGATGTTTACGTCCCGCTCATTTCCGCACCTCCGATTCTATTGGCCAACGGCTGTGTGACATCGCTGTGACGCCGAACGTCCCACCCCCTTCAGGAAGTGGATGTTCGCCGCCCACAGCGACGTCGCTCAGCAGGTAAGTACGTGTTATGACGGTTTAACGACTTTGTGCGCCACAGGCAACTAATTGCCTGTGACGCACAAACAACGGGGGCGGGTACGATCGCTCGTGCGATCGCACGATAGATCATATCGTGTGACGCCTGCATTAGGCTGGAGTCACACTTACGAAAGACTGGCGCAAGTCTCACATAACATCACCCGCACGGCTGCACAGTCTGCTGACAGGGGCGTCTCAACTGCATAGAAATACATGCAACCGACTCACTCCTGTCAGGAGAGTGTGCGGCCATGCCGGGTGATGTTATGTGAGACTTGCGCAAGTGTGAATCCGGCCTTACTCATGTTTTTGAAGCTGCAAAATCATTGTCAAGTCCAAAATGCAGCGTTTTGCAGTACAAGCAGAGAGGATTTGATAAATAGAAAACTCATGTTTACTGTGCTTCTTTTTGACGCCACGTAAACTGACCTGCGGTGCATTTTTCAAGCCACAGTATGGCAATTTCTCTTGCGGGAATGCCAGATTCTCCCCATAGACTTGCATTACACGCAGAAAATATGATGGCAAGACACATATACGTTTTTGAAGCGTTTATATAGCGGAAACGCATCAAAAACGCATAATCTGCACCTAATGAGGTCAGTACTGGGAAGTTTAAAAAACTAAACCGCTTTTATTTAAAAGATGACACACCAGAGACTAAAAAATACAGCTTCAAAAACGCAATGAAAGAAACGCACATAAACTAAGCAGTGGAAATAGTTGGAGAACACAGCCATATGGAATACAAAACTATGCTAAGTAGTATCTTCCGTGGCAATTGTGATGATGGGGGATAAGATCTACATCCATCTTTAGCGATGGTTATTGAAGTATTTTGCACATATATTTATTGTTTTTGGCTAAACATGACTCTATATGTATGCTATCATCCTGTGGCATTTATTTTTCCTGTCCATATTTTATGGATAATGTTAGATGTACAATTGATGTGATATCCTCCTAAATGTATGATACATTTATAGGTGTGTATCTGTGTTCCCTTTGCTTCTTTCATGGATCACATGTTTATAATCATATGCAATAGCTGTTTAATATATTTATTTATAAATTGCACGTATTTGCACATTTTATTCACCTGATACATGTGCGTGCAGTAATCATTGGCTGCCGGCGCTGGTCTGACTGCTGTGTCTTCACTGGTTCTCTGTCTCGGGTCACGTGGTGTTCCCGGACCGGATGACTGGTGACACGGTGGTTTGACTAGCGTCGGCAAGTTGCCATGACTACGCGCGTGTCACTAAAGTATCTGACGGTGATTGGAGGTGGGCGATATAAAAAGCCTCTGTCTGGTTGATTAGATACGCCCCCGACGAAGGAATAAGAACCGAAACACGTTTCGGGTGCTTTTACACCACCAACGGTAAATAATCATTGCAACTATCCATTGTACATTATATCTTGTAGCTGCCGTTTCCTGTGCTATACTATGATTGAATAATTATTGCAACTATCTATTGTACATTGTGTTTTGTAGCTGCTGTTTCCTGTGTTATACTACGATTAGCATCTCCTTGCTGATTTAATCTAATCACAGTGGTATATTAGCAGGGAGTCGCTATTAGGTACATACGGGTGTTTTTACACCACCAATGGTAAATAAATATTGGAACCATGGCCGGCTTTAGGCATGTGCGACTTGTGCGGTCGCACAGGGCGCCGCAGAGAGGTAAGAAGTCGTAAATTTCCTGTCTCCTCCGGTCCTAGCACTGCATTTTTATTGTTTTTACTGCTGTGTGGGGGACCCTGCTGCGCGTAGGAGGCTGTGCGGGGGCTCCTCCTGCGCGTAGGAGGCTGTGCGGGGGCTCCTCCTGCGCGTAGGAGGCTGTGCGGGGGCTCCTGCTGCGCGTAAGAGGCTGTGCGGGGGCTCCTCCTGCGCGTAGGAGGCTGTGCGGGGGCTCCTGCTGCGCGTAGGAGGCTGTGCGGGGGCTCCTGCTGCGCGTAGGAGGCTGTGCGGGGGCTCCTGCTGCGCGTAGGAGGCTGTGCGGGGGCTCCTGCTGCGCGTAGGAGGCTGTGCGGGGGCTCCTGCTGCGCGTAGGAGGCTGTGCGGGGGCTCCTGCTGCGCGTAGGAGGCTGTGCGGGGGCTCCTGCTGCGCGTAGGAGGCTGTGCGGGGGCTCCTGCTGCGCGTAGGAGGCTGTGCGGGGGCTCCTGCTGCGCGTAGGAGGCTGTGCGGGGGCTCCTGCTGCGCGTAGGAGGCTGTGCGGGGGCTCCTGCTGCGCGTAGGAGGCTGTGCGGGGGCTCCTGCTGCGCGTAGGAGGCTGTGCGGGGGCTCCTGCTGCGCGTAGGAGGCTGTGCGGGGGCTCCTGCTGCGCGTAGGAGGCTGTGCGGGGGCTCCTGCTGCGCGTAGGAGGCTGTGCGGGGGCTCCTGCTGCGCGTAGGAGGCTGTGCGGGGGCTCCTGCTGCGCGTAGGAGGCTGTGCGGGGGCTCCTGCTGCGCGTAGGAGGCTGTGCGGGGGCTCCTGCTGCGCGTAGGAGGCTGTGCGGGGGCTCCTGCTGCGCGTAGGAGGCTGTGCGGGGGCTCCTGCTGCGCGTAGGAGGCTGTGCGGGGGCTCCTGCTGCGCGTAGGAGGCTGTGCGGGGGCTCCTGCTGCGCGTAAGAGGCTGTGCGGGGGCTCCTGCTGCGCGTAAGAGGCTGTGCGGGGGCTCCTGCTGCGCGTAAGAGGCTGTGCGGGGGCTCCTGCTGCGCGTAAGAGGCTGTGCGGGGGCTCCTGCTGCGCGTAAGAGGCTGTGCGGGGGCTCCTGCTGCGCGTAAGAGGCTGTGCGGGGGCTCCTGCTGCGCGTAAGAGGCTGTGCGGGGGCTCCTGCTGCGCGTAAGAGGCTGTGCGGGGGCTCCTGCTGCGCGTAAGAGGCTGTGCGGGGGCTCCTGCAGGTATTTGCATATAGTTGTAGTGTGGCCTCTAGATATAACTCCTGTGGACCCCAGACACCCCAGTCTGACCCTGCATCCATTTATCTTTTATATAGTATCCTGTGTGTGTCATGCATATGGTGTAATTTACACAGTGGCAAAATGACTGGGCCTGTGGGTGATGGGGGCCATTGCTATTTCCTCAGATGCATGGTTGAACACCATTGAGAAGCAGATGGCCACTGGCTCCCTGTTTCGCCCTTGCTCTGCAGCTGTAGGTCCCGGATAGGTGTAATGACATCAGGCAGAGCCTGTGACGTGATGCCAGTGGGCCCTGCAGCTGCGGCCAGAGTGGGTGCAGAGCATGTGTAGGGGGTAATACATATATAATTTTATTATACACCCTACATATGCCCTGTACCTGTCACGTGTAATGTAATTCTGAATATTGACCTGACATATCCTAAAGGTGTGTAATATGTCCTCTGTTAGGATTTCACTTGCTGATTTTGAGTAGTTGTCATCTGATCGCTCACATGTGATTTGCAATGTGTGGTCATCTGCAGAATGACGTCTCCTCCTGTTTCTCTCAAATGAAAAATGATAACAATGAGAGAAGCAGGAGGAGACGTCATTCAGCAGATGACCCCAAGTCTGCAAATCACTTGTGAGCGATCACACGGGCACTCAGACTGGCAAGTGAAATCCTAGCCGTATATTATATACTTTGGGGATGCGGCTAATGTGCAGAATGTCACACAGGGGAGACACTGGTCAGTCCAGGGCAGCAGAGCAGGGAGACGCCGCCAGGGACCGTCCTCCTGGGCTCGTCATCCTGGTGGCATCATCCCCGGCCAGATATTAAATGTGTTTTATCTGAAACGTGGCAGCATCAGAGTAAAATATACACGACTGCAATAATGGAGCCAGTGTCTGATTCCTTCCACGCGGGGGTCATGCAGGAGGAATCAGCTGTCAGAGAACTTATCTTGTAGCAAAATAACATTGGAGTCTCATACGTGACATGGCATCACTGCCGTCTGCACATCACATGGAATGGTTTAGTGTAGGTATGAAGGCCATTCTATCAATGTAATGCATCGCCAGCAGCTGAGGTGTATTATGAGGTTCTGCAGCAGCTGAGAGGTGTATGATGAGGTTCTGCAGCAGCTGAGATGTGTATGATGAGGTTCTGCAGCAGCTGAGGTGTGTATTATGAAATTCTGCAGAATATCACATGATTCGGCGTGGTTTTATCTTACAAATTTTCCAAGAAAATTATTTGCAGCATTGCCAGCTGGTGTGAGCCCAGACTGATTAATAAAGGGATTACAGTATATATGCCATAGTTCTTCCATACAGAGCTCCCCGTCCTTATGGTGTGTGTGGTTCTGCAGCTCAGTCTGTTCAGGTCAGTGGAGCTGAGAGGCAGGGACACATACACAGCACCCCCCGTCCTCATGGTCTGTATGTGGTACTGCACCTCAGTCTGTTCAGGTCATTGGAGCGGAGAGGCAGTGACACATATAACCTGAGGACTCTTTATTACATAGAAAGCAGAGATTGTTTTCTAATTTCGCACATTCCCCTTTAACATTTGTATTTTGGACTTTTTAGTCCAGAGTACACGCAGCATCGGCCGCTGGCTCTATCGTACATTATCTGGCATCATCCTGTACGTTTATCCTTAGGATTTGTATAGTAGATGCTGTTCCCACCAATGGGGCCACGACCTGCACCGCTCTAAGTGTATAGGAATTTATATCACCTCTCTACAAAGAGCAGCAGCGCCTCATTCTCCAGATACATGTGCACCCTATAGGTGAGATCCGCATGTACCATCCATGATGTAATATCCAGGGATACGGCATAAGCGGTTGAAATGGGAAGACCTCTAAAAGAACGAGATCAAATGTGGTGGATTTGAGGTGCAGATTCTGCAGCACAAATTTGGAGTTTATTGTACATTGGAAGAGATCAATTTTATTAGGATATAAAAAAAACAATGGCCTCCTGTCCTCGTTTGTTTCCTGAGAAACTGGGTAAAAAAATCAGTAGGGGGGCACCAAAGGGCAGTTTTGCACAGGGCGCCATTCAGGCCAGCCCTGATTGGAACTATCTATTGAATATTGTATCTTGTAGCCGCTGTTTCTTGTGTTATACTGAGATCAGCGTCTCATTGTTGATTTCATCTAATCACAGTGGAATATTAGCAGGGAGTCGCTATTGGGTAGGTAAGCATGTGTATTTAAGTCCATTCAATTGTAGCGACACTCTGCGGCCCTGTGTATACAACTATATGATTGCCATCTCGTGCTTGTTTGATGTAATTATTAGCAAAGAGTCGCTATTAAAGATACAATTTTGTGCATCTAAAGGTACCGTCACACATAGCGAGATCGCTAGCGAGATCGCAGCCGAGTCACGATTTCTGTGACGCAGTAGCGATCCCGTTAGCGATCTCTATGTGTGACACCTACCAGCGATCAGGCCCCTGCTGTGAGATCTCTAGTCGTTGCAGAATGGTCCAGGTCATTTTCTTCAGGTGATGTCCTACTGGGCAGGACACATCGCTGTGTTTGACGCTGTGTGACAGGGTCACAGTGACTGCTGAGATCGTTATACAGATCGCTACTGCGACCTGTATCATTCCTGCATCGCTGGTAAGATCTGACTGTGACATCTCACCAGCGACCTCCCAGCAACTTACCTGCGATCCCTATCAGGTTGCATCGTTTTCAGGATCGCTGGTAAGTCGTTGCGTGTGACTGGGCCTTAAAGGGAACCTGTCATCAGGAATTTGGCTTTCAACCTAAACGTTTCCCCCTCTGCAGCTCGTGGGCTGCATTCTAGGAAGGTTTTTGTACTTTTTGTGCCCCTTTTTAAACCAAAATAAACACTTTATAAACTTGTACCTTTCTGTTTGAAAATCTTGTTAATTTTCCATGTGGGCGGGCCGTGTGGCGTCCGTTGCTGTATCTTACGCCGTCCCCCATGCTCCAAATCATGCCTCATAACGCCGCCCACTGCGCCGAGGTCCCGTGCACGCCGGGACACCTAGTGACGTGGTCGCAGGCACGAGAGTATGGGCGGCGCTGTGAATGCATCGCAAGTGCGCGCCCATACTCTCGTGTGCGCGCTCTCCCCCACTGCCTCCAGCGTTCTGCGCCGGCCCGACGTCACCTCCTTCCCATCGTACCCTGCAGCAGGAAATAGATGGGAGGAGCGGAGCACAGGAGAAGCAGAGGATCTGAGCGACGTACAGAGGGGAGAGCGCGCACACGAGAGTATGGGCGCGCACTTGCGATGCATTCACAGCGCCGCCCATACTCTCGTGCATGCGATCACGTCACTAGGTGTCCCGGCGTGCACGGGACCTCGGCGCAGTGGGCGGCGTTATGAGGCATGATTTGGAGCATGGGGGACGGCGTAAGCTACAGCAACGGACGCCACACGGCCCGCCCCCATGGAAAATTAACAAGATTTTCAAACAGAAAGGTACAAGTTTATAAAGTGTTTATTTTGGTTTAAAAAGGGCCACAAAAAGTACAAAAACCTTCCTAGAATGCAGCCCACGAGCTGCAGAGGGGGAAACGTTTAGGTTGAAAGCTAAATTCCTGATGACAGGTTCCCTTTAAGTCTATTTAATTGTAGTGACATTCCATATCCCCGTGCATGCAATCACGTGGTAGGAGTATATAAGAGTGCCATCTGGTGGTTGTTTGATGTAAATACAAATAGATTGAATTCTTATATATAACACTGGAGCCTCCTTCTGCCTATTTTGTACTTCACTACTGGTTGCATTGCACTTAGTGGGGATACAGGTCATAATATGGATGCTTAAACTGTAATCATATGGAAACCATACAGCCTCAGCTTCATAATATGTTGCACATCTGTATTTAAATGAATATATGGTTCCGTTGTTTGTATAAATATGCATAGGTTTCGCTCACACATACACCTGTTATGATTAAAATAAAAATAAAATTAAATCAATTTTGACAATATCTGATTCCTATATATATTTTTTTGGGCTTTTGATCGCTTTTTTTCTCCCTTTCCCCTTTTTTAGCAGTGGAGATAGTGCAGCAATTCTGTAGTGTCAAAAAGTCAACTGGGAACAAAGTCTTATTAACAATGAACAAAGAACGGAGCAGGGATGGAGAGGCGTCACTAGACCTGTGGAGGGTGATTATCCATACGTTTTCCGTTTTCATTGTGTATGCCTTTAGAATAATAATGATTAAAGAAAACACTCACAGACAACCCCTTTAATTATGTGAAATGCAGACTATTGCTGTTCTCTTCCACGTGTCTTCATGGAGAAGCGATCGTTTCTGTGCTTTATCCTATGCATACACTGTACTGTGTGAACTATAGTGACCGTGGGTCTTCACTGTTTACATAAGGACCTGGACTTATCTGTTAGCTGCCACTAATAAATTGTGATTTCTTTATTTATTTTGAATTATTATTGTATAAGATTTAATTGCAGATATTATTGATTTATGTAATCTTCCTTCAAATGTTTCTTGGACAAAAATCTACAGCAAACAAGTTCTGAAATGTCAAGAAGATGAACAAAAAATATTTAGTCTAAAAATCCAAGTATCCAGAATTTGAACAAAAACTTATATAAAACAGAACTATGCTGCTCGATTGAAAGGTAGATAAGCAATATTGCTGAATATTAGCTCCAGCATCGTCTTGCCTTCAGCCAGCCATATTAGAACGCATGTTCGTACCTGGACTACAGCCGCCATGGCCAGAGTCCGGGTGGTTTCTTAGAATTCTGGCGGAAAACTATTAGAAATGTTTCTGTTTTTCCACCACTTACACTTGTGCAAAAATGTTGCGACACTGTCATTTTTACGCCAGCTCTGCAAAATGTTTGAAAGGTGTAAGAAGCTTAGGAAAGACCGCGTGTGGTCAAGAGAACCCGTCAAATTTATCAGAACTTTCGCTACCGGAGGGGCTGGTCGATGCACGTTTATGGCGGTGGCAACCTGTAGGTGAAAATACGTGCTAAATTTACTAGAGGTGCATGCTTCTTACTGAATTTGGCAATCTTTCTCCACTCCATCATTTTAAACGCCAGTCATGATGAGTCGGGGGTTCAAACTACCAGAAAGGTAACATGCGCCCAACTATATTCCTTGTATAAAACTTTTAGCCTATAATTCTACAATAAGCTTTTCTTGAATTTTTGATGTTTCAGAATTTCTGCAGCATTTTTGCACCTATTATGTAAATTAGGTTACGTGCGGTATTTTTCTATGTTTTTATCTCTCCTTTTTGACTCTGCGTATTTTTGTCACTTGTTGGTATCTCATGTTTAAAATAAAGCTACATTGTTTTTGATACTTCCTGGCATTTGGCTTTGAAAAAACTTTATTGATATAATTAGGTGCAGATTACATGCGTTTTTCATGCATCTAATAAAAGTCTATGGAGAAAATCTGCCCATAAAACGCAGCGTACCCACAAGAGAAATTGTCATGTTGAGGATTTAAAACAGGCACCGCAGGTCAGATTACACTGAGTAATAAATAAGCAGAGTGTGTGTGAGATTTCTATAAATCCCACCCACGTTGCTGTAACTGTAAGGCTATGTGCGCATGTTGCGTTTTTATCGCATTTTAAACTGCACTGTGTCAATGACAAACTGCATGCTTTTGCTTCCCCAGCAAAGTCTATGAGAAATGAGAATTTCTATGCGCACGTTGCAGTTTTTTGTCAGCATTTTATTTGTCAAATATTTGTCAAAATCCTCAACAAAAAAGCAGCATGTTCATTCTTCTGCATTTTTGTCACGTTTTGTCACCCATTGAAATCAATGAGGTGTGTCAAACGCTTTCTCTGAGTGCTTCATGATCACTGGCACGGCGTAGCTGTCACACTGCTGCCGCGTCCTCTCATTCTTCTTCCGGAGCCACTCATTAGGCTCATACATATTCACTGCTTCTCCCGACCACCGGCGTCTGTGATTGTTTGCAGTCTGACCCACCCCCAAGCTGAGTGACAGCTGTCTGACTGCAACCATTCACAGGTGCCAGTGGGTAGGTCAGTACTGTACAGTGAAATAAATAGTTTTTAAAACCCGGCCTGCAGTTCCCCAAATTTTTATACCCAGCCAAGACAAAAGCCCGACACCTGGGGGCTGGTATTCTCAGACTGGGGAGGTCTATGGTTATTAGGCTCTCCCCAGCCTAAAAATATCAACCTGCAGCCGCTCGGAATTGCTGCATCCATTAGATGGAACAAGCCTGGCACTTCACCCAGCTCTTCCCGATTGCCCTGCAATGGTGGTAATCGGGGTAATAAGGAGTTCAATTTCTGCACCTGTTAAAGGGAACCAATCACCAGGATTTTCGTATATAAGCTATACTGGCACTATACTGATTATCTACATACCATTAGTGGTCAGCTCAGGTGTTTAGGCTTTCAAATGCAAGAAAGTAAAACTTTAAAAAATCATCAGCTTCTTGAGTGACAGTTGCATCTGAGCAGATAATCTCTGGGTGGGTATTCATATGTATTCCCGCCCTTTGCCTGTTGTTCCTCCCTCTCTCTGTTCTCTATGGTAAGTATTATACAAACTACTTGTGGAGACAAGGGGCTCAGTGGGCGCTCTCGTCCACTAAAACCCGCCGCCTTTAGAAAGACAGCGTGGCTCAGGGCTCATCCCAACTGAACGCCGGCCTCCCTAACCGTGGGCGTAACACTACTCAGACAACACAGGGTGAGGGAACCACAATAATTAGACTTTATTGGATCCCCAAACAATTAACAGCACATAACACATAACCAGCAAAACACACAAATGTAACAGGCAACAGAGTCTCACCCTTCCGCTGGCTCACCAGGGATTTAGAATGTCCATGCCTCACAGGTTCCAAGCTGTCTGAGGTCTGCAAAGTCTGTAACAGGTGACTGAACTGTCCCAACCTGCGTGTCCTCCTTAGGTAGTCCTGGTTTGATGCTACAATCCTGGCAGCCGGAGTCGAAATCCCTAGGCTGTGGATATGGTCTCCAACCGGATCCGGAGTCCCTAGATTGAAGCCATAAGATGTCCTGATCCTCCAGTCAGCTCCAAAGAGCTTAGACTGAATCCATCAACCATCAACCTGGTGGCTTAAAGAAGTCCTCTCTTTTAGCCACAGCCCTCCCTCTGGGCACACTGCGTCCTCATCGATTGGTTGGACAAGATTGCTTCTCCCATTGGATGAATTTCAAGCTGCATAGACAATGTTCATTTAAATGATATGGGTAGAAAGACTGAGGGTGTACATGTAAACTGGGAGTCACCGACTAGACAATGGCTACTAAGGTTATTACATTATCAATACACAACTACAATACAATGGTTACTGGAAATGTCTGGAGAACAATACGTCTAGCTTTCAGTGGCCAACACAATTACATTGAGTCAACAAGAGTCTTGTAAAAACAATGAGGGACTTCTCCCCCATCTATAGACAATCTATCATGCTGTCTGGCTGGATTTTAAGAAACTTTAACCCATGAGAGTCCATGTCGTCACACTACTCACTTTTTTGAAGGACCTGTGTGAGGTCATACCCATATGGCCAATAGTCGCGGACGAGTGGCACCTTGGCTGTCCTTTTTCTTTGGTCCACACGCCAGTCACTTCCACAGAGCAATGGGGAAGGGATTGGTCACGATGGTCCTAGCGGGGTGTGTGGTCTGTGTGTGCAAGTCATACCTGTGTTTAGGCCCTTGTGATGACCAAGATTCTTCCTTTGGGAAATCACAGACTTTTTTTTTACCAGTCTTTTACTCAACATTACGCACAGTACCTACAACACATCGTCACCATGGGCACAATACTTGAACAACTTCTTTTCAGTACATTTGACTTTAAGGCACAGTTTCACATTAAGCTACTCTATAATTCCTGGAACTATTACTGCTGTTTGTCTTTTCTCCTCCTTACTGCATGGCACCATACTAAAGTTATAGAGTCCCACATGGCCATGATCTCATCCCATGAATAGCGACCCGTTCTGTAGAACGGTTTTGACCGCTGTTGGACAAAGCTCGTCTACTATACTTTCCATGCCGATCTGTTCGCCCAGGACTATGCCAACCCTCCACTTGAGGATTAGTGGAGTCAGTCCACTACCTGGGAAACCTCTCTAGACTTCGGGGATAGTAGTCACAACTTGGGAACAAAGGTGACTCTCTACCCATCCCAAACTAGATTCCTTCCTACTTGCTCTGTTCAAATTGGATGCACAGCTGCCACAAACAACCACTTTCTTCAGCCTGAAGCCTGCTTTACACCTTTCAATTAAGCATGTGATATCGTATGTGATGTGACACGCCCCATCGTATGTGCAGCACGTTCAATTTGTTGACCGTGTCGCACAATCGATTAAAAGTTGTCACACGTACTTACCCCTCCATACGACCTCGCTGTGGGCGGCGAACATCCACTTCCTGGAGTGGGAGGGATGTTGGGCATCACACCGTCGTCACACGGCAGCCGGCCAATAGAAGCGGAGGGGCGGAGATGAGCGGGACGTAAACATCCCGCCCACCTCCTTCCTTCCACATAGCCGGCGATACGCAGGTAAGATCTGTTCATCATTCCCGGGGTGTCACACACCTCGGGAACACTGAACAACCCGACATGCAATATTTAGGAAATGATCGACATGTATACGATGAACGGTTTTACGTCAATCGCAGTCGCACGTAGCTGTCACACGCTACAACACCACTAACTATGCCGGATGTGCGTCACTTACGACGTGACCCCGCCGACACATCGTTAGATATGTTGTAGCATGTAAAGCCCGCTTAAGGTAGCTGACGGGATAGCACCTTTCTTCTACTCGCCATATTACCCACTAATACAGCTTTCTAACTACGCCTCCACAACTGACGATCTCAGATAGCGTCAAGCTGTATCCTGCAGCTGGTTCCTTCCCCTGTGGGAGACCCACAGAACTTAACTATTCCCTGCCTAAGTCCTCCTGTCACTAGGCAGAACCTAATCAATTTAGTAGGGAGCAGTACCTAACCAAGCCATTAACTGGGCACACTTAACTTTATGCATAAACGTATTGCATATATAAACACAATTCACATTATTATGATTCGACAATAATCAGTGTCTTCTGGGCAGGGGCACATGGGCCTAGCCACCTTTTTGGAGGCATGACATTTCTAAAAATCTCATCTACTTTGTTGGAACTGTAAGATGTGTTTTATTCGTTGCAAAAATAAGCAAAGTCAAAAACTCAAAAGGTCATTGTGGGAATGTAGTCTTAAAGGGAATCTATCAGGTGCAATATGTAGCCAGAACCATAAGCAATTCTGGATGCATATTGCTACCGTAAGCCCTGCCTAACTGTCCTGTATACACTAGCATAAATAGCTCTTTAGAAAAAGTATTTTTAAAGATCTTTTATCTTATGCTAATGAGCGCAGGTACTGGTCCCAAGGGTGTTTCTCCCCTTAGTCGGCCCACATAGCATGGTACCACACCTCTGTGGGTGTACTAACATGCTAATGAATATGAAGCGACGCCGCACATAACTCACTGTTCATGGAGGCCGGTGGAGGATGGATCTGAGGTATGTAGCACCCCACGGGACCTGCAGGGCTACTTGTCACCGGGCCAGTGGTGTTTGGGGTTGCTGTAAATGGCCTGACCCGGCTCAGTGGCCCCATCAGCTACATCAAAGAGGGCTGCAAGGTGACGGGTAGTAGGGGATGTGCGGCCAGGGATTAACCGCCGCTGCGAGATGTCACTCTGCTCCGGGGCTGATGTTACTGTGGCACCCCTGAGGCTCTGGTTGCCACAGGGTACTATGCCTCATTTAAGGTGCAGTATTTATCTCAGGTAAGGAGAGGGTTAATCACCGGTGTTCCACATTCACACACTACATACAGCTTAGGAGCATTCACATAGGGTGGGTTGGCTCAGGGAGGGCAGGGGGGTGATCATAATGGTCATGTGACTTTCCGGTCACACTGAAGCCAGCCACCTGGGGGGCGGGTTCCACCTGGGGTAGATATAGGCGCAACACACTCACATCAGAGCAGACCCGTCAGGACCATAGTTCTGGTAAGACATCTCTGAAAACCTGGACTTTACTGGGTCTAGGAGCTCAGCCAGGGTACCTAACTGCGGAGGGGGACACCCTAGAAATAGCACTCTCACTCCTTCTCTCTCAAAATACCGGTGGTTACTGTCGCGGACGGGTGCCGCCTCTGTTGCGGCAACCGAGGCTGCTCGAGTGACGCTCGGGTCCGGGATCGTGTCTGGGGCTTGAGTGGTGACCGGACCCAGGGCTTGGCAACCGCCCGTCCTCTCAACAGTGAAAAAGGGGGGTATTTACAGGGGAGACTGTCTGTGACGCTACCCGTGGGTTGCGGTGATGGGATGGTGGCACCACTGCTGCCTCTCGGGGCCGGCGTCCGGGACTGATGGTGTGGGGGCAGCAAGGTGGTATCCCCTCCACAGGTAGGGGGAGGTGTAGTCCCGGGGCCCAGGTGTAGGTAGGGAGTAGTGCTGGGGTGCCGTCGGCAGGTTGGACCAGATGACACCGGTGTACTCACAATTAGGAAGAAGTCACACAGAGTCTGTATTGTAAACCAAGGCCGGATGCCGGTTGCCTCTGGAGGGGTGTGCTGGTCCGACACACGGGTTGGCACAGTAAGGACCCTTCCTCCTGCACTTGTGTCTTGCTGTGTGTTGATTAAACCCGCTTGGAAGAGAAGAAATCCGCTCCCCTGCAGCTTTGTTCGCAGAGGGAGCCGTTGCCCTCAAACACTGACCCGTGGGATCTCAATGGGTTCTTGGCGGACACCGTATCCCCCGCGTTGGGCTGCTGGTCTGCTCTATCTGGGCTTCTCTTCTCGGGAACAAGGCCTGGTACCTTGTCCCGCTGGTCAATTAACAAGGGGCTTGAAGTTTGCCTCATCCTAGGGTCCAGGTACCCCGCCTGTGCACGGCCTCCGGACCGGATTCAGTCGTCGGTACCGGCAGGCTACACCCCAGCCCCAGTCCACTTCAGGTCTCCCGCGACCGGATCTCCATCGCCTATGGCCCTACAATATAGTCTGCCACCTAGTCGGTCCTCCTGTGGTCCAAGGGCCCCAACCCTGACCACACTGCACTTCAGTTCCTGTCACCGACTGCTCCTTCAACTCTCCACTTCCAACTCCACAACTCAACTCTGCTCCCCTCTCACTGAACTGGCTGGTTCCCGCCCCGTCACCTCAACACCCCTAGGTGGGCATTCCCATCCGCCTGGTCCCGCCCACTGGTGTGTCCTCCTGGCTGTCATGGGGGGCGACTAGGATTTGTGGCTGATGTTCCTATGTGTGGGAAGTGTGGTGTTAATTCTCAAGGAGAAGGCGATTCCTGTACCCCTGGTGGGGGGTACAGTCATCTGTAACTACCTGGTTTTGCCAGGGCTTCACAGTTACCCCTTACTGTATCGGGGATTGACCGGAGCCCATCACGACAGTGACCAGTGTGACTGGGCTGACAGCTGAAGTTGTGAGTAAACTACACCCTGAACCCGCAGAGACTGTGTTGTTTCGTCCTTACCAGCGCCGCCGCCCAGCGCTTAGGCACCAACGGCCATTATAACCCACATCATCCACTAGGCGCCCGCTCCGTCTGTGGGTAGCGACACCATCCCGGCTACCATAACACCTGCCCCGGGGAGGAACCCGGCAGCGATGGCTATTCCCTGGCTGCATACCACAGGTGGCGTCATGACAAATGTTCCCAAATGCCCCGCTTCCACCACCATTTACTGTATGCCTCGGGGCAACGAAACCGGGCAAGGCCACACTGTGATAACGCCTGACTCGACTCGAAACTGCCCGCAACGAGTAGGTTAACCACCTGCCCCGTGCGGCGCTTCTTTTGGCATCACGAACTGGATATCGTGCCCATTAAACCGGGTACTGTGCGCCTACAGAACTATGTTAAACCGGATAATGTGGTGTTGAATCATTCAATTGCAAAAAGAACAGTCGCCATTTATTATTCTGCGCTTGAAAAGATAGGGCGTACTTCATGGGCGGAGCCCAGAAAAGAGCGTGAAGGTGTGGGAGGAGCCCAGATAAGCGCACGAAAGGAGAGAGTCCCTCTGCTGGAAGGATCTCTGAGGAGGAGAATCAAGCTGTAGCACCAGTAGTGATTCCGGTGATACCGCTTTCCATGCCTTAGCTTCCAGGAGCAGCCTGGCTATCCCAATATTCGGGGGAGGCCTATACTCTGACTGATTTCAAGGAAAGGCTGTATAGCTTATTTCGGGTGTATCCAATGTCGGAGGATCAAAAGAGCAGCATCCTTTTTGGCCAACTAACCGGGGCGACTCGGCATGAAGTTAAGTCCTGGCCAGAGACCAATAAGAGGATGTTGAAAGATATTCTGGCTAAACTCAAAAAAAACGTTGACACTAGCACAGCCTCCGAGATTAAAATGTGATTTTTTTGGATACAAGCAAAAGGGTACAGGACAGTATCCAGGATTATGCTCTCAACCTTCAAGAAGCAATAAAAGTGGTGCAACAGGTGGACCCAGGAGAGATAGCAGATGAAAACCGCCTGTTAATCGACCAGTTTATTGAAGGACTGTTGTCTGATAATCATCGCACCCAGTTCCCTATCCTGGCCTGCAACACTCCGACCTCAGCTTTGCAGAGTTCAAAGATCGGGCCATCCGGGTGCTGCGTGAACTGGCTCATAACAATGCTGTACTTCAACGACCTGGGATGATACCAGCTACCCCGGTGGTGGCAGAGGCTAAAGAGCAAATCTTAAGTAAAGATTCCATTAACGAGTTGCGGCTCCAGATCCTGGAACTAAGCAAGGGCATGACTACTCTGATCAATGTAATGCAAAGCAAGACTGGGACTCAGCAACCAGTCACCATTGAACTGGCTTCCAGTGCTGATGATCTCCCCTGGCGGCGACATGGAAAGAACCCGCTGCCCCCAGCCACCAACCATTATGATGACGACGAGCAGTCCATCTGCCGCTGGTGTGGCAAGTCAGAACATTATGCTAGAGGATGACCAGTGATCATGCCAAGCCAGGGGGTCAGGACCGGCCCTCTGGGAAAAAAAAAACAGCAACCAAGCAAGAATAATTGTTAATGTTTTCCTATGCTGAATGTTTTCTCATTTCTGATATTTTCTTGACTTGAACTGCTTTGATGACCTGTGGCCAGTAATGTTGAACATGTTTGAAGTCAATGCTGCTTCCCAAAAAAAGGGAAAAGATGTTTTCTTGTTAACACTATTTTTATATGCATGTAATAGGTTAACTGTGTTTTGTTGCAGCCCAGGAGTGCTGCCATTTGCCGTGGGGGAATGTGGCACCCCTGAGGCTCTGGTTGCCACAGGGTACTGTGCCTCAATTAAGGTGCGGTATCTATCTCAGGTAAGCAGGGGGTTAATCACCGGTGTTCCACATTCACACATTACATACAGCTTAGGAGCCTTCACATAGGGTGGGTTGGCTCAGGGAAGGCAGGGGGGGGGTGGTTATAACTGTCATGGGACTTCCCGGTCACTGAAGCCAGCCACCTGGGGGGCGGATTCCACTTGGGGTAGATATAGGCGCAACAAACATCAGAACAGACCCGTCTGGACCATAGTTCTTGCAAGACATCTCTGAAAACCTGGACTTTACTGGGTCTAGGAGCTCAGCCAGGGTACCTAACTGCGGAGGGGGACATTCTACAAATAGGACTCTCGCTCCTTCTCTCTCAAAACACTGATGGTGACCTCTTACCAGATCTGAGATTGACCAGAGCCCATCACGGCAGTGACCAGTGTGACCGGGCTGACAGCTGAAGTTGTGAGTAAACTACACCCTGAATCCACAGAGACTGTGGGGGCTCATCCTTACCGGCGCCGCTGCCCACCGCTTAGGCGCCAATGGCCTTATAACCCTCATCATCCACTCGGGGCCCGCTCCACCTGTGGGGAGCAACACCATCCCGGTTGCCATAACACCTGCCCCGGTGAGGAACCCGGCAGCGGCGGCTATTCCCTGGCTGCATACCACAGGTGGTGTCACGACAAACTTTCCCAAATGCCCCACTTCCACCACCATTTCATGTATGCCTCGGGACAAGGGAACCGGGCAAGGCCACCCCATAAAAACGCCTGATCCTACAAGAAACGGCCCGGCGACAAGTAGGTTAACCACCTGCCCCATGGGGCGCTACATTACCGCAGCTCAGATAGTCCAGCTCTCCACAGGTGGAGCGAGCCCCAGGGAGGATGGTGTTAACGGGGGAAGGGCCGTTGGCGCTGAAGCCAAATCAAAGTCTCACATAGGGGCTGCGGTTCCAGGTGTTTTACTCACAGTTCATGTGCTGCGCCCTCAGAGTACCGGTCATCGCCGTGATGGGCCCCAGCCGATCCTGGATGAATTAGAGGTCAGCACTGGTGTTGTGAAACGTGTGAGACCTTTCTCCTTGTGCCTTGTAGTGTAGATCCCCGTGGCGTGAAGCTACTTGGGGACCCCAGAGTCCTTGGCTTTAGTTACCGTCCCGTATGCAGGACTTTTGGTGGTGGGAAATGGGACGTGAAATCCCCCTTCTCTGCAGATTCTGGTAGTCCATCGTGAAGTATGTTCTACCCCAGGGCTCTGCACCCTGTGTGGCGCCGGTCCCGAAGGGGCTGTTGGGTCTCACCCTCTGGCAACTGTGTTGCTCCTCTGTCTCACAGCTCTGCCCGGTTGTCTCGTGCTTCTCGCTGTCTGCACGGTACCCGGTCGCCCCCTCTGGGGAGAGCCTTTTAGCATCCCCCCCCAGAGGCCTTGCTCTTCTCTGCCTCAAGCTGTTCGCTCTCCTGCTCCCAGACCGTTCAGTCTCCAAACTGTTCTGAAGTGAAACTGTTTGTGCTCGCTCACTTCCCTAGGCAGCTGCCACCTTCCTGATGACTCACCAGTGCTGGGGACAACCCGTTGCTATGGTGCCCATCTGCAGTCCAGTCTGGCGGGAAACCACCTAAGTGTATTGTGTGACTGCTGACTCATTGTGTTGTGTAAGCTAGAAAACACCAGTGGTTAACCTCTTCTTACCCGGATGAGTGCGCATGATCCGGAATACCCGATGCTTCCACTCATGCGCACTAAACTGATGCCGGGTGTAAGCTTCATGGCTTCAGTGAGGTACAGTGCATCTGACTAGATTTGCTGAGGACTCCGGATCATGCACAGTGCTCATCCATTTTCCGCCGCCATGAACGGTGAGGTATGTGCGTTGTTGCTGCGTATATGTGCCGCCCCTGTGGAAGCAGACGAGCTGCTCGGATCCGGGTTTGCTGTGACTCGAGGGTAGAGATGAGCGAACCGGTCCCGGTTCGGCTCGAGGCCGGTTCGCCGAACGGGGGTCCCGGTTCGGCTCGAGGCCGGTTCGCCGAACGGGGGTCCCGTTCGAGTTCGGTTCGTCGAACGTTCGACGAACCGAACTCAAACGTATAGGCTATAATGGGAGGCAATCACAAACACATAAAAATGCATGATAAATGTACACAAACAGTTAATAAACATTGCCATAACACTTACCGGTCCTCGCGATCCCTTCTGCACTCTGTCTCCTGCCGCTATTCCATCCGATGATCGCTGAATCCTCCCGGTGACCTGCACTGCCAGCAGAGATGCAGGACCTATCGTGACGTCAAAACAGCCATGTGACCAGTCACGTGGCTATTATCTCATTGGCTACAGACTGGTCACATGACTATGACACGTCATGTAGGACCTGCGAGTGCATCTCTCCGGTACACGGTGCACATATGTGTATCGCCGTGTACCGGCGACATGCTCTAGCACACGGTCGACTCCCCGTTCCGTTAGGGACCGGCTGACACAGCCGGTCATTAACGGAGATCACCGTTGCCATAGCAACGCAGTTAGCGGTGACGTCACCGCTAACCGCGGCTCCGAGAGCACCGTTGCTATGGTAACGCGTCTGTCAGCGTTACCGCTAGCAGCCAGCACTGATCACTCACGGAGTGAAGGCTGCACGCTGCTTCCCGATTGTAGTGATGATTGTAGTGAGGATGAGGTTCCCCAGCCCCAAGTGATGAGCTGGTGAATCTCATCTTTCCTCACTACAATCGTCACTACTACTACACTAGAAAGAAAGAAGACAGAAGAGCAGGATCGTGGGGGGCTGACAGGGGGTAATAAAGATGGAGTCTCTAATGTGTCTGTGTATTTATTTCTATTAAAGTATTTTTTCTCTGTGTGGTGTTTTTTTTAACCCTTTATTGGAGATTCTTATTGGCCGGGTCAAACGTGCCTGACATTAAGAATCTCTGGCTTAATACTGGCTAGTAAAACAAAGCCAGTATTAACTCATGATTACCCAACAAGCCACCCGGCTCCAGGGCTGTTGGAAGAGTTGGATACAGCGCCAGATGATGGCGCTTCTATGAGAGCGCCATTTTCTGGGACGACTGCGGACTGAAATCCGCAGCAGAGGCGCCCACAAACCTTGGGCTAACCTGTGCTGCGGATTCCAATCCCCAGCTGCCTAGTTGTACCCGGCTGGACACAAAAATGGGGCGAAGCCCACGTCATTTGTTTTTTAATTATTTCATGAAATAAGTGAAATAATTAAAAAAAACGGGCTTCCCTATATTTTTGGTTCCCAGCCGGGTACAAATAGGCAACTGGGGGTTGGAGGCAGCCCGTGGCTGCCAGCTGTACCTGGCTAGCATACAAAAATATGGCGAAGCCCACGTCATTTTTTTGGTGGGCAAAAAAATTCTGCATACAGTCCTGGATGGAGTATGCTGAGCCTTGTAGTTCTGCAGCTGCTGTCTGCTCTTCTCCATACAGACAGACAGCAGCTGCAGAACTACAAGGCTCAGCATACTCCATCCAGGACTGTATGCAGAAGTTTTTTGCCCCCTGAAAAAATTATGTGGGCTTCGCCATATTTTTGTATGCTAGCCAGGTACAGCAGGCAGGTACGGCTGCCCCCAACCCCCAGTTGCCTATTTGTACCCGGCTGGGAACCAAAAATAAAGGGAAGCCCTTTTTTTATTATTTCATGAATTTCATGAAATAATTAGAAAACAAATGACGTAGGCTTCGCCCCATTTTTGTGTCCAGCCAGGTACAACTAGGCAGCTGGGGATTGGAATCCGCACCACAGGTTGGCCTGAGCTTTCTGGGCCCCACTGCTGCGAATTGCAGTCTGCAGCCGCCTCAGAAAATGGCATTTTCATAGAAGCGCCATCTTCTGGCGCTGTATCCAACTCTTCCAGCACCTGCCTGCTATACCTGGCTAGCATACAAAAATATGGCGAAACTCACGTCCTTTTTTTGTAGTTTTTTGGCAAAAAAAATAAAAAATGCTTCCCTGGATTTTCCATTGCCAGTGAAGGTAACACCAAGCAGTGGGGGTTAGCAGCCAGTAGCTGCTTGGATTACCCTTAGCTAGCAATACAAAAAATGCAGCGGGAGCCCATATTTATTTTTTTTAGTTATTTATATAAATAACTAAAAATAAAATGGGCTTCCCTGTATTTTGATTGCTGGACATCACAGTGCTGTAAAAATAAATCTTTAAAAAAATGACGTAGCGCTCCGCGGTATTTTTGATTCTCAGCGCAGATAAAGCAGACAGCTATGGGTTGCCACCCCCATCTGCCTGCCGTTACCTTGGTTGGCAATCAAAATACAGGGAAGCCCATTAATGTTTTCTATTTAAAAAATAGTTAAAAAAAAAAAATGACGTTGGGTCCCCCCATTTTTGATAGCCAGCTAGGGTAAAGCAGACGGCTGTAGCCTGAAAACCACAGCTGGCAGCTTTACCGTGGTTGGGGATCCAATGTGGAGGTCCCCTCAGGCTCTTTTTTATAATTATTTTATAAATATTAATAATTACACAAAAAAAGTAGGGTCCCCTCCAAATTGGATCACCAGCCAAGGTAAAGCGGACAGCTGTGGTCTGGTATTCTCAGGGTGGGAAGGTCCATAGTTATTGGGCCTTCACAGCCTAAAAATAGCAGGCCGCAGGCACCCCAGACGTGGCGCATCCACTAGATGCGCCAATCCTGGCGCTTCACCCCAGCTCATCCCGTGCCCTGGTGCAGTGGCAAACGGGGTAATAAATCGGGTTGATACTAGCTGTAAAGTCACCTGAGATCAAGCCCAGCAGTTTGTGATGTCATGGCATCTATTAGATACCCAACATCATAAACTGTCAGTACTAACAAAAACAAAAAATCGACAAAAGAAATTTATTTGAAAAAACAGTCCCCAAAACATTTCCTCTTTCACCAATTTATTGTAAGAAAAAAAATAAAGGGGTCCCACGACGACTCTGGACCATCTAGAATATGGGGGGGAGACACTCAGGGAACGTATCCCCCATTTTCTAGGAGTGCGGACCCTTCATGTGAGGAGTGTGGGTGCAATGAATCTGCACTCACTCTCCCCGGGTCCACAGCAGCAGAGTCCATGTCGTAATGGTTGCTACCAAAGCTGCAATGCCCTGCTCATGAGGTAAGGGCATGCCTAATCAGGAGAACTACTCTAGAGGAAGCTCTGCTCACTGGTATATAGGTGCTCAGAGGTAATAATAGATAAAATTAGTGAGTAACCTCGGCACTCTAAATCTCCCAGACTAAGTCAGTAAGTCACAATGGATAGTAATGCAAAATCACTCTTTATTGGTCCGTATTAAGAACATTTTTTTTTTCATAAGCATATATGTTTTTGTCCAAAACAAGTTACAAATGACGTTTCGGCCTGAGCCTTCGTCAGATTGGACTTATCTGCATGTAATCATGAAAAATGACAATAATCAGTATCACATAAGAGTGAGAGAACAATAACATAAACTCGAACAATGTAGAGGTACAATTGGGATGCAGCAAAAAAATTGCAACACAGCAAGAAATGAAACACATGATACAAATGTCATAATACAGTACAAGGACAATATAGTAATGACAAATATGGGGTCAGAGTAGACTTAGACAGCTCTGGTACGAAAGAGATGTCAATCATAAAGTAACATGTGCAGTAGGTGTAGAGCTACAGTATGCATGGCAGAGCTAATGGGTAGACCGACCATAGAAAAAGAACGGAGAAAAAGTGAAGAAAAAGTGGAGAAAAAATGGAGAAAAAAAGTGGAGAAAAAGTGGAGAAAAAGTGGAGAAAAAAAATGGAGAAAAAGTGGAGAAAAAGTGGAGAAAAAGTGGAGAAAAAAATGGAGAAAAAGTGGAGAAAAAAATGGAGAAAAAGTGGAGCACCCTTTGGTGCCTTTCATGTGGCACTAAGGGGTGCTTAGCTTTGTATTTAGCCAAAAAAATGAAAAAAAAAAAATGACGTAGGGTTCCCCCTAGTTTTGTAGCCAGCTAGGGTAAAGCAGATGGCTGCAGCCTGCAGACCACAGCTGGCAACCTCACCTTGGCTGGTAATCCAAAACTGAGGGCACCCCACGCTGTTATTTTAAATTAAATAAATAATTTAAAAAAAAAAAACACGTAGGGGTCCCCCAAAATTGGATCACCAGCCAAGGTAAAGCAGACAGCTGGGGCCTGATATTCTCAGACTAGGGAGGTCCATGGTTATTGGACTCTCCCAAGCCTAAAAATAGCAGGCCGCAGCCGCCCCAGAAGTGGCGCATCCATTAGATGCGCCAATCCTGGTGCTTCGCCCCAGCTCATCCCGCGCCCTGGTGCGGTGGCAAACGGGGTAATATATGGGGTTAATACCAGATGTGTAATGTCACCTGGCATCAAGCCCTGGGGTTGGTGAGGTCAGGCGTCTATCAGATACCCGACATCACCAACCCAGACAGTAATAAAAAAAAATAGACGACAAACACATTTTTATTTGAACAAACACTCCCCAAAACATTCCCTCTTTAACCAATTTATTAGAATGAAAAACAAATCCAGGTCTGCTGTAATCCAAGGGGTTGCCATGACGATCCACACTGTCCCAGTCAATGAAGAGCAGGATGTTCCCCATTGGCTGGGAGAGCAGTGCAGTGACCTGAGCTAACATCAATGGGTCAGCCCAGGTCACTGCAGGGGATGACAAGTGCTGCTGTCAGCGAGGTACATTACCTGCGCTGATCTCCAGCACTGCCGACAGCCCCTGTCACTGAGTTCAATGACCGGCGCCTTCACAGCCAAATATCGCGAGAGGTCCGTGACGTCACCGCTAGTCAGTCTCGGGTCGGAAGCGAGAGGTGATGTGACAAGCGGCGGCCATGGAGGACAGTGACAGCGCTGAGGTCGGGATGGCGGGACTTCATCACCGCAGGTAAGCCGAGCGGGACCATGTGTGTGTGTGTGTGTGTGTGTGTGTATGTATGTGTACGTGTGTGTGTGTGTGTGTGTGTGTGTGTATATGTGTACATGCCGCGGGCAGGAGGGGGCGGAGCGAGCTGAGCGGGGAAGTGTGGGCGTCCTGCACGTAACTAAGATAAACATCGGGTTACTAACCAAAGCGCTTTGCTTGGATACCCGATGTTTATCTTGGTTACCAGCTTGTGGCAGGCTGCCAGCGATGGCTCCTGCACACTGTAGCTGTAAAAAGCCCTGCTTTTTGCTGCTAGAACCGTTTTCGAACGTATCTAGAACTATCGAGCTTTTGCAAAAAGCTCGAGTTCTAGTTCGATCTCGAACAGCCCCCAAAATCACTCGAGCTTAGAACTGGAGAACCGCGAACCGCGCTCAACTCTACTCGAGGGTCTCCGGACCTGGGGTCATGCGGCAACTCAAATGAAGGGGGGTATTTACAGGGGAGTTGATATATAGTTTGTGACGCCACACCACGGGTGGCAGCACGAACTATATATCAACTCCTGTGTAATTTGGGAAGTACCGCCACTGACGTTGGGAGTACCCGGGGTGATGAATGATGCAGGGGTCACTCTCGTACTCAGTCAATAAGCAGACGCTGACAACCAGGTCCACCAACTCTCTGGGTGCCGCTGCAGGGAGCTCGTCCGGGTCCCGTCCCCTATAGTGTTGCCTGGCGATCTGTGACCTGCCTCCTGGCACTAAGTTTAAACTTCAACGTGGTGGCACAGTAATATGGAACTTGCCGGGCCCTGCTCCCCACTGTGGCTAAGTGTGGGAGCCTGCTCTCAGGGCTCACGCTTGGAATTTTCTGGACCGTTTTGAATTGGAAAGTCCTATCCCCCTTCGTTGCGCTAATGCCCTAATTCTCTAGCAGGTGGGAACATATCATACAGGCTCCGTTCTCCTCCCCTACAGCTACTCCCCGACCTAGGGTCCGTGTACCCCGTCGTGCCTTCAGTCCCAGACCGGTGATAGTGCTAGGCTGCCGGCTGTCCTCCTCAACAGGTCCAGGCACCTTGCCACAATCCCCTGCCACCGGGGGTCCGACTCCTCTAGGCCCAGACCACCATATGCAACTTAGACAGCTTCTCTAGGAGCCACGGCTCCCAACCTCCTCTGACTACACACCGACTCAGACTGACTACACCCCCCCCCAGGTGGACGACTCTATTCCACTCAAGCCGTCCACTGGTGTGCCTGGTGGGTGTGGTGCAGGGTGTATCTAGGATTTGATTTGCTGTTGGAGGCAACACTGTTCAGATAGGGACCCAGAACCATGAGGGGCTTGGCATACTGCACAGATGGGCAGTTTGCGCAGTACCCTGTGACGACCTGATAGTCCAGGGGCGTCACATATTTATTAGCATGTTAGTACGCCCATAGGGACATGCTATCAGGCTATGTGGGCCAACTAGCTAAGGGGAGAAATGCCCTTGGGACTAGTCCCCTAGTTCATTAGCATAAGATAAAAGAAAAGATCTTTAGAAATACTCTTTGAAAAGATATGTATATTTATGCAAGTGTATAAAGGGATGGTTAGGCAGGGATTAACAATATGCACCCATGCACCTGACAGGGTCCCTTTAATAGGAACTGTTCATCAGGTTTTCAATTATCAAACTGCTGCGAGAACATTTATCTCCCTTCTAAGGCCCCATGCACATGCTGCATTTTTTGTCGAATTTTTGGGTTCAGTTTATGGCACAAAACTGCATGCATTTCCTTCCCCAGCAAAGTCAATTAGATCTCAGCTTTGCTGTGAGTACTTTGGGGGTTTTTTGTTTTTTTTTTTTATGGCGAGCACAAAATTGCAGAATGTTATTTTTTTTGTGTTTTTCACCCATTGGTGATATATATATATTGAATGCGTTTTTGGCCCACAGGTTGCTTTTTGTGGTCACAGGGTGCAGTTTTGTGGTGAACACAAAACTGCAGCATACAGATATACCCTAAGAATCCGTGCACCTCTGAAGCCTGGTAAACCACAACAAAACCCTTTATACACCTCTCTTCTGCATTGTACTCCTTGCTGAGCAGTACTATGGGCATTAACAGATCAATCTAATAAAAGTACAGAGAAAAATATCATGACGGCCCCCCTGAGGAAGTCACACGAAACACGTGTTGGGACTTGTCCCCATGTGTGTCCACATGCAAGGTCGTTTATCCTGTTAAGCTCCCTCATTTTAAGTGTAGTGCTGTGGTGATACTCATGCTTTACTGTTTTGCAGCATGCAGCCCTCTGACTCGGTTCAGTGTATGTAGTAAGGTGCTTTGCTGGAAATGGCTTTCTTACTTGTATATGTGATTTTCTCACTCAGCACTTTATCAGGGAGCAAGTATATACATTGTCTGACTCTTGACATGTGGCCCCACATGGGGTGTTTTTCACCTTTTTGTGTCATTTTCCTGGTCATGATATATTTCTCTGTACCTTTATATCCCATGTACTCTATGTTCAAATAAATTTCTATGTTCATTATAGAGCTTTTTCTTGTTTATCTTTGTGATCATGGGATGTATGGATATATTTAGGCAAATTTAAAGACTTCTGTCTTTTCTTATATATATGCAACGCATCCGTTGCATCCGTCACACAATGCAATGCAACGCATGCCGTTCAACGCAAGTGTGGAACTAGCCTTAGACAGCTCACAATAGATGCCGAGATTATTCTGTACACACTCAGCGCATCACTCAGAACCGAGTATCATAAAGCAGGTATGTAAAGTATCAGAGAGCGATGTGTAAAGATAAGTTTTAGCAACATGCCAGGGTGCAGAGGTGCATTATACAGATGGTTAGTATCCTACAGAGGAGGCACAAAACATGCTGTCAACCATGTCTTAAGAAATCTGACGACAGGTTCCATTTAAAGTGAACCTGTCACCAGATTTGAGGCCAATAAGCTGCGTCCACCACCAGTGGGCTCTTATATACAGCATGTTAGAATGCTGTATATAAGAGCCCAGGCCGCTGTGTAGAACATAAAAAACACTTTATAACACTCACCTAGGAGGTCGCTCTGGTGCAGACTGGTCAAATGGGTGGCGCCGTTCTCCAGTGCCGGCGCCTCCTCTTTTGGCCATCTTGGTCTTCCTTTTTCTGAAGCCTGCGTGCATGATGCGTCCTACGCAGTGCCATTGACCTGCAGATTAACCCCATAGCTGCAGGTTATTAGCATTTTTTTACATGATAAGTTCCCTTTTAAAGGGTTATTCGCAGAATCACATTTTTCATAATGCATACTTGTTGTTAATATACACACTAATCCCAATACAAAATTTATATTGTGTCTGTGTATATTTTAATCTTTATCAACCCCTTGGTGCATCCAGCTTCACCCAGTAGAATTATTGGTCCTACTCTTAACCGTTAACTATACTTTAAAGCAGCATTTACTGCAGCTCCCTCACTCCTTTCTCCTGTGTGCTCCTGGCCTGCCCCACGTACCAAATCTAAATGTAATGTAATGAGTTTAATTCACCGTATACTCCTGTGTATTCTCTGCTTCTGTACAGTGCCCTACCAGTTCTGCTCAAAAGTTAACATACCCCAGCAGACCAGCAGCTTTTTTTGCTTTCTTGGCCTGGTCAAGTCGCCAGATGAAAGCCACTACTGCGCAAATGCCGCAAAGTATCTCGCCTACAATACGCCAAACAGCACAGAGACAAGCCTCCAAACTTCTGGAACAATTTGGAGTGATGAGACCAAAATTGAACTTTTTGGAAACAACCATAAACTTTACATTTGGAGAGGGGTCAACAAGGCCTATGATGAAAGGAGCACTATTCCTACTGTAAAGCACGGAGGTGGATCGCTGATGATGTGGGGGATGTGTGAGCTACAAGCGCACAGGAAGCGGTCAAAGTTGAAGGAAAGATGAATGCTGCACGTTATCAGCAAATACTGGAGGCAAATTTGCACTCATCAGCCCGGAAACTGCGAATGGGACGTACTTGGATGTTCCAACATGATAATGATCCAAAACACAAGGCCAAGTCGACCTGTCATTGGCTACAGCAGAACAAAGTGAAGGTTCTGGAGTGGACATCTCAGTCTTCTGCCCTCAATATTATTAAGCCATTCTGGGGGAAACTCAAGCGCGCAGTTCATGCAAGAAAGCCCAGTAATTTACAGGAACTGGAGGTTTTTTGCCAAGAAGAATGGGCAGTTTTACCATCTGAAAAAATAAAGAGCTTGAAGTAGTAGTGGTAGTTGTAGATGAGGCTATCATTGATGTTAGAGGGGGCCATACACGGTATTAAGAACTGGGGGGTGTGAAGTTTTGATCAGGGAACATTTGTATGTTTTTAGTTGTCATTATGATTTTAAAAAGAGAAAAACAGTAGTATGACAATAAATTGCTTCACACAACCACTAACCATGAGTGGGAAAAAAAGATTTTGTGTTTTCATATTCTCTGAAAAACGTCCAAGAAAGCAAAAAATCTGCCGGGGTATGTAAACTTTTGAGCACAACTATAGCTGCAATATGGTTGTACTGGATCTAGCAGTGCTCAACTTTCCTGCGCCTCCACACTTGAGATTATAATTTCTAGGCAGTGCAGAACTGTTTGCTACCGGTCGCTGACAGATCAGTAATATGCAACTGATGCTCTGATGATGCATATAAAATATAGGTCAGGTAAAGAGAAAACCGGTTTAAATGCCGCGCTAAAAACCACTGATGTTGTAGATGAAAAAGATTTCCTTTATTTCATAATTCTACGCGTTTCAGAGACATCTCCGTCTCCTTCCTCAGGAAAATAAATCATATTACAAAAAAGGGGCAACAGAGCCTATATAAAGGAAGACCAGTAGCCACATATGCATTTGAAAAGTGAACAGCCCATATGACTCAGAGCCGATGACTCAGCGCCGCATGGAGAAGAGAAGGAGAAAAAAAAAAAAAAAAAGGGGGAAAGCACACATTAAATCAGCACAAATGAACCGAAGGAATTACCGTGAAATAACATGAACATCTCAAGGAGAAAATTAGTGGATCAGTAAAGGATCAATAAAAAACATAAAAATAATAATTATCGCGTGTTATTTAATAAAAGAGTATAAAAAGAAAAAAGTGGGGATGAGGGTAAAAGAAAAGCAGATGGTGTGCAAACCCAGAAAGTGTAGGTGATAGCATGGGGGCCAAACCTCTACACTAAACAGGAATATGGTTACTGTGGATTTGTACTTGGGGAAAGTGAACATAAATAATATGTGGAACAGGCACAAGGTGGTGGGATTAAAATACATAGAAAGTGCATATTTGCTAAAATAAATCTCTCTTATGTGTCTTTTGAATATATAAAAACGGCATATTTACATGTGAGAGGGACAGGAAGAGAAAAAAAACTTTTTTATTAAACTTGAGTTGCAAGAAAAAATTATATACATATATATACATATATATATATATACATACATACATACACACAAAAAAATATTAGTGGTGTATAGGGAATCGCTAGATTAAAAGTAATTGATATTTAAGGGCAAAGAATCCACTCCACTATGGAGCGGTTCTATAGAAAGGGAAAATTGTTAAAGCGTATGCGTGGGAAAGGTGACAAGAGTTTAATAGACTGAAAGGTAATGAAAATTCATAACCGTGGGAAAAAAAGCTCAATACACCTGTGCTCAGCAGGTAGAGAAGAGGAGCGGTTCCCTGTGAAAGAGAGAGGACTGCTAGAGCGTGTGCATGATGGGGTGATGTGAGTTCAAAACAGTAAGAAGTGCAGGAGTTCATACCCGTGAAAAATAAACTTACTGCGCCTACGTTAAACAATCGAAGAAAAAGAATTGGTTCCTTATAGTGCACGAAAGCACACAAATGAGTATGAAAAAAAAAAAAAAAGGAAAAAGAAAAACATGGAATACTATAGAGTAAAATCTACAGTGATTCAACTGAGGGTGTTGGGGATGTGTAGACAATAAGCTGGAGGAAAGAGAAAGGAATAGATAAAAAACGCAATAGAAGCATATGATAAAAACATGAATAAATGCAGGGCTGTCATGATATTAAAATTATATATAATATTATAGGTTGATATAAAATGGTATAAAAGACAATGAGTGTTAATGAAACAACACATAAATGAAGAGGGGGGTATTAAAAAGGGAAAAATATATAAAAATATATATATATAAATAAATAAACATATGTATACATAAAAACATTCATGAAGATGCAAACATATATACGTATAAAAACATTTTTGCAGTGGTCGAAACACCATTATAGGAACCTAAAAAACAAGAAAGGGCAGCAGGAGAAGAAACCAGATCAATAAAACAAATCAGTGACCTCATTTAGGCCCAGGGGTTTCAAAGTGTTTAATTTATGGATCCAGAAAGTTTCCTTTCTGCTTAAGGTTTCCATTCTATTGAGAGCATCGGGGGCTACCTGTTCTATCGGTGTAATATTAAAAGCCATCTCTTTATTGTGCTTCAAGGCACAATGTTTTGAAAGACCGTGTAGCATATAGCCCTTCTTCACATTGTGCCTGTGCGAGTTCAACCTGTTATGAAGAGATTGGATAGTCCTCCCTACATATTGTTTGCCACACACACAGTCCACTAAATAGATCACAAAATCTGACTGGCATGTAAGTCGGCTTTTAATGGGGAAGTTCTCTGAACCCCCTTGAGAGCAAAAAGTGGTCCTTTTATGACAAATACTCTTACAGCACAAACAGTTCCTTGATCCACATTTGTAAGAGCCAATTGCATCACCCATGTAATTTTTCTTAACAAGGGGTGCCCTCAATCTGCTGGGCGCTACAATATTTTTAATGGTCGGTGCCCTCCTGAAGGTAACCCTAGGGCCACTAGGTAACATACCTTTGAGAATGGGGTCACTTAATATCCCCCAATGCCTAGAGAGGATGTTCCTGATGGTATTGTTATCACTACTATATGTGGTGATGAAGTTAATAGAGAAATCTTTTTTTACAACAGCAATATCAGTCCCTTCAGTGTCTAAAAGGGGTGAAGCTATTTTGGGTTTTAACAAATCTGTCTGCTTCAATTTAACCGTTTCCTGAAATGCTTTCTTAATCAGTGATTTAGGATAATCCTTCTCTACAAAACGATCCCTCAATAATCCAACCTGTTCTCTGAAATCAGCATCCAGGGAGCAGTTTCTCCGGATGCGCTTATACTGATTTATGGGGATATTGTTTAGCCACTTAACGTAATGCTCACTCTGGTTGTGGATATAACTGTTGGCGTCAACCCTCTTAAAATACGTTTTTGTTAGGATTTTCTGATCTTGGTGAAAAATAGTGAGATCTAGAAAGTGTATCTCATTCTTATGAATAGTGGGTGCAAATTTTAGACCCCAATCATTGTTATTCAGATTGTCAAGGAAGGATTCTAAATCAGCATGATCACTGTCCCAAATGAGGAACAGGTCATCTATAAACCTTTTATAAATTATGATTCCACTACCGAAGATCCCATTCTCTATGTGTAGTAGCTCAAAAACCCCCATAAATAAGTTTGCATACGAGCATGCAGCCTTAGAACCCATGGCTGTGCCAAGGCGCTGATGATACAACTTGCCATTGAATGTGAAGTAGTTATTGTTGAGGATAAAACTCATTCCCTCCAACAGGAATTCTTTCTGAGGATGTGGGATTCTGCTATCACTTTCAAGGAAATGTGATAAGCAAAACAGCCCTAGGTGATGATGAATATTTGAATACAGGGATGCTACATCTATGGTAAGAAATGCGTAAGAATCTTTCCATTGAATGTTTTTTAGAAAATCAATGAGATGAGCTGAATCCCTGAGGTGGCTTTTTAAGCCAAAAACATGTGGTTGCATGAGTTGGTCTATGTAATGGGCCAAGTTTGCTGTCAGGGAGTCTATGCCCGATATAATGGGCCTCCCTGGGGGATTTTCCAGATCTTTATGTATCTTTGGCAGGTGATAAAAAAAATGCCATCTTTGGGTCCTTGATTTGTAAAAATTTCTTTTCGGATGGATTTAAAATCTCCAGGTCTACCGCCTTTTGTATTAAAACCTTATAGTTTAATACGGCTGATTCATAATCATTTTTACCTGCTGCTTCATAGTACAGTCTAAAATTTGCACCCACTATTCATAAGAATGAGATACACTTTCTAGATCTCACTATTTTTCACCAAGATCAGAAAATCCTAACAAAAACGTATTTTAAGAGGGTTGACGCCAACAGTTATATCCACAACCAGAGTGAGCATTACGTTAAGTGGCTAAACAATATCCCCATAAATCAGTATAAACGCATCCGGAGAAACTGCTCCCTGGATGCTGATTTCAGAGAACAGGTTGGATTATTGAGGGATCGTTTTGTAGAGAAGGATTATCCTAAATCACTGATTAAGAAAGCATTTCAGGAAACGGTTAAATTGAAGCAGACAGATTTGTTAAAACCCAAAATAGCTTCACCCCTTTTAGACACTGAAGGGACTGATATTGCTGTTGTAAAAAAAGATTTCTCTATTAACTTCATCACCACATATAGTAGTGATAACAATACCATCAGGAACATCCTCTCTAGGCATTGGGGGATATTATTAAGTGACCCCATTCTCAAAGGTATGTTACCTAGTGGCCCTAGGGTTACCTTCAGGAGGGCACCGACCATTAAAAATATTGTAGCGCCCAGCAGATTGAGGGCACCCCTTGTTAAGAAAAATTACATGGGTGATGCAATTGGCTCTTACAAATGTGGATCAAGGAACTGTTTGTGCTGTAAGAGTATTTGTCATAAAAGGACCACTTTTTGCTCTCAAGGGGGTTCAGAGAACTTCCCCATTGAAAGCCGACTTACATGCCAGTCAGATTTTGTGATCTATTTAGTGGACTGTGTGTGTGGCAAACAATATGTAGGGAGGACTATCCAATCTCTTCATAACAGGTTGTACTCGCACAGGAACAATGTGAAGAAGGGCTATATGCTACACGGTCTTTCAAAACATTGTGCCTTGAAGCACAATAAAGAGATGGCTTTTAATATTACACCGATAGAACAGGTAGCCCCCGATGCTCTCAATAGAATGGAAACCTTAAGCAGAAAGGAAACTTTCTGGATCCAAAAATTAAACACTTTGAAACCCCTGGGCCTAAATGAGGTCACTGATTTGTTTTATTGATCTGGTTTCTTCTCCTGCTGCCCTTTCTTGTTTTTAGGTTCCTATAATGGTGTTTCGACCACTGCAAAAATGTTTTTATACGTATATATGTATGCATCTTCATGAATGTTTTTATGTATACATATGTTTATTTATTTATATATATATATATTTTTATATATTTTTCCCTTTTTAATACCCCCCTCTTCATTTATGTGTTGTTTCATTAACACTCATTGTCTTTTATACCATTTTATATCAACCTATAATATTATATATAATTTTAATATCATGACAGCCCTGCATTTATTCATGTTTTTATCATATGCTTCTATTGCATTTTTTATCTATTCCTTTCTCTTTCCTCCAGCTTATTGTCTACACATCCCCAACACCCTCATTTGAATCACTGTAGATTTTACTCTATAGTATTCCATGTTTTTCTTTTTCCTTTTTTTTTTTTTTTTTTCATACTCATTTGTGTGCTTTCGTGCACTATAAGGAACCAATTCTTTTTCTTCGATTGTTTAACGTAGGCGCAGTAAGTTTATTTTTCACGGGTATGAACTCCTGCACTTCTTACTGTTTTGAACTCACATCACCCCATCATGCACACGCTCTAGCAGTCCTCTCTCTTTCACAGGGAACCGCTCCTCTTCTCTACCTGCTGAGCACAGGTGTATTGAGCTTTTTTTCCCACGGTTATGAATTTTCATTATCTTTCAGTCTATTAAACTCTTGTCACCTTTCCCACGCATACGCTTTAACAATTTTCCCTTTCTATAGAACCGCTCCATAGTGAAGTGGATTCTTTGCCCTTAAATATCAATTACTTTTAATCTAGCGATTCCCTATACACCAGTAATATTTTTTTGTGTGTATGTATGTATATATATATATATATATATATATATATATAAGTGTGTATATATGTATATATATGTATATAATTTTTTCTTGCAACTCAAGTTTAATAAAGTTTTTTTCTCTTCCTGTCCCTCTCACATGTAAATATGCCGTTTTTATATATTCAAAAGACACATAAGAGAGATTTATTTTAGCAAATATGCACTTTCTATGTATTTTAATCCCACCACCTTGTGCCTGTTCCACATATTATTTATGTTCACTTTCCCCAAGTACAAATCCACAGTAACCATATTCCTGTTTAGTGTAGAGGTTTGGCCCCCGTGCTATCACCTACACTTTCTGGGTTTGCACACCATCTGCTTTTCTTTTACCCTCATCCCCACTTTTTTCTTTTTATACTCTTTTATTAAATAACACGCGATAATTAATATTTTTATGTTTTTTATTGATCCTTCACTGATCCACTAATTTTCTCCTTGAGATGTTCATGTTATTTCACGGTAATTCCTTCGGTTCATTTGTGCTGATTTAATGTGTGCTTTCCCCTTTTTTTTTCTCCTTCTCTTCTCCATGCGGCGCTGAGTCATCGGCTCTGAGTCATATGGGCTGTTCACTTTTCAAATGCATATGTGGCTACTGGTCTTCCTTTATATAGGCTCTGTTGCCCCTTTTTTGTAATATGATTTATTTTCCTGAGGAAGGAGACGGAGATGTCTCTGAAACGCGTAGAATTATGAAATAAAGGAAATCTTTTTCATCTACAACATCACTGGTTTTTAGCGCGGCATTTAAACCGGTTTTCTCTTTACCTGACCTATATTTTATATACTGCATTCCGGGGCCGCTGCTAAACCACAAAAAGGCACTCACATGCGATCATAAGGAGTTGTGACTTTCACAACCCTACCAGGTGAGTGTACCTCTTTCTGTCTCTCTACCCTCATACCGGGTAAGACCCTATTGCGCTTTTTCCCCCTACAGCTCTACTGATGATGCATATGACAGAAGATAATCTTGTTGCTCCCTGACTGAAAAATTATTGTTTTAATTGCAATTTAGGTGTAAGTGCTGTGGCCTTGACCACAGCACTTCCCAAGCCTCTCCCTCTCTAGCTCTATTTGCCACACATTATAGCTTTCCTTTGCTTGACTTATAGCTCACTAGCTACTGTGCAGTAAAGTCAGTGAGCTGTTAGTCGAGGAGGAAGGTAGGGCTGCATAGGGAATAGAACAAAAAAGACATAGGCTTGCAAAGTGCTCTGATCATGCCTTAAGCACTTTTGTTTCATTTGCATATGCATAATTTGCATACTTTTCATTTGTATATGAATTAAAATACCAATTTTCCAGACAGGGAGCAACAGATTGCATCAATAAAATTACTGTATGTATGGCATTATGTTTCAGAGACCAATATGGCCGTAAAATAGTTTGATCATACTGATATTTTCCCTGTAATGTGAATGAGATGCCGTAATCCCTATTCTACTTTTCAGAATACAGACTTCAGCGTTTCCTGATCTCTGTCCTAGAGTACCGTTGCGATACACTGGAAACTAGACCAAACTTGAATCATGGATGCAAATTTGGCTTATCTACTGAATCCAAAATAGTCATAGTCCTGAGAGCTCGCTTCCAATGTTGTCTGCCTGTGGACCAGTCATCCAAGAAAGCAAACCTCCCATCAGAAGAAAAGAACCCCAAGAGAAAATTTGGGAAAAATTTCAACTTTGAAGAAGAGTGAACACTTCTTTTGTGACTTTTTCCTAGATATGTCACAGCTAGGCTAGAAAAATCTAGATCTGGCCAATACAAGGTATTTGACTTGGGCAGGGGATATTGCTTCATATGTGACCTTTTTATTAATCCCTTATTTTTTAATAAAATTGTGCAACATAGTCAGATTTCAGGTAAGTAGAGTGTTGTAAATTAGCCTAGCTGGCCTCTCAGGATAATGCAGGTAGGGGTCTATAAACAAGTTTCCAACTTGAATTACTGTTCTCTACCATAGTCTTCCTTCCATTCTTGGCCTGAACAAACATTCTGGAGAAATAAAAAATACCCATGTCCAACCCATGTACTGAGGTCTGAGTGTAGGGATCCACCGGTGTCAGAGTCGGGAACAGTAGCCATATGCTGCAAGGATGCGAAATGCAGACTCCAGGTAGAATCTGACAAGAGGAGCGCGACCTCGCTCAATGCAAGTATATTGAGTGAGGCTGCGCCACGTTAAGGATTTAGACAGGACAATCCCCTTAAGTCCCCTGCCACGGTCTTACTCACCTTCAACAATTTTCAGTGCTGCTGCAGTCCCATGGAGCAATCTTGTGAGCACAGATCCTGACTGTCCAGAAGTCAGAAACAATGCTCACAAGCGCTCAATGTAAGTCTATGAAAGCTAGAACGAGGCCTGAATGAGGCTCTCATACACTTGATCTGTTCATGGTGTGGCATTATTTGTACCTCGTATGTGTATTATTCAGTCACTATGTGGTGGTAATATATGGTCTGGTGGTATTTCTCCCTTGTATGTGGTATTATTGGTCTTGGTATAGTGGATTGTGTTGTGTATAGGGGTCAAGGATTCTTTTTTTTTTTTACCCAATAGAGATTCATTAGACATTTAACCCCTCCCTGTCCAGTGAGTATTAGACATTGACTATTAAACACTATCCTAATCTGCAATCAAAAATACGGAGTATAGAAAAAATATCGCAATCTACTTTCAATTAGTTTAAAAATGTAAGCGACACATTCCCTTAAAAAAAAATAAATCAAAATATACCTAAAAAGAGAATTGGAAAATTAAACATTTCCTTAATAGGTTAGAATTGAGTAGGGTCCTGCCAAAAGAGTCCAACTTGTCGTTGTGGCAGGATTAAAAAAATATTTTGGCCAAAACAAAAGCTGATGGCCATGTATGAGATCTTGTCTTCAATTAGGACTGTTAATGTGTGATTGGTGAGGATGTGGTGCAGAAGTGGAGTTTTTCCAGAGTGGGCGGTGGGACTGCGGAAGGCTCGAGTGGTGGAGGTAGAGCTGGAGTCTCAAGGGGACCTGAAAATTTTGCTAGTATGGGGCTCTAAAATTCCTGGCGACAGCCCTGCCTTAGATGATCGAGCAAGTAGGAAGAGTATGAGGGTGTGATCTCAGTGTTGTGAAGAATCGGAGGATGAAGAACTCACTCCACACGGCTTGGACCATGGATGTGAGACCTGACATGATCGTGCAGAATACCTAGTAGGTCTGATGCTCTCTGATCAGTGGTCGTAGTACCCGATCCGATGGTAGACATATATAGCCACCCATATGAAAAACAAATTTTAGAACTGGTGTGCAGACTCCAAACCTGTATTCCTCCTTATTGCCAGTAGACCAATTTAACCTGCTGAGGTTGTAATTCTTAGTGTTCGCCTACTGATGGCAGCAGCATACACCCATGGTATCCAGTGTCCACACAGTAAAGCGTGAGAAATACATTTTCAATTGGTAAAAATATTTTCTCAATGATATTGTGCACTTTTATCTACTTCACCCACCCCTAATGAGCAGACATAAATAAAATTATGCATCTCTCCTGCGCCATGCAAACACTAGATAAATCCATTAGCACAAGTGATGAATATTTGATCCTTAATACATGTGCAGATGCATGGAACTCAAAAGCTCGCCACTTGTATTGGTATGAGGCTGGGAAGTCAGGAACCACTTTGTGCCAATCCTCAGTTTACATAAATTATGTAATATACATTAGTTTATAATTATTATTAATGAGGGCACATACTCCTCATCAAGGAAGATGCATTTAAACATTTTGCAAAAAATAAGGGCAAATTATTTTAGGAAAACACAAGAAAATATTAATTTGCAAGTTGAAAAAAGTAGATGTATGCATATGCTAATGACACAGAAAAGACATTTCATGCTTGTCAAAGCAAGTAGTATATTGGTAAAATGAAAACTTTAAATATGAGAACTCGGGCTTTGCAAAATATGGGAACTTGTAAGGATACATTCAGAATCAGGGTTTGAGTTTTTGACCCTGCAGAACTTCTGCACCAATTACACACCTTAGTTTACTTGAATTTTTTCCTTGCATTTTTGTGTACATTTTTTGTTACATGCATTTTTGTCTCAATGAAACTGGTTGAAAAATAGGCAGAGCAAGCAAGAAGTTGCCCAAAGAAAAAACAGGTTTATTATACAGATTATAGTGGTACACAATCATGCATAATTATAACCTTCACCATCTCATAAGAAACACTATAACCGCCCACTCCCCCAATATATATATACACACACACACACACACACACACACACACACACACACACACACACACACACATATATACAGCTATAGCTAGATAGATGATGGAAATAAATTAGACAGAACAGAGAGATAGCTATCCTGCAGATATATAATGTCCCAACCCTAGTACATATTATACACTTGCACCCTTTAGTGCCTTTCATATAGCACTAAAGGGGGTTTAGCCTGGCTTTAATTGAGTTTTTTAATTATTTATTTATTCATTCATTCAATGTGAGGTTTCCCTTCTTTTTGTAACCAACAAAAGGCAAAGCAGACAGCAGCAGGCTGATATTATCAGGCTGGAAAAGTCCATGGTGAGTGGGCCCTTTCCAGCCTAAAAATAATAGCCCATAGCTGCTCCAGAAGTGTCCAATCACATTTAATGCTCCAATTCTGGCGTTTCACCTCGACACTTCCAGATTGCCCTGGTGTGGGGACTATTGGGGTTGATGGCAGCTGTGTAGTGTGAGCTGGCATCAAGCCCTGGTATTAATAATGGAGAAGTGTCTATCAGACACCCCCATTACTAACCCAGTAAGCAAAGAAAAAAAAAATACACAAAAATACATTTGAAAAAACTCTCCCCACGCTTTCCCTGATTCATCATTTTATTAAAAAAAATAAAAAATCCATGCAAGTCTGCCATAGTCCAGGGAATCCAACGTAGTCCACAAATGGAAACTTAAAAGATATAAAAAAAGAGACACAAACAAAGAGACTGTCCCTCATTCACCAATTTATTAGAAAGCAAAATTCGCAGGCCAAATGTAGTCCAGTGTTTCCCAAGACATTTCTCAATTACCTAGATCAAAGGCTATGGAGCCTAAGATCGAGGGTCTGTAGACTTTGAGTAGCAGCCAGTTCCGGCTCCATCTGCGCCCCACGAGACCCGGGACACTGGTTAGTGGTGATGTCAGGAACACTTCATATAATCAGTATTTATCTACCTTCTTTAGTTCCCTTAGTCCTTGTGAAGTCTAAATTTCAATTTTCTCCATATTTTCTTTTAACCCTATTCAAATCCTTATACAATTTCAGTTCAATCACAAAACCTATCCTCATATTCGAGATATATTGGCACACTACTACAAATTTCAACAAGCTTGTGCTGCTGCCTATTAGCTTTCAATGGTAAGTTTAGTCCACAATTTTGCTTCACATTTGAACATTGTGCCTACATCAATCTCCATACTTTTGCATCAGCAATCATTTGCTACCATATCATCTAGCGAATATATGCAATTTTTCACTTACACACAATCAATGTCTGTATTGCAATAGAAATTGAATGCATGACTCTACAGTAATTTCATTTATCAAAGTGAATTTGTGCTATATTCACCACATTCCCATATATCACAGCAATGGCAGGAAAGGCTGCTATGAAATTTTCAATCTGTTCCATGTACATACACTCGCTCCATTTGAAAACGTCCGGAACAAGCTTTTCTCTTGAAATCGGAAGTCATGCCCGCTCCGCTAATCACAGAAAGGCACATTGCTACTGATCATTAACATTGCCAAGCTTCTTTTCAAAAGTCAGATTGTTGACCAAATCTCCATTTAATCAATGAATGAGAAAAAATTTTCAATAGCGTAAACGATTTTTGTGCACAATGAAAGAGCATTTTTGGACATATTACTAATTTACTCAACCCACTCACATAAAATAATTATTGTGAAAGGATGAGTCCTGCAAATTAAAATCTTAATTACCGTATCTGCATCTATAAATGTACCCTTAGCCAGGGCATCCCATCTCCCAGTAGAACAATGTACAATTTATAAACCTAAGCATTCTGGGATGTTCAGCATTAGAGTGCGTTTACACTTTGGCCAATCATTGGCATTGACTGTCCCTAAGGAAACCTGTTACCCGATAAATTGCCAGTGTAAACAGACTTCCAATCACGCGATGAATGAGCAAAACACTTTTTCAGTAGAAAATAGATTAAAAATAATTCTCAGCAACACGTCGTCCTGTGCATTTGGCCGGTCATAAGAGGCAATGAAATGACCCACTTATTGGTGATCTGAGTATCTAAGACTTATTGGTGGTAGCCAATTGGTGGTCTAGGTTCCCATTTACATTCAGCACAACTACAAACAAGGTTTATGGTATTGTACGTAAGCAAGATCTTTCATATAAACACACCAGCACTTAAGAACAAATAATGTTACGTAAATGTAATTATTTGAATTGCCTAACTTCTCTGGCATGTTGTAAAAGGATAAAACATTTCCTGTAAGATGATTAATCAACCTTCTAACTAGCTTTCTACACAGCAATGAGCCATAATTGACCAACAGTGGTGAAGAAATAGCATGAGTAATCCTTCTCCCTGCATTATTAGGAACAGCTAAACAGTTTTCATTGGAAAATACATAAAAACATCTACAACAAAAATTTGTTTAAAAATTAGAAATATAATTTATTGAAATGGGTAAAATATGACTTGAAACAGAGCTTGCTTAAAAAATAAATAAATAAAATAGCACTTACTGTCTGCTAGTATTCAGCACTTTCGCAAGATAGTATGTCAGTCTCGATGAACCGGAATTCGTGTTGTGCGTAGTGCCAATATATAAAAGCTGCATACACATTAGATCAAAATCGGCCAAACCGACCATTATCGGCTAACAATATGCTGTATTCGGGGACCTACTACTTCTCCTTCAAGAGGTTGAACAGTATGAATTCAGACACTTGACCCTTTTGTTCTCCAAAAGATAAGCCACCATTAGGGTTGGCTAGCAGATTACATAACCGTTTGGCAAGAGCAAACCATTCATGTGTATGAGGCGTTAAAAGAGATATTAGTAGTTGAATGAAGAACTGCTTCTCTTGCCTATTGTAACACCACATCTCTGTCGTAGGCAAGCTAAGCCCTTTTTTTAGTACTAGTCATCATAGAAAATAAAGGGAGCCGTTGTCAAGCAATGAAGACCGTAGCACAAAGTAGTACACATCTACTAAAGGATCTCAAATATCGGATTTACATCAGTAGATCAGGTGAAAAATCATAATATATATTTGTTCAACCGAGGCATTGGCCCTTTCCATCCAGGAGGTGGCTGTGGCCCTGGTGGAGTGGGCCCTAATGTCATGAGGAGGGGTTTGAGATAGAGTAGGCTAGGGAGATAGCAGTTCTAACCCACCTAACGATGGTGGATTTGGTTGCCTGTTTACCTTTATTAGCTCCCTGGAAAGTGACAAACATAGCCAAGCATTTCCACCATGGCTCTGTTACCTAGAGGTATTCTATCAAGCATCTCCTAACATCGAGGGAGTGAAAATTCAGTTTCCCTTGGGATGTTGGGTGTTTGCAAAAGGAAAGTAAAATTATTTCCTGGTCCCTGTGAAATATTGTATTTACCTTAGGCAAGAATGCTGGGTCGACTTTTAGAATTACTCTATCGGAAAGTATGGTAGTAAATGGAGGGTTAACGGAGATTGACTGCAACGTGCTTATACGTCTAGCAGACGTTAGGGCTACCAGGAGGACTGCATTAAGAGTCAGAACGTTCACCGTAATCGAAGAAATAGGCTGAAAGGGTGCCTTAGTCATTAGCATTTAGCACTAAATTTAGATGCCAAGGGGCTAAGCTTTGGAGACCTCAGGGGGTCTAGAAGTGAAGGAGGCTCTAATTAATCTACGGATCCACGGGTGATTGGTTGAATAGTACCCCCAGGGCAGATACCTGTACTTTTAGTGTACTGGTGGATAGACATTTCTCAAGTCCTTTTTGCAGAAACTCTAGAATTTCTTTCAGGGGAACGTGTTGAACTTGATTGGTTAAGTTCTTTACTGAAAATTCTAAGAATTTCTTCCAACTTTCTCCCAACTTATTGTGTAGTTGACCGGCGTCACAGTTTTCCTGCTTGACAGCATGGTAGAGACTAAGCTATCAGAGAAACCCCTGGCTAGGAGGAGTTTCCTTTTAAGTTCCAAGCTGTCAGATGTAATCCCTGAACCCGGGTGTGCAGGGCGGGTCATTGTGATGATAGGTTGGTGACATCGGGGAGAATCCAGGGGTCTGATACTGACATGTTCCTGAGCCACGTGAACCATGGTCTCCTTGGCCAGAATGGTGTAATTAGAATAACGCTTGCTCTGTCTTTTCAGATTTTTTTTTTTTTAAGTACTGTCGGTATTAGTTGAACGGGGGAAAGGCATAGGCCAGCCAAAAATTCCATTTCTGGAGGAGTGAGTCAACCCCATCTTGGAATTCCGTTGGGTCCAGGGAGAAGAATTTCCTTACTTGACAGTTTTGTTGGTGGCGAATAGATCTATTCCCAGCCATCCCCAGGCTACGCAGATCTGTGTGAATATAGCCCGCTACACACGCTTCAATATATCTCACAATCCGTCGTTGGGGTCAAGTTGTAAGTGACGCACATCCGGCATCGTTTGTGACGTATCTGCGTGTGACAGCTACATGCGATCAGGATTGAACGCAAAACCGTTGATCGCAAACACATCGTATCATTCTCTAGAATTGAGCGTTTTGTTGCAAGAACCTAGTGAATTGTAACGTGTGACATCCCTCATACGATTTTGTTGTCTGATGCTATGTGCGCAGGTGTGCGCTCTGCACCGCAGCGTAAAAAAGGTCTGCTTCAGAGCGCAGCTGAAAAGCTGCATTCTGAAGCGCCTCACAATGTCTGTCATGCACTAATCTGTCAGTCGGTCACTATCTCTGTCCCTCACTCTCTGTCCATGTCAGTCTATCCCCCTCTCTCATATACTCACCGATCCCCGATCCCTGGCGCTGCACGGCATTCACACTGCTCCGGCGGCTTTTACTGTTTTGAAAAAGCCGGCCGCCCATTAAACAATTTCGTATTCCCTGCTTTCCCCGCCCACCGGCGCCTATGATTGGTTACAGTGAGACACGCCCCCACTCTGAGTGACAGGTGTCACACTGCACCCAATCACAGCAGCCGGTGGGCGTGTCTATACTGTGTAGTGAAATAAATAATTAAATAATTAAAAAAAACGGCGTGCGGTTCCCCCCATTTTTAAAACCAGCCAGATAAAGCCATACGGCTGAAGGCTGGTATTCTCAGGATGGGGAGCTCCACGTTATGGGGAGCCCCCCACCCTAACAATATCAGCCAACAGCCGCCCAGAATTGCCGCATACATTAGATGCGACAGTTCTGGGACTGTACCCGGCTCTTCCCGATTTACCCTGGTGCGTTGGCAAATCGGGGTAATAAGGAGTTATTGGCAGCCCATAGCTGCCAATAACTCCTAGATTAATCATGTCAGGCATCTATGAGACACCTTCCATGATTAATCTGTAAGTTACAGTAAATAAACACACACACCAGAAAAAAATCCTTTATTAGAAATAAAAACACACACATATACCCTGGTTCACCACTTTAATCAGCCCCAAAAAGCCCTCCTTGTCCGGCGTACTCCAGGATGGTCCAGCGTCGCATCCAGCGCTGCTGCATGGAGGTGACAGGAGCCGCAGCAGACACAGCCGCTCCGGTCACCTCCACGCAGCAAATGAACACAGCCGCGCGATCAGCTGCTGTCACTGAGGTTACCCGCGGCCACCGCTGCATCCACCGGTGGCCGCGGGTAACCTCAGTGACAGCAGCTGATCGCACGGCTGTCTTCATTTGCTGCATGGAGGTGACCGGAGCGGCTGTGTCTGCTGCGGCTCCGGTCACCTCCATGCAGCTGCGGTGGAAGCGACGCTGGATCATCCTGGATTACGCCGGACAAGGAGGGCTTTTTGGGGCTGATTAAAGTGGTGAACCAGGGTATATGTGTGTGTTTTTATTTCTAATAAAGGATTTTTTCGGGTGTGTGTTTATTTACTGTAACTTACAGATTAATCATGGAGGGTGTCTCATAGACGCCTGACATGATTAATCTAGGACTTATTGGCAGCTATGGGCTGCCAATAACTCCTTATTACCCCGATTTGCCAACGCACCAGGGTAAATCGGGAAGAGCCGGGTACAGTCCCAGAACTGTCGCATCTAATGTATGCGGCAATTCTGGGCGGCTGTTGGCTGATATTGTTAGGCTGGGGGGCTCCCCATAATGTGGAGCTCCCCATCCTGAGAATACCAGCCTTCAGCCGTATGGCTTTATCTGGCTGGTTTTAAAAATGGGGGGGACCGCACGCCGTTTTTTTTAATTATTTAATTATTTATTTCACTACACAGTATAGACACACCCACCGGCTGCTGTGATTGGGTGCAGTGTGACACCTGTCACTCAGAGTGGGGGCGTGTCTCACTGTAACCAATCATAGGCGCTGGTGGGCGGGGAAAGCAGGGAATACGAAATTGTTTAATGGGCGGCCGGCTTTTTCAAAACAGTAAAAGCCGCCGGAGCAGTGTGAACGCCGTGCAGCGCCGGGGATCGGGGATTGGTGAGTATATGAGAGAGGGCTGCTAACTTCAGTTACTCAGGAGATTAGCGGTCACCGGTGAGTCTTCACTGGTCACCGCTAATCAGGGCGCGACACAGACAGAGCCGCAGCATCACAATGAAGTCGGGTGAAGTTCACCCGAGTTCATTCTGACAGTGCGGCTCTGTCTGTGTCTGCTGTCATCTGCCATTCAGCTCTGCTACATGGCTGTCTGTGGCTGCTGTCAGCGGCCATGTAGCAGAGCTGAATGGCAGATGACATAGTAAAAACGCATCCCTACACATTACACACGCTTGGCAAGTCAATAAATAAAAAAAAAAAGGTGTTCAATGCATACGTCACAGAACACATGATCTAAAGGAGCGCACACAAAATTGACCAATTTAACATAGACTACTAACGCTCGTGTGACAGCAAATGAACGACCAACGTGAAATCTCATAGATCCCGTATGCAACCTGGGCGTGTCACATCGCAAATGCGATTGTACAACTAATTGCAACGTGTAAAGTGGGCTTTAGTCTTGATCCAAGACCCATTCTCCTTGGCTGAGAACATGACGGCTTAGGAAGTTGGCCACTGTGTTTTCCGCTTCCTTTATGCGTCGGTTGGTTAGGGATGACAGGTTCTCTGCTAGCTGGAATAACCTTCCTGCTTCCTTCATCAGGACCAGATTCCCCCCTAATGGTTTGGATAAGCCATCGCAGCCTGTTGTCGGACATTATGACCACGTCTTTCCCTGATATTTGCTCCAAGGTTTGTTGGAGAGCCGGTCTTACTGCTGATAGTTCTTTTAAATTGGAAGAGCAATTTCTTATGGTAGGGTCCCAACTCCCTTGGAGGAAAAGATTCTTCAAGTGAGTTCCCCACCCCGAGGGGCTTGCGTCCATGGTGACCATAATTGGATGTTCAACTGTCCAGGGAACCCCTTTCCTCAGATTTTCCTAGTCTTGCCACCATCCCAGAGATTTGATCACGTCCGGGCTTAGCTAAAACTTTTGATCTAGATTGTCTGGATTTGTTGTCTGTACAGACAAAACCTACCATTGTAGATCCCTCGTGTTCATCTGTGCCCACTGGACACTGGATTTGTAGCCATCAGGGAGCCTAACAGAGACATAGCATCTCTTGCTGAGATTACAGTGGAAAAAAAGTACTTGGCCACCAATTGTGCAAGTTCTTCCACTTAAAAAAATGAGAGAGAGCTGTAATTGACATTATAGGTAGAACACAACTATGAGACACTAAATGAGAAAACAAATCCAGAAAATCACCTTGTCTGAGTTGGTAAGATTTTTTCTTTTAAATTATGGGGGAAAATAAGCATTTATTCATCTAAAAACATGCAAGATTTCTGGCTCTCACAGACCTGTAACTTTTTCTTTAAGAGGGTCCTCTGTCCTCCACTCATTACCTGTAGTAATGGCATCTGTTTGAACTTGTCATCAGTATAAAAAACACCTGTCCACAACCTCAAACAGGCACACTACAAACCCCACTAAGCTGTCGAAGGACAGCAGAAACAAAATTGTAGCCCTGCACCAGGCTGGGAAGACTGAATTTGCAATAGGAAAGCAGCTTTGTGTGATGAAATAAACTGTGGGAGCAATAATAAGAAAATGGAAGATATACAAGACCACTGATAATTTTCCTCGATCTGGGGCTCCACTCAAGATCTCACCCTGTGGGGTCAAAATGATCCCAAGAACGGTGAGAAAAAATCCCATAACCACACGGGGAGGACCTAGTGAATGAGATGCATAGAGGTGGGACCACTTTAACAAAGGCTACCATCAGTAACACACAACGCCGCCAGGGACTCAGATCCTGCAGTGCCAGATGTGTTCCCCTGCTTAAATTAGTACATATCCAGGCCCAGCTGAAATTTGCTAGAGTATTTGGATTATCTAGAAGAGTATTGGGAGAATGTCATATGATCTGATGAAACCAAAGTAGAACTGTTTGGTAGAAACACAACTCGTCATGTTTGTAGGAGACAGAATGCTCAGTTGCATCCAATAAACACCATACCTACTGTGAAGCATGGGTGTGGTAACATCATGCTTTGGGGCTGTTTTTCTGCAAAGGGACCAGGACGACTCATCCATGTACAACATGAAAGAATGAATGGGGCAATGTATCATGAGATTTTGAGTGCAAATCTCCTTCCATCAGCAAGGGCATTGAAGATGAAACGTGGCTGGGTTTTTCAGCATGATAATGATCCCAAGCACACTGCCAGGGCACCAAAAGAGTGGCTTCATAAGAAGCATATGAAGATCCTGGAGTGGCCTAGCCAGTCCCCAGATGTCAACCCCATAGAAAACCTTTGGAGGGAGTTGAAAGTCCGTGTTACCCAGCGACAGGCCCAAAGCATCACTGCTCTAGAGGAGATCTGCATGGAGAAATGGGCCAACATACCCCCAACAGTATGTGCCAACCTTGTGAAGACTTACAGAAAACGTTTCACCTCTGTCATTCCCAACAAAGGATATATAACAAAATATTGAGATGTACTTTTGTTATTGACCAAATACCGTATTTTTCGGACTATAAGACGCACCGGACTATAAGACGCACCCTGGTTTTAGAGGAGGAAAATGGGAAAATAAAACTTTAAGCAAAAAATGTGGTCATGACACACTGTTATGGGGCGAGGATCTGCTGCTGAAACTGTTATGGGGGTAATGTCCCCAAATTTTCTACTAAGGTACCCCATCCTGGTAATGATCCTCCTGCCTTGTATATGATCCTGCTATAAACCCCCATCCAGCCTGTTCACATACCCCCCCATCCAGCCTGTTCACATACCCCCCCCATCCAGCCTGTTCACATACCCCCCCCATCCAGCCTGTTCACATACCCCCCCATCCAGCCTGTTCACATACCCCCCCATCCAGCCTGTTCACATACCCCCCCCCATCCAGCCTGTTCACATACCCCCCCCCATCCAGCCTGTTCACATACCCCCCCCATCCAGCCTGTTCACATACCCCCCCCATCCAGCCTGTTCACATATCCACCCCCCATCCAGCCTGTTCTCATACCCCCCCCCATCCAGCCTGTTCACATACCCCCCCCATCCAGCCTGTTCACATCCCCCCCCCATCCAGCCTGTTCACATCCCCCCCCCATCCAGCCTGTTCACATCCCCCCCCCATCCAGCCTGTTCATATCCCCCCCCTCCATCCAGCCTGTTCACATCCCCCCCATCCAGCCTGTTCACATCCCCCCCCCATCCAGCCTGTTCACATCCCCCCCCCCATCCAGCCTGTTCACATACTCCCATCCTGCTATATGCCCCCATCCTATATGCCCCCATCGTGCTCATATACCATCCTGGTATATGGCCTGTATCCTATAGCACAGAGAAAAAAAATAAACGTTTATACTCACCTTTTCCTCACTCCCTGCAGCACCGATCACATCTTCCTCTCTGGCACGCTGATCTGGGTGTGTGGAGCCGTTCCCCTGCTGCATCGCGATGTCTTCCTGTCTGTGCCGATCAGCTGACCAGCTCAGCACAGATCAGCTGACCGGCACAGACAGGAAGACATCGCGTGCAGCAGGGGGGCGGCTCCACACACGGGGACGGGTGAGTGCACTGATTCACTGCACCCCGCGCTGGTAATGACGCGCGGGGGGCAGTGAATACAGCCGCACATGATCACTCCAGGCTGTAATTGCCAGGGGTGATCATGCGGCCGGCTCTTTGCTATGCGCGCGTCCCCGCTCGTCCTCCCGCCCACCTGTCAGCGCCGGCTTCAGCGCTGAGAGATGGGCGGGAGGATGGGCATGCATATGTAATGAGCGGGCCCACGTGGTCACGGCAGGCGCTGCTGCTGCCTGCTCGTGCCCCCGATGACCTGCAGCACCCTCATTCCCAGCCGCAGCCCTATAGTCAGACCATAAGACGCACCCCCAACTTTCCCCCAACATTTGGGGGAAAAAAAGTGCGTCTTATGGTCCGAAAAATACGGTACTTATTGTCCATCATAATTTAAAAAAAAAAAAAATCTTAAAATCAGACAAGGTGATTTTCTGGATTTGTTTTCTCATTTTGTCTCTCATACTTGTGGTCTACCTATGATGTCAATTACTGGCTTCTCTCATTTTTTTTTTTTTTTTTTTAAATGGGAGAACTTGCACAATTTTTGTCTTACTAAATACTTTTTTTTCCCCCCACTGTATCTGTCGTGTACATGCTCGCCCTGATTTTTGTGATCTTTTCCTTAGGCAAAAAAACAGCGTTGGAGTCTTGCGTCTAGTTTGATCCCTAGAAAGATTTGCTGTTGGGAAGGATCTACTTTTGATTTTTCTCTGTTTACGAGCCTGCCGACATCCGCCAATATTGCTAGGACCAGCTTAATTGCCGCTGAACAGTCTTCTTTTGATTTGCCCACTACTAGAAAAATCGCCTAGATATGGCACGATTAGGATGTTTTCCTTCCTCATGTACAATGTCATTTCGGCCACTATCTTGGTGAATATCCTTGGTACTAAGAAGATCCCAAAGGGTAGATACTGATTTTGTAGTTGGGAAGGGACTCACTCGATCTCTATAAAATACTCTGAGGTACTTTTGATGTTCTCTGTAAATGGGGATGTGGTAGAACACACCCTTTAGATCTACGGATTCCATGTAACAACCGTGGTAAATGAGTTTTACAGGTAATTTTATGATCTTCATTATGAAGCGCTCTACTTTGATGTACTAGTTTGAGGTTTCAAGTTGACTATGGTCCTGTAGGACCCATTCAGTTTCTTTGCCAAAAAGACTGCTGTAAAATCCCCGTTCAATGTTGGATTGTGGAACTTCAGTTAGCACTCCTTTCTCTAAAAGGACTAGAACCTCCCGCTCTAATGTCCCATGATGGTTTATGTTTTTTCCGGGTTTTTATTATCTGTCGTGAGGGAAAGGAGGAAAAGGTTAGCCTTAAGGGGGTGTTACACGCAGCGATATCGCTAGCAATATCGCTGGTGAAAGCACCTGCCCCCGTCGTTTGTGCGTCACGGGCAAATCGCTGCCCGTGGCGCACAATATCATTTGGAGCCGACAGACGGGACTTACCTGCCTAGCGACGTCGCTGTTGCCGGCGAACCGCCTCCTTTCTAAGGGGGCGGTTCGTACGGCGTGACAGTGGCGTCACTAAGCGGCCGCCCAATAGAAGCAGAGGGAAAGAGATGAGCAGGACGTAACATCCCGCCCACCTCCTTCCTTCCGCATTGCCGGCAGCCGCAGGTAAGCTGCAGTTCGTCGTTCCCGAGGTGTCACACATAGCGATGTGTGCTGCCTCGGGAACGACTAACAACCTGCGTCCTGCAACAGTCAACGATTTTTTAAATAGGAACGACGTGTCAATGATGGACGATTTGGTGAGTATTTTCCATCGTTAATGGTCGTTTGTGCGTGTCACACGCAACGACGACGCCAACGATGCCGGATATGCGTCACGCAATCAGTGACCCCGGCGATATATCGTTAGATTAGTCGCTGCGTGTGACGGGGCCTTTAGGCCCTGAGATAGTGTGTCTCTTACCCATCTGGATAATGGGAGTAAAGCCCATTGGTGAGCGAAGTGTTTCAATCTTCCTCCCACCTGTTGTCTGGCGTCATTGCTGGTGCCTGGGATTCCCCCTAAAGGGAGCCTTATTGAATAGGAACCTTTTGTTATCAATTGCCCTTCCAGGCACGCTCCTCCCTTGATCTGTCTTCTGTTCGGCCTCCTCTACGTCCTCTCCTTCTTGAGCCATGAAAGGACCTCGGAAATCTTTGGAAGGGTGGCAGAAGTAAACTCTTTTTCTTGTGTGCCGCCTTCTCTAGGATTTCATCCAATGCTGGCCCGACCAGAAACTCTCCCTGACAAGGGAGAGAGCAGAGCTTTTTTTTGGTCTGGAAATCTGCCACCCAGTTTTTAGCCATAGAGCCCTGCGGCCAGAGTACGACAAGGTGTATGCACGAGCTGCAAACCTTACATTGTCCACCGAGGCATCCGCTAGAAACACTGCTGCCTTTTGAATCATGGGTAGTGCCTTCAGCAGCTTTTCCCTAGGGCATTTATTTTCTGAGAGGATAACTCCGTAAGCCAGGTGACTGTAGCCCATTCAGTGCATGTTGCTGCTATGCTGGGTTTGAAGGACAATGCTGCCGCTTCCCATGTTTCCTTAAGGAACGTGTCAGCCTTTTTGTCCAATGGGTCCTTTAGGAATCTCAAGTCCTTGGAGGAGAGGGCCACCCCTTTGGACACTTTAGCTATGGCTGCATCAATCTTAGGGGACTTTTCCCAGGTACCACACAGATCCTCACTAATGGGATATATTTTCTTTTCAGAGTTTGAGGGGCTGTTAAAAAAGTAACATTTTTTTTCCACTATTTCTTAATGTGTGCAAGTTGTCATGTACTGGAAACACTGTTTCTGCTCCTCCAAGTTCTTGAACATGGCATCCTGAATAGATCTAGGCTCCTCAGGGGACTGGACCCCCATTGTTGCCCTTACTGCCTTTAGGAGTCTGACTCCAACCTTTCTGAGATTAAGACTTCTCCTGACTCGTCCTCCAAACTAATATCCAAGGGAACTTGTTTGCTTGAGGAGGGGGCGGGGCATTTAAAATTGGTCAATTTCTGTCCTCACTGTAGCGTTGACCTCTTTTATTAGAGTTGTAATTTCTTGAAACATAGAGGGGGATTGCTCTGTCACCGTCTTTTCAATACAAGAACAGCACAGCTTTTTATCATATTTCCTGTCTGCCTCTTGCACAGGGCATTCTTTATGCTTTGTCTTAGATGTTGCAATAGACAATAATAGTGCTATCAGTATGGCATTACAAAGTAAGCACTCACCCATCCTTTATCCTGGAAACTAGCATGCTAGGAGGGGGTTTCGATTCCTTTATGGCATTTGCTGGCATTGTGGTATTCTCCATGGTAGGAAGGTTCCACGTGTGTCCAGGTCCACAGGTGAAGGGTGCCACCGTTTTCGCCCCTTTAAAATATCTTGCACATGTTGGTCCCCTGATTACTACACCTGGAAGTGCCAGGATACCGTCCCCCCACGTGTGACATCACATCCTGATGACCCGGGGAACCACGTGCGAAGGTGCACGTTCTAGATACACCCCCTTCTGGCCCAGCCTCCAGGATGGAGAGGTCGCCGGGTTTCTACAGCGGTGAGGCGCTGTATGCAGGTGCACACTCTAGATCCGCCCCCTTCCAGCCCTGCCTCCAGCATGGAGTGGTCGCTGGGATCCATTGTTGCTGTGGGGGCCATGTGTGCAGGTGCATATCCTAGGTCCGCCCCCTTCCAGCCCAGCCTCCAGCATGGAGCAAATGCTGGGATCCTTTACTGTGGCAGGGGATCCTGTGTGCAGGTGCACACACTACGTTCCCTAGCGGTCCAGCGTTCAGCATGGAGCGGTCACCGGGAACTGTTTCCAGTAGGAGAGGTGCGCGCCAGGAGGGAGGCAGTGGCTGCCTCTGCACGCAGCTTTGACATCCATCTCTGGCCGATGCGACCAAGGGAGACGCAGGTATGCCTGGAGCATAGGTATCCGCTAATAGGAACAGGAAACACACGGAGGCTACGGAGAAGTGACACCCTCTTTATCTCTGTAGGTTTCCGGTTCCTGGGTGCGGACACTCTTTCATGTATAGTGCTGTCATGGTGAAAGGAAAACTATATAGCCACAATACAAGATTACAACAATACAACAATGCAGTACATGGTTTTCTATCAAGGCACAATGCGAACAACATATCGTATGCTATTTTAACAACATAAAGGAAGAAACTCATGAATTTGAATGGCAAAGAGAATACAAGAGAAAAGAAAAATGAAAGGAATAGAGGGGTGGTTCAAGAATGAGAAAGCGGTGGGGGCCTTTGGTGTAATATTATAAAGCCAAGGCCTCGGTTGCAAGTTGTTGATGAGTATGTAATGCATGGTCAACTGATTTTGCTGAAAAAGCAATGGGTATTTGTAAGCATACTGGTTAGCTTTTTATTCATTAAAAATCCAGTCTGGATTTCACTTCGTGAACTGGGACAAAGGGGTTTCTTCCATGCTTTAGCAGACGTTTGCTTAGCGGCTTAAAAAAAATGAAAAAAAAATACAAAAAAAAGGAAATCAGTTTTAATTGGGAGGTTATAACTCTGTATACTTTATAATGTGAAAGGGCTTCCCAGAGATTTTTAGGTAGGTTACTGTAGAACTTTATAACCAAAAAACATGTGCAGAGATAGAAAACGAACATCTGAAGGGCAAGAACAGGAAGGCATACCAAAAGATCAAAAAGATACAAAACTTTCAACCAAGAGTGGGAATGTTGAAAGATGCCAATGGAAACTAACTGAGCCAGAACAGATCAAGGAAAGATGGAAAGAATACAAGGATCACCTCTTCAAGAACTACACAGTGATTTGGGAAGAACCAACGACTGGAAATGATAGCAAACCGGACATCTTAAAAGAAGTTGTTGCTGCAATAAAGCTTCTTTCAAAAAATCACACGCCTGAATCAACAGATATGGACAGCTGGTAAATTGTCCAAGAACTGGAAAAGATCGGTGTTTTTCCTTATTCCGAAGAACGGAGATGCTACTGACTGTGGAAAATATCAGACTATTGCACTCATACCTCATGCCAGCAAAATACTAGTGAAGATTCTACAAAGACGGCTACAGCCTTACTTTGACAAAGAGCTGCAAGAGGGTCAAGCAGATTCAGAAAGAAAGAGAGAGGAACAAAAGACATAATTGCCAACAGATGGTTAATGGAAAAAGCCAAAGAATAAAACAAGGAACTATTTTTGCTTCATCAACTACAGCAAAGCCTTTGACTGTGTTGATCACAAGAAACTTTGGAATACTATCAAGGATATCTGTGTGCCAAACTATCTGATCAACTTTATAAGGAATCTTTACATGCACCAAAAAGCAACAATTCCAATGAAACATGGTGATACGATATGGTTCAAAGTAGAGCGAGGCGACAGAGTAGGCTGCATCCCGTCACCATTTTCAGAGCAACAAGCATAGATGACATGAAGGAATTATTACGGAGTATCAAGATGGAAAGCTTAAACATGGGACTTCTACTTAATACAAAGACCACAAAAAATATTGATCACCGTCAGATTTGACTGGGCAATATTTGAGATGGATGGCGGTGAACTGGAAGTTGTAAAGGACTTCAACCTACTCGGATCAATGATCACTCAAGATGCAGTGACAACACCAGAAGTTAATATGAGAATAGCTATGGGAAAACCAACAATGAAGTCACTGGACAAGGTCCTCAAATCAAGGAACATTTCACTGGTGACAAAGACACAGCTCGTACATAGTCTGGTCTTTTCTGTAGTAACAAGTGGATGCGAAACCTGAACAATAAAGATACAAGACAGAAGAAGAAGAAGAATCAAATCAATTGAAAATGTGATGCTGGAGAAGGAAGTTATCAATACCATGGATAGCAAAAATAAACAAATCAACTTTGCAACAAATAAAGCCAGACTTGTCACTCGAAGTAAGGATCACCATCAGGGCCGGACTGGGATTGAAATTCAGCCCTGGAACTCAAACCAAAGCAGCCCACATGCAAAAATCGCTTTCCAAAAAAATAACCATTTGCATTAGCATTGTGGTAAATTTAGAACTGCAATACATACTTGTACGCATGCAGCACCAGTACTGTAGCTGGAACTTGCCATAAAGATATGTGTAATTACCATAACAGAAAAGAGTCATGGTTTTAAATATTTTTTATTAAACGTATAGAATATACTAACATCATCCTTCTCAAAATAAAACAATTAAATATGTGCAGCATGTCATAAAGAAAAAAATTGACATAAAAATGTGCAATATACAAGGATTGTCCACTACTCAAGACATCCCATTCTCACTTAATATATTACCCCATGTAAAATAATATTCACCTATACTCGCCTCTGCTGATGGCCCTGTTTCAGCAAATTTGGTATGGAGTAACCTGGGGTTTGAATGACAATATGTTGCATCAGCCCTGCAGCTAACAAGTGGTTGCCAATGGGCTGCTTCACACCCACCATGGAAACTGATAAGCAGATGTGCTGCTGCTCTTTCTCTGGATAAGAGTTCAGCAGTCCATTAGCAGCTGCTGATTGGCTGCAGGGCTCATGTGACATGTCATGCAAGCCCTAGGAGACCCAGCGCCGATGTAGCTGGAAAGGTGCCCCACCAGAGTTGGTAACAGTCTGTCATTTAGAAGGGGCAACAAAGTAATTGAGAAGGCATTGTCTGTATAGTGGACAGCCCCTTTAAAAAAAAAAGTGCAATGCTTCCAAGTCATCGAAACACTCAAGCTTATGTATGTAGTCAAATTATTTATGAAGCAAAAATAAATAACATCTCCAAACACTGATTAATTGCATCAGTATTCTATGACTGTTTTGCAATTTTATACACCGTAATACCTGGAAAGTGATTTCCATGGAATAAAACTTTAAACATGATACTAGTGTGTTCCAAGCTCTCTAGATGTAGAAAACGTATTTTTACAGCATAGAAGTATTTACGTTACAAACAACATATAAATTGTTGCAATACTGCCACGTTACGTTAGCTTAATTCAAGTAAGTGCAACTGAATTTAAGTGCAACTCAAAAAACGCAAACCCATACAACTAAACAAACACTGATGTAACATACAAAATACTGTAAGGACCTATATGCCAGCTACTTTGCATATTCCTTCAGAACAATAGGAAGTTACCCTCATTCCCTAAAAATAAACCTGTGGTGATGTACCTGTATACGGTAGTACACACCATTCCTGAGTTAAAGTCAATGTCAAAGTAAAAAAAAGAGAACTTCGTACAAGTACCGTATTGCACATCCTTTTTCTAATGTAATCAAAAAGGAATGGTGATATCAGATTACATAAGGCATCAACAAACTTGACAACAGATTGCTTTTTTCAGACAGTTTGTCAATAATATCATCTCCATCAAGTTTCATCAGTATGTCCTTTTCTGTAGCCATTAGCATGAAAGATTCTAAATGATTCTGATTCATGCTATTTCTTAATCTATTCTTTATAAATTTCAAAGTCGAGAAGCTTCGTTCACAAGCAACTTGTGTAATGGAGAGACTTAGAAGAAATTTGTATGCCTGTCCAATGATGTTATAAGCATCAGTTAATAAATTGTAGTGCTGTAGTAACTGATAGACACAAAAAGAACAGTTCTTGCATGATGAGCAAGTTTTATTCACCAGTTCGGTGTCATCAGTGCTTTCATCTTCTGGACTGGTGTCTACTGCCACTCTAATATTGTATTCTTCTAATGGAGATTTCTTCAATTTCTCCCAGTGCGAAGCCAGGCTGTACAGCTCACTGCGAAGATTCTCGGGTGTTGCTCTCTCATCAAATGTAATCAATAGTTTGCTTGTCTCTTCCAAAGCAGGACTATTTAATCCATTTTCTCTTATGCTTTCAAAGTTCCTTGGATCAAGGCAGGCAAAGTCTGTATATATTGTCCCATTTGCTGAGAAACGTATCTCCATGCTCTGTGTGACAACGTCCAAGATTACATTATGGACTTCCACCTCGTATGCAGTTACTGCATTTGCATGTACCTCATCTTCCGCTACTTCACCTGCCATTCGTTTTTTCCTTCTAATTCTTTTCTCAGGCATAGAATTTTCGATTTCAATGCTAAATTCTCCATATTTCTCCTGAAGCTGGTCATTAGCCCATTTCACAAAATTATTTGCAGCTTCTTTGACATCATCAAATGATCTAGCACAGCTTTTTAGAGTCTCCTGTACGTCCATCACCATCCGATAAGCTGCTAAAATATCCATGCCCGATGTTTGTAGATACTTAGATAATGGAGTGGTTAGTTGAAATATGCGTAGAAAAATTTGGGCTGTAATGATCGTTTGATATCGAAGAAGGCTGTCACAGTATCCTTTCGCTTTTGCACGAGCATCTGCATTATTCTTGCTTGAAGTATGGAAAATTGTAAGCACGACAATGAGGTAGACATATAAAGCAGAATCTGGCTTGCCAAAGGATCCAAAAACCTTTTTCAAAGCAACATCTTTTGACCACCAACGTGTTTCAGCTATTGTTGAAAGCTTGCGATGAAGAGGGTCCTGGCTTACAGTCTCCCACAAATTCATTCGAATATATGAGTCTTTAATGAACATTGCTACATCATTGAGCAGCATAAATAATGATGCACTTTGCAAAGTCGTCTTAGTGGTGTCTGACAAAACTAGGTTTAGGATATGTGAATAACACCACACATGTATTTGGCCAGGAGAGACAGTTGTTAACCAAGTGGAAAAGCCATTGTAAATCCCTTGCATATTAGCAGCGCCATCAGTGGAATTTCCAATGCATTTAGTCACATCTATGTTGCATGAAGTGAGAACTTTCATTAGAAGCTGGTGTATTGCTTCACCGGTGTGGTTAATCTGCAGTCAACTACTGCAAGTAGCCTTTCATGAATTTGGTTAGTGACATACCGAATTATAACGGTCATCTGATCATTTGATGTTATATCTTGTGATGTGTCAATTTGGATGGAGAACATTCCAGCATTTCAAACTTCTTTTTGAATAGTACTCTGAATATGTTGCTTGATGGCATCAAGGATTCCATTTACAGTGTTTTTTGACAGCAACGTTATTAGAGATCCTCTTCCCCTAGCACCTTTGGAATGCTGCTGCTGGCTTTTTTCAATGCATTCATTTACATGTTCTTGCAAACAGACATCATACTTGCCTAACAGTAGAACTAGTTCCAAAAAATTGCCATGATCTAAACTCACATCCTTGAACATATAGGCTGCCTCCGCTTTATCCCCTCTGTAGCTAAGTCCACATTTTCCAATCACCTTTATTATGTCGATCACCCTATGAAGTACTTGTCTTCTTTTTCGAACTTGCTCTCGGTGAATTGACATTTGGTTTTGAAGAAGAAGGCTCCCTATATCAGCACTGCTTGCCTTTAGAAAATATGCTTCAGCACTACTTCTGTGATTTTGACTTTTCTCATGCTCTTCCATTCTTTGATGAACGTGCTTGCGATCTTTGAACCCATACATGAATGGACCAGTTGAAGAAGATTTTCAAAATGCCAGACAGACAGTACAAAAAAATAATTTGTTTTCAGTGTCATAAGTTAGCCATCTTCGGTTTGTTCCATCTTTGCGAAAGAAGGCTTTTTGTAAATTAGGATCTTGTGTATCTTGTTTAGGGTGATATTTCAAAAATAAAGACAATTGGACTTTTGAAGGACGTGCAAAATAGTTGATGCTTTCTCCAGAGGTGGGATCCACACTGGAAGAAGCACTATCTGATGGTGGATACACATTGGAACATGGAGCAACAGATTGAGCAGTTGAATCCACATGTACAATACTGGATACCGATGCAACTGGCTCAGATGCAGTATGTGGTGGAGAGGGATCTCCAAGTACCGCCCTATTTAATATAACCTCTGGTTCAGCATCACTTGAAGAAGAATCTAAACTAGTTACTTCTTGAGATGTTATTTCAGTTTCAGTTTCTGTAAGAGGCAGATTAGCAACTGTTTGTGCTGTGGCTTGACCAGTTGTGCCACGTGAGAACAAGTCTGATAACTTTGCACATTTTGCAGCATCAGCTTCTAGTCTTCTCTTCCTTTTTTCCCTGACCTTCTCTGCGCCACCTTTCCTTTTTTTGGCAGTGTTTGGATCCATTTCACAGCAGCAAAAGCAAGCTGGGAATGAAATAATGAAATATAATTGCTTTGTGTAACCTAAGTTAGGCTATGTCCACACTTCAGTTTTTTCCTGATCAGATCCGATCAGTTTTTGTGTGCCAAAACCAGGAGTGAACCTTGCAGAGAAAAACTATAATTGAAAGATTGACTCCTGTTCTGGGTTTTGGAGTCACTACTGGTTTTGGAACACAAAAAACAGCAGGGGTTATATACAAGCAGGCAGCCCCCCAGCAGGGGTTATACGGGCAGCCCCCCAGCAGGGATTATACAGGCCCCCCAGCAGGGGTTATATTCAAGCAGGCAGCCTCCCAGCAGGGGTTATACAGGCCCCCAGGCAGGCCCCAGCAGTGCCACCTGCCACCCTCACCCCCCCCATCCCTGCAGCCCCAGTCCAGATGTTAGCGAGTTGGCTTACTGCTGTGCTCAGGAGCCTGATTGAGCGGGGCAGAGATTCCAGTGTCCGCTGGCTGCCGGGTGTCTTCTCCGCCAGGTCAGCTCCAGCCTCCTCCACTCTGCCACTGTGCACACAGGGAGGGAGCGAGACAGCCAGGGCTCCTCGGGGACAAGTGCCAGTCCTGGCCGGTGGGATCACGCCGCCGGTGTCCGCCCGCGTTTTGCCGGTTCGTGGGAGGGAGAGAGAGAGATGTGTGTGCTGCAGCTGCTCTCACTCTCTGCCTACAAAGAACACGCTGGGCGCCGGCTGATTTAGTCACAGCCGGGCCGCAGCGCAGCAGCAGGTCTGAGAGAGTGAGAGACTGTGTGAGTGATGCTGTGCGACTGCGACCAGTGACGTCAGTGGTGGCACACTGGCGGTATAATACCGGCGGCGGACAGCAGCATTGAAAATTGGCGGCGGGGGGCGCTCACCGGACCCCGCTGCCAGAGTGGCGGCCGGCGGGTGGCGGCAGCCACAAAATAATTTTAAACAGCAGGCAGTGCGGGAGAGGCGGGGGGCGGCCCCCCCACCCCTCCACCGGCCAGCCCACCGGGAGAAGTCCCGCCCCTCCCGCCTGTCAGTCCGGGCCTGATCACCATGCTACGACCTGCCTACTTTGAACACATCATATGAGGAGAGCAATCATTGGAAAAAGACATCAGGATTGGAAGAATAGAAGGAACAAGGCAAAGAGGAAGCCCAGCACCCCCATGGCAGGATCACCAATTATGTAACATACAGTGATGAGCAAACAGATAACAATCAGTGGCGAACCATCAATAGAGGCAGGCCATGCAACAGCTAATGGGCCCGTAAGCCTGAGGGTGCCTGGCCCTGGCAGCCCACGGTGTGTCCGCTTTTACTTTCATCATTCACAGCAGGGGAGGGCTGGGCCAGTCACCAGTCACCAAGCAGTTGATTAAGAGGGCTGGCACTGTTTGTATATCTGCAGGCTGGCCGCAACACAGATGCAGACTCTCCTACACTACGCAGGCTCTGCTGAAGAGGAGGGAGTGTCCAGGCAGTATCTTCTTCCAGTGAAAGTGCTGCGAAAGATGCCAGGAGGAGGATACTAGCCAATCAGTAGAGAGGGGGCAGAGCTTGTTCAGAGCGAGGAGAAAGAGAGCGAGGAGAAAGAGAGCGAGGAGAAAGAGAGCGAGGAGAAAGAGAGCGAGGAGAAAGAGAGCGAGGAGAAAGAGAGCGAGGAGAAAGAGAGAGCGAGAGAGCGAGAAAGAAAGAAAGAGAGCGAGAAAGAAAGAAAGAGAGCGAGAAAGAGAGCGAGAGAAAGAAAAAGAAAGAAAGAAACAAAGAAAGGGAAAGAGAGCGAGAGAAAGAGAAAGAACGAAAGCGAGAGAGAGAGAGAGAGCGCGAGAGAGAAAGAGAGCGAGAAAAAAAAACAAAAAAAAACACACAACAGGGAGAAGCAGATAATAGAATGAATAGAAAGTAAAAGTAGAGGATAGGATGTGAACACAGGAAATGCAGCAGGGAGGCCAGAGCCACTAACCTGATCTCTCACAGGAATACAGGAAAAACTGTGGAACAGAAGCACAAGACAGGGTCTTACCCGGTAAGGTAACAAATATTAAAAGTAGTTGCACTCACTTATTGGGGTTGTGCCAGTCACAACCCCTAAATGCGCATATAGAAATGGCGAAAGCCACAGCCCCAAGTGAAAGCGTAATAGCGTATGAGGAGGAGAAATCTGGTATATGCCACGCTATTACCAAGGAAGCCGATGCTAATTAACAAGGAAGGAATGAAGGAAGAGATGAATTAACATCGGCTTCCTTGGTGATAGCGTGCCATATACCAGATTTCTCCTCCTATACACTATAATCTCACAGCACAGGAGTAGGTATTATAATGTACAAGTGTCTGTCTGTAACACTACAGAAAGAAACTGCCCTGTCCAGTGTGTGTATTATCCCTGTCCTGTGACTTCACTGTGTATTATCCCTGTACTGCGACATCACCGTTTTACCCCGTACTGTGACATCACTGTTTTACCCCCGTACTGCGACATCACTGTTTTACCCCCATACTGTGACATCACTGTGTATTACGTATTACCCTGTATTGTGACATCACTGTATATTATACAGTGCCTACAAGTAGTATTCAACCCCCTGCAGATTTAGTAGCTTTACACATTCGGAATTAACTTGGCATTGTGACATTTGGACTGTAGATTAGCCTGGAAGTGTGAAATGCACTGCAGCAAAAAAGAATGTTATTTCTTTTTTAATTTTTTTTTAAAATTGTGAAAAGTTTATTCAGAGGGTCATTTATTATTCAGCCCCTCAAACCACAAGAATTCTGTTTGGTTTCCCTAAAGTATTAAGAAGTATTTCAGGCACAAAGAACAATGAGCTTCACATGTTTGGATTAATTATCTTTTTCCAGCCTTTTCTGACTAATTAAGACCCTCCCCAAACTTGTGAACAGCACTCATACTTGGTCAACATGGGAAAAACAAAGGAGCATTCCAAGGCCATCAGAGACAAGATCGTGGAGGGTCACAAGGCTGGCAAGGGGTACAAAACCCTTTCCAAGGAGTTGGCCCTACCTGTCTCCACTGTTGGGAGCATCATCCGGAAGTGGAAGGCTTATGGAACTACTGTTAGCCTTCCACGGCATGGACAGCCTTTGAAAGTTTCCACCCGTGCCGAGGCCAGGCTTGTTCGAAGAGTCAAGGCTAACCCAAGGACAACAAGGAAGGAGCTCCGGGAAGATCTCATGGCAGTGGGGACATTGGTTTCAGTCAATACCATAAGTAACGTACTCCACCGCAATGGTCTCCGTTCCAGACGAGCCCGTAAGGTACCTTTACTTTCAAAGCGTCATGTCAAGGCTCGTCTACAGTTTGCTCATGATCACTTGGAGGACTCTGAGACAGACTGGTTCAAGGTTCTCTGGTCTGATGAGACCAAGATCGAGATCTTTGGTGCCAACCACACATGTGACGTTTGGAGACTGGATGGCACTGCATACGACCCCAAGAATACCATCCCTACAGTCAAGCATGGTGGTGGCAGCATCATGCTGTGGGGCTGTTTCTCAGCCAAGGCGCCTGGCCATCTGGTCCGCATCCATGGGAAGATGGATAGCACGGCCTACCTAGAGATTGTGGCCAAGAACCTCCGCTCCTCCATCAAGGATCTTAAGATGGGTCGTCATTTCATCTTCAAACAAGACAACGACCCAAAGCACACAGCCAAGAAAATAAAGGCCTGGTTCAAGAGGGAAAAAATCAAGGTGTTGCAGTGGCCTAGTCAGTCTCCTGACCTTAACCCAATTGAAAACTTGTGGAAGGAGCTCAAGATTAAAGTCCACATGAGACACCCAAAGAACCTAGATAACTTGGAGAAGATCTGCATGGAGGAGTGGGCCAAGATAACTCCAGAGACCTGTGCCGGCCTGATCAGGTCTTATAAAAGACGATTATTAGCTGTAATTGCAAACAAGGGTTATTCCACAAAATATTAACCCCTTCACCCCCGGCCACTAAAACACCCTAATGACCGAGCCATTTTTTGCAATTCTGACCAGTGTCACTTTGACAGGTTATAACTCTGGAACGCTTCAACGGATCCTGGCGATTCTGAGATTGTTTTTTCGTGACATATTGTACTTCATGTCAATGGTAAATTTAGGCCGATATGTTTTGCGTTTATTTGTGAAAATTTAGCAAATTTTGCGAAAATTTCGCAATTTTTAAACTTTGAAAATTTATGCCCATAAATCTGAGAGATATGTCACACAAAATAGTTACTAAATAACATTTCCCACTTGTCTACTTTACATCAGCGCAATTTTTGAAACAAATTTTTTTTTCGTTAGGAAGTTAGAACGGGTCAAAGGTCATCAGCAATTTCTCATTTTTCCAACAAAATTTACAAAATAATTTTTTTTAGGGACCACATCACATTTGAAGTGACTTTGAGAGACCTAGGTGACAGAAAATACCCAAAAGTGACCCCATTCTAAAAACTGCACCCCTCACACTGCTCAAAACCACATCCAATAAGTTTATTAACCCTTTAGGTGCTTCACAGGAACCAAAGCAATGTGGAAGGAAAAAATGAAAATTTTACTTTTTAACACAAAAATGTTACTTTAGCCATAAAATTTTCATTTTTACAAGGGAGAAAAGAGAAAGTGCACAATACAATTTATTGTGCATGTTCTCCTGAGTACGCTGACACCCCCATATGTGGTAAAAATCAATTGTTTGGGCGCACGGCAGAGCTCGGAAGGGAAGGAGCGCCATTTGAATTTTTGAACGCAAAATTAGCTGCACTCATTAGTGGACGCCATGTCGGGTTTGAAGACCCTCTGAGTTGCCTAAACAATGGAGCTCCCCCACAAAAGTGACCCCATTTTGGAAACTAGAGCCCTCAAATAATTTTTCTAGATGTTTGGTGAGCACTTTGAACACCTGGGGGCTTCACAGAAGTTTATAGCGTTGAGCCGTGAAAAGAAAAAAATTTTTTTTTACCACAAACCGGTTGCTTCAACTAGGTAGCTTTTTTTTCACAAGGGTAACAGGAAAAAATGCACCATAAAATGTATTGTGCATTTTCTCCTGAGTACGCAGATACCTCATATGTGGTGGAAATCAAATGTTTGGACACACGGCAGTGCTCGGAAGGCAAGGAGCGCCATTTGAATTTTTGAGTGCAAAATTAGCTGCACCTGTTAGCGGACGCCATATCGGGTTTGAAGACCCCCTGAGGTGCCTAAACAATGGAGCTCCCCCACAAGTGACCCCATTTTGGAAACTAGAGCCCTCAAATAATTTTTCTAGATGTTTGGTGAGCACTTTGAACACCTGGGGGCTTCACAGAAGTTTATAGCGTTGAGCCGTGAAAAGAAAAAAATTTTTTTTTTACCACAAAACGGTTGCTTTAACTAGGTAGCTTTTTTTTCACAAGGCTATCAGGAAAAAATGCACCATAAAATGTATTGTGCATTTTCTCCTGAGTACGCAGCTACCTCATATGTGGTGGGAAGTAATTGTATGGGCGCATGGCGGGGCTCAGAAGAGAAGGAGCGCCATTTGACAGCAAAATTGGTTGGAATCATTAGCGGACGCCTTGTCACGTTTGGAGACCCCCTATGGTGCCTAAACAGTGGAGCTCCCCCACAAGTGACCCCATTTTGGAAACTAGAGCCCTCAAATAATTTTTCTGGATGTTTGGTGAGCACTTTGAACACCTGGGGGCTTCACAGAAGTTTATAACGTTGAGCTGTGAAAAGAAATTTTTTTTTTTTTTACCACAAAACGGTTGCTTCAACTAGGTAGCTTTTTTTTCCACAAGGCTATCAGGAAAAAATGCACCATAAAACGTATTGTGCAATTTTTCCTGAGTACGACGATACCTCAAATGTGGTAGAAAGTAATTGTTTGAGCAAATGGCGGGGCTCAGAAGAGAAGGAGCGCCATTTGACTTTTCAAACGCACAGACGCAGTGCACTGATCGGCCGCTGCAGGACGCACGGTCGGATGCGATACAAAAAGCGTCGGGGATACGTAAAAAAAAAAGTCACGCCAAAAATTGACCATGGATGCAGATACGTTATGTGCATCCCTGATCAGCGCTTGGCGGGATGTACGGACGGATGCGATACAAAAAGCGTCGCAGATACGGAAAAAAGTCACGCCAAAAATTGAGCAGGGATGCCGATCCGTTATGTGCATCCCTGATTAGCGCTCGGCGGGACGCACGGACGGATGCCATACAAAAAGCGTTGCGGATACGGAAAAAAAAAAAAAAAAAAACACGCCAAAAATTGAGCAGAGATGCAGATACGTTATCTGCATCCCTGATCAGCGCTCAGCGGGACGCACGGAAGGATGAGGTGTAAAAATGGACAGGGGATACAGAAAAAAAAAAAAAAAAGTTATACTCACAGTACCCAGAGGATCACTGACCAGAAGAGCTGCAGGAGGAACAGATGGCAGAGAGATGGACAGCTTTACAGGAGCAGCAGGCAGATCAGCAGAATGCCCAGGAAGGACCCAGCGATGGAGGCAGATGTGATCGGGCCGGTGAAGACAGGTAAGAGGACGTCGGGGGAGAGCAGAGGGGAGGAGAGCAGAGGGGGAGAAGGGGTGGGTGAGAGCAGAGGGGAGGGGAGAGCAGAGGGGGAGACCGGAGAGGGAGCTGCAGAAGCAGAATAGAGATAATGGGGGAGGCAGTCAGATCGCGGGGGGAGCAGATCGGGATGTCGGGGGGGCAGATCGCAGGGGGGCACGGGCAGGGGCTAACACGGGAGCGTGCAGGGGCACCACGGGAGCGCGCACGGGCTGCAAGGTGAGCACAGTACTCACGTGCAGCAGGAGCGGTGAACTCAGCTACGGCAGCAGCAGAAGCGGTGGCGTGGTACCACAAGTACGCTACAAGCACGCTGCAGACATGTTGGGGGAGGGCTCGCAGGCCAGCACAGGCCTGGGGAGGGGGCCACCGGCAGATCAGACCGCCCCACTGCACACTGATTGGAGCGATTGCGCGTCATAGCACGATCGCTCCAATCAGTGCTGCAGGGGCTGGGGGCGACATGTTTGAGGTCCACCTATGATATGCTGCAGCAGCTGCGGCATCTCATAGCTGGATCTCACAGTATCGCACTAATTCGGGCATTATTTTTGCCGAAATTAGTGCGAACGATGTGGTTGGCGGTTCAGATTTGAACAGCCAATCACATCGATCGTCGATAGGGGGTGGCGATGCCGCCCCCCCTGGGGTCAAGCAAAGGTCCCCTGCTGTAAGAAACAGCAGGGGACATCATTTGAAAGCCGTTGCTATGGCCACGGCAATCAAATGAAGTTTAGGCAGTAAAATTACGTCCCTGGTTGTTAAGTCATGTTAAAATAGGACGTAATTTTACTGCCTGCGGTCGTGAAGGGGTTAAACCTAGGGGTTGAATAATAATTGACCCACACTTATGTTGAAAATGTATTAAAATTTAACTGAGCAACATAACTTGTTGGTTTGTAAGATTTATGCATCTGTTAATAAATCCTGCTCTTGTTTGAAGTTTGCAGGCTCTAACTTATTTGCATCTTATCAAACCTGCTAAATCTGCAGGGGGTTGAATACTACTTGTAGGCACTGTACCTGTACTATACAGAGTTTTATTATAGTTCCTAAGGCTAATAGGGGTCATAATCGTTAATATATGGGGGAGGCAGATGTGAAAAATTTATATTGTGTGTGGTGAGGTGCACAAAAAGGAGGACATCACTTCTTTAGGCCAAGTTCACACACTGCAGATTTGGGGAGGATTTGTGGTGTGAACCCACAGGTCTTTGTGCAGTAGACTTTGTTCAGTAACAGGATGGTGGTTATATTCAGACTATGTAGTGATAATATTTGGTCATGGTGTGGCAGCATTATTTTGCAATGTTCAGCAGTATTATTGGTTTTTGTATGGTGGGTGTTGCTCAGTAACACTATATATAGTGGAATATATATTTGGAAATTGTATGACTATTATCGCAGCATTACTAAAAAGAAATGTACAAAACAAGAAGGCCTGCGGAGACACCATCACATCTTTCTCAACGCTGGCAGGAAACTAGCCAGGTCTTTCACCGGGAAGGAACAACCACGGGAAGGGCAGTCTCCAGTCAAGGAGACCACCTATGCCAAACATGGTATCCATCCACAGACAGCCGTTTCGGGGTATTTGCCCCTCATCAGTGTGGAGTAGGAATCTGGCTAGTGGGACATTGCCTAGTAAAAGACTATGTGAGCAAGGATGGTTGACCTTAGGGAGATCAACATCCACCACTGCGGAGACACCATCACGTGTTTCTCAACGCAGTGATGAGGGGCAAATACCCCGAAACGGCTGTCTGTGGATGGATACCATGTTTGGCATAGGTGGTCTCCTTGGTGAAAGACCTGGCTAGTTTCCTGCCAGCGTTGAGAAACATGTGATGGTGTCTCCGCAGGCCTTCTTGTTTTGAATATTTCCCAGGGGGCATTGCTCTAGAATCACTGCGTTGAGAAACACGTGATGGTGTCTCCGCAGTGGTGGATGTTGATCTCCCTAAGGTCAACCATCCTTGCTCACATAAAAAGAAATGTAGATATTTATAGATTAGTATTATTTATATATTTTTATGGTGGCAGTAAACCTATCACTAATTACTGTGAGGCGCTTTGGTAGGACAATTTTCTTTTTACTACGGTTTACTCTGGAGTTCTTTTGGTTTGCAGGTCCTGCGGTGCTCAGCGCATCGCGCACACAGTCACAAAACATGAGCACAGGCGCACAGCACTGCCTAGACTGGTCCTCTACAGATGGAGCCACACCCAGTAATAGTCTACTTACTGGACTAGATGTATAGCTTGGCTAAGATAAATATTAATTCATAATGTGTATATACGCTGCCCAGTAACTTGTATGCTCCTTCACTGGCCCCTAGTAACTTGTATGCTGCCCTCGGTAACATGTAAGTCGCACCCAGTAACGTGTATGCTGTTTATTATGTTAATATTTTATTGTATTTTTTTATGGGGGGTGGGGGTGGGGCATTCAGACTTTTGCTATGGGCCATATGATTTCTATGTACGCCCCTGGTAATGTTTTCAAAGTTTAAAATTTCAGGCTCCACATCTCAACCATTCATACATCTTTGAGCATGAGACTACCTTAATTTTATAGACAATCATCTTGGCCATCTCATACATAAATTTGACTTGCCACTATATGGCATATGATTAGTTCTGCAGATTCTTGTCTTGTTACTGCATTGTTACTGTTTTGCTCTTGGTGTTTGGGGGAAAAAAAAAAGTCTAGATTACTTACCGGTAATGTTTTTTTCCAGAACCCATGACAACGCCAGAGAGAGAGGTTCATCCTTCTTAGGACAGGGAACCCACTGAAATAAAAGGGTTGCCCCTCTCCACTGCACCAGCTGTGGTTACAGAGCACAAAGAGGAATACAGAAAGCATAAAAATATACGATCACCAACATCTACTACCACCCGCAAACTGTGGATGACACCACCAGAGAGTGAACTCTGAAGAAGAAAAAAAAAAAGGAGGTGGGAAGCAGTGGTGCTGTAGTGGGTTCTGAAAAAGAAAAAACAAAAACAAAAAAAATTACTGGTAAGTTATCTAGATTTTTCCCTTCCCCATGACAGCGCAACCAGAGATTCTGAAGACAAAAATACATTAGGGAGGGACCACAGCTTGTAGAAACCCTCTACCAAGTGGTAAAACACCATGGATGACAAAGCAAAACTGAAGTGATATAACAAAAAGTGGAAAAGGGGTAGTCACTAACCTGACAGAATGTACAGTAGTACCATCCAGCGCAATCCTGCTCTTTAGCTCAATAGGCGTACTCCGTATGCTCTACTCCTCCATATTGCCCTGAAACGTTTAGAGGCTGAAAGGCCCGAACTAGCCCCTCTTCCACCAGAGGCCGGCGTCTGGACTCTGAGCTGAAAGAAAACCCAAAAATGCACTGGTCTAGGAAAAAGGCAGACCCCTAGAGACAAGAAACTGTAGTCTGGAAAGCACGCATTTGGGAACACCTAAGCCAGGGCACCAGCAGACCCCCGAAGGGAAAAGCAATGGCCATCATTCCTAAGGAACAGTCGAACTATTTTTTTTTCTGTGCTCATGTCCCATTTATTGAATCTAGTATCAATATTCTGTAAGGTTATTTTGTGTTTTAGATAATACTGCTTCTAAGCTCAGGGCTCCTTGATCTCTGACATAGGCTCACTGAGCGCAACATTAAACCCAGGGTTGCTATTCCACATGGGGTGTTAGGTCCGATCTATTGACTGGCAGTGGCAATTCCAGCTTACTAGAGTTTAGTCCATTCATAATTAGGCTGTCGGACCACGATGATAGGTGTTTTTTTTTTTTCTTTTTTTATACTAGCTCTGTTTCGACTGAGGTCTGGTGTTGAAGTCTTGCGTATAACAAGTCGGCTCTTTCCATCTAGATGTGTATGGGTTTGGTTACCTGCATTATCCGGGCCTCTTTCTCTTTTGAATCCAGAGTCCGAGTTCCCTCTGTATGTGTGCCATATATGTGGCCACATTAAAGAATGATCTCTAAAACCAGTTTTCTTTAACAAAAGGTATAAAAGAGGTGAACCCTACCGACTAGCAAGACACTTCCTGGACTGTAGATGAACCCAGACTCCCATTCTGAGGGATGTAGAAAGGCAAGCCGAGCATGGTAATTAATAGGCTAAGCTAATTCCCAGGTCAGAAGAACAAGATGCCTCTGACAAGAGTCGACGCCAAAGGGCCCAATGGCGCGACGCCAAAGGTCAAAAAAAAGGCGCAAGGGCCAAAAAGGGAATAAAGGGAATAAAAAAAAAAGTCCTCCTCGAAGGAAAAATCGCCATTGGAGACGCTTCTAGGGCCAAAGACTGAGGAAGCAAGATAATCCATCCTCCAACCAGCCCTCAACCCCAGGATCGCTGTCCTTCACTGTGGCAGCACCACAGCACTTCTGGGTCTCCCATCTGGGACAGGTAACCGAATTGATGCGGTGGAGAAGTTCCGCCCTTTTATTTCAGGGAGTTTCCTGTCCTAAGATGAGTGGACCTTTCTCTCTGGTGGCGTTGTCGTGGTGAAGGGAAAAAATGTCTTGCTGTATACTAAAAAAATTACACTCTTTTCTCACATTCCCTTATAGTTCAGTGTGTTATTAGGTTAATTGCCAATCGAAATATCACTGGTTTAAACCAAGGAGCAGCCATCAAAAAGCTTTCTCAAGAAAAGAAACTGCAACATCCAAATAATCAATAGCGGTCTCTTGGCCAAGAAAATTGGTAAACTGCATCATGTGCATGCCACAACAGTTGGAAAAAGACAAAATGAAGTCTGTCGATCCATTCAAAAGCCAAGAGTTGGATGTCCAAGCAAAATATAGGAGTCAACAATTCAGCTCATCACTGTTCTATCAGTTCTGGTGCAACAAACAGCAGTGGAGTTGACTCATATTCTTTCTAATAGTAAGATTGCAGACGTGCATGCAAGCAGCATGTGATGCACATTATACAAGTCTGGAATGGTGGCCTGAGATATGCTACTCTCAGATTAAATAGTAAATACCTGCTGACAGATTCCCTTTAACCCCTCGGTAATTGGAAAGAAAAAAAAATAGGGAGGAGCACAATACTAAAATATTACAAGCATGCGCACAATACTGTAAGAATGGGCACAATACTACAAGGATGGGCACAATACTACAGGACACAATACTACAAGGATGAGCACAATACTATTGGGCACAATACTACTGGGCACAATACTACAAGGATGAGCACAATACTACATGGATGGGCACAATACTACATGGATGGGCAGACTATTACAGGGCACACAGATGGGGACATTACTACAAGATGATGGCTAAGATTACTATATGATGCTAATTTTAAAATAATATTACAAGAAGGTGATTAAATTCACAATAAAAAGCATGAATTTTATTTTTTACCATTAAAAATGCTGTTTTATATATAAACTTAACTAAACAAAAAATGTGCGGGTTTGTTATAATAAACAAGCAAAAATTCATTAAAAATGTCAGTTTGTCCTGCAAAAAATGTGGCCCCTCAATTTTTTTTTCTATATGCAGCCCATACACCCAGCTGAGTTTGAGATCCCTGAATTAAGGGAAGAGCTCAATCATGTAGAATGGGACCATGTCATGGTAACTGGGCTTACCAAACATAACTGGGACATGTTTAAAGTTATATTACCAGTATCCTGTAGAAAGCTAATAACTTCAGGTAATACTGGATATAAAGAAACAAAAAGCACAAGAATAGGGTGTTATCTGTGTGAACCCACAATTAAGGTTTTGCTCACCTGGGGGGGTTGTGTCAGACACAACCACTAGAAAGAATCTTGGAAAGACAGCTGCTGCAGACCCCACGAGCCCTTTCATACTGAGAGTGCCGGTTGGTGCTGCCCCGCACTCCTTGGCCAGCATAGTCATTGTTAAAGGGCTGGCGGGGTGCGTGGCGCGCAGCCCTGCATTTTAAGGCACAGTGCTCCAGGTCATCGGAGGTCATACTTTGGGAACCCAGGTATGACCTCCGGTGAAGTGAGTGACGTCACTGCTGCCAGCTGGGTCCCTCTTGTCAGTGTTGCCTGGAGAGATCGGACATGTTTACTGTCTCTCCAGGCTCGGATGTAGCAGAGCCAGGACCGTCGTGGGACGTCGTGTGGATTACAGCGGAACTTCAAGGGTCTTTATGGGGTTAATAAAGAGGGAAAAAGAGGGTGCTGTATTTTATTTGAAATAGCAGTGCATATGCAATGAAGGTAAATTATTGGCCCCAGAAGAAAATGCGCGGCCTGAAAGCATTGTACACTCATGACGGAGGGCTTGGTAAGTACAGCGCACCTGCTCCTTGCCCCCTATAACGTCTACCACCATTTTTAATTGCCAGATTCTGGTCCCCATAGATTTATATGGTGACCAGAATCTGTCCCAGAACCGGATTTTAAAAACCAGATAACATGCACCGACCGGTGTCTGTTATCTGCGAGTCCGTTCATCACTATAGTCAATATAAAGGACTGGCACATGACATTCCTTCTTTAGACAATACTAAGGATCAGGTGGCATTCACTGCAAGTGGAACAAAGGGGATTCCAGCAGCTAAATATGAAAAGGGTTCTTTACAGTTAGAGCAGTCAGATTGTGGCGTTCCCTACCACAAGAGCTAGTAATAGACAGTAGAATAGCTTTTAAAAAAGGGCTGATGATTTCCTCAGTACACAACATTGTGGGTTATAGATTATTTAGTGACAACAAATGTATAATTGGTGGAGAAAGATTGAACTTTATGAACCTAGGTCTTTTATTCACCTATGTAAATTTGTGGGACATGAGAACATCCAGTTGTGATTTGTTTTAGCCACAGTATGGAAGCGGCAACTAACTGAACATGACCTAGTTCATCAAACATTAAACAGAAGGCAGTCAGAGATGGTAGAGAATGCATAACAGCAGTATTGTCCAACTCCTGTCAAGAGCCACCACCATATCATGTTTTCAAGATTTCCCCAATATTGCACAAGTGGTCAAATTATCATGTGTAAGGCCATGAACGCGCGTATAGCATCCAACGGGAGAGCATCGGATGTGATATGCTAATGACCCTCGGTTCAAGCTCTGCTGGGAACGTAATAGGCACCACTCCACAACAATATACCCCCCCTTCTTTCTGCGAAAAGCGTAGGGGGCACACTATGTAAGATACACCTGGCATGACCTTTCTATATGGGTGCGTTATTAATATCTTGTTTGGACTTTCTCCTTTTATTATTCTCAGACTTTTTCAGGCCCCTTTAGTGCTTACACCAATAACCTTTATATGGCAATTTAGGATTAAGTCCTTCAGGAATAGTTTTCATTGTTTGCAATTTTTGCATTAGATTCCATCTGTTGTCATGTAATTTACTCAGCCTCCCTGTGGAATGCAACTTTTTTGACCTTTTTATACACTTGACGTATATTTTATATGCATCCCACAGGTGTGAGTCTAGTTATATAGGTCTGCCTGTGATATTCATCATGTAGGGTTTACTGTGCCATATTGTTTCCCCTCTTTGTTCATCCTGTAATACATATGTATTCTTGTACCAAACTTGTTTTATGGTAACCCAACTTTTTGTATTCAATAAAAATTATTTTTATATGCAATTACTTGGTTTTGGGTTGGATTAATTATGTTAGAACTGATTTTTGGCACACAAAGTCCTTCTTGTTTTCCTTTTCCCCTCTCAATTTTGAGGACGTGCCGGGGCGGCCTTGAGACCGCCGTATCTATGGTTTCACAATTGTGGGTTCTTCTGATATTAATCAGTGTCATTATACTGTGCTCAGATTCTCTTGCATGTGTGAATGGGATCACAGGTGAGAAGATTAAGAAATTATTTTCTCCATTTTCTGTATATATCGCACTGCACTCAGATGTCATCCAAGTGCAGTCTGATATTCCACACACATCCATAGACGTGTATGTGTGCACATTATTTCAATCCTACAGTAACATGCTGCAATTTTTTTCCTCAGTCCAATTAGAGCCGAGAAAAAACCCCAAAACTGTCAGATCTGACTTGTAACGCAAGATTCTCTCGCATTGCCTGATTTTAACGCTAATATTGTTATGGACAAGATTATGAACTATTATGAGTATATAAGAGTTATATGGAGATATCCATAAAGAACAGGATTTAAGATGGTGTTTGAACTGTACCACACATATATCTCTTGGCATAAGACTCAGACAGACAGAGTCTTGTGACAAGTGAATCATGCTGACATTGCTTAATATAAATGAGGAAGCAAGCACATTACAGTATTTTGTATATCACAGAATAAGCTGTTCTATTTTATCCAATAGGAGACGTGTTACGTATTCTTGGCACTTAGCCAATAACTCCGTTTAAATGTTTGTCCAACTTCCGGAATAAAATCAGTCTTACTTTCTATCCATATCCGAGAATGTCTCTGGTGTGTGTGAAAGAGAGTGGTATGCATGCTACCACAAGTGACTCATAATTTGGACTGCAGACAGTTTAAGAGGGATGCATGACTAGATTGCATCAAAGTAAATTTATGGCCAACATTAACAGTGGCGCCCAACGAACCTTAGGACGGAGCTCTGGATGACGGACGGCCATGCTGACATCTTAATTCGAAAGGCAACTGCACGAGAGGGGAGAATTGCGCACTCCAAATGCAGGTGAGAACATTTATATAATCTCACCTTGCAAACCTCATGCGTGTACTTGCATTTCGAAGGGGGGGTTGGGCTGTTCCAGTCTAGACACCTAATGACCGCCATCTCGCATGAGATAAGCCGTCCTAAGAGATCCCACACCAAGGTGGTCAGGTTCACCTTAAGCTGTCTGTATAAATGTAACTCTAAATCACAGAATGTAATGTGGTTTTGGGTTTTTGTCTGCTCTTTGGAGAAAGCAGAAGTTCTAAGTTTCATTTTTCTCTGAATTAACGGTAGAGGAAAATGAGGAAGTTGTTATATACGCTGGATATATATATATATATATATATAGATTATATATATATATATATATATATATATATATATATATATGGATATATCTGCAGGTAAGATCAGCCACCTGGATGGTATATATAGTGTCCTTATTGTTATGTCATTGTGTTTACCTGTGTCTACCTGTTGAAATGTCTGTTTATTTGCAGCAGGTGGAGTACTTGCTGGCTGCCTGAAACAGGAAGTTCTGTTTTGTTCAGTTACGGCGGAAAAAGAAGAAGTGTCACGATAATGTAGTGAGAGCTGAAAAAAGAAAAAAAAAAACTGCAGCCTTACTTTGGAAAAGTTAACTGTTTATGTATACTGCTGTGTATACTGTGAGATACACTGGTGTGTGACGTGTCCGGTCGATAGTCAGTAGTTGATAAGGCTGAGGGACAGGTACAGAGTTATGGTAAGAGCCCTGACTGTATCCTGGTACGTCTCCCACAGAGAGGAGACGATAGGGGGGTTGACTTTGGTTTTGGCCAGTACAGAGTTATGGTAAGAGCCCTGACTGTATCTGGTGGAATGTGTTCTCCGCGATCCTAGGTAGGAGGAACATTGGCAGAATCCCTTGACTTTAGTCTTAGTCATTGAGTATTGATGTTCTGGACGGACCGTTCAAATAAGGTGTATATAGTGTGAACAGAGGTTACTAGTACTTGAAGTAAGATATAGTGAGGGTGATTTTAGTTTCTATCACCCACGTGACACTTCTTCCTGGTAGGACAGAGAGAAATCTGTGTATTCTGTGGATGTGTATAGTTGCTGGTCTAGGAGAGGAAGTGCACCACAGCACAGACCAGACATCCAGGTTGACGTGTTAGTTTTAGGTTGTTTACCCTTTTGAATATGGGGTCTAATCAATCTACACCTGTCAAGTTAACGGCAGATGAATTAGTAAGCGAGCAAGAAGGTAAAAAAAAGTATGTTAAAAATATGAAGTCGCTCCTGAAGGTGGCAGGGATCACTGCCAAGAGAGGGAGATTAGAGGAGCAGGAATGAAAAGATGTCTTGTTAAATAAGCGAGGGATTTTGAAAGATAAAGATCTCGTTATGGATGCCGAGGCATGGTATAGAACGTCAAAAGATGTTAGAAAATTGGCATGGAAAGAGGAATGTGATGGAGATAGTAGATATTTCTATATTGCACCAGCTCAGAAAATGGCACCTCAGGAAGTGGCCAAGCCCATTAGGAAACAATGCCCCCCTCCTCATCAGTCGTCCCCAGAGGGTTGTCTAACGCCCTCCCTAGCCTCTCCAGACATCATTTCAGGTCGGGCCGCACCTAGTTCCCTTTTCCAGCCATCTTAAGTCCCAAGGTCACTGGCCTATTTGTGGCTGGAGCAACCGAAACCACCGAGGGGGGGCAGGAAGATGACAATGATTTAACAATGATCCACACCACCACCAAAACTGTCCCTAGTAGAGGTAAACCACAGGTGCTGTCCTTATTTGAGGACGTCAGCCCACACATGGCATCGCACCATTATTCCGATAGTCCCAGACAAGAACGCCCTAAATATGTGACATGGAAGCCTCAAGAGGCTGCAGTCCTTGTGAAGGAACACTGAGATATATACACCTGAGTGACGTGTCATCAATAATTGATGTTTGATAAGGCCTTGGACCTGGTCTTTGTGGATAGAAGATTTGAAAGGGGGGGGGGGGTTCTATGTACAGGTGCAGTGTTAAGGAAAAGGAGGGTAGAGAAGCCCTGACTGTTACCTGGTACGGTTTTCCTGCTAAGCAGTGAGTTGAACGTTGTATGCGTACGCACTGGTCTTGTTTTAGTGGATGTCAATGTATTCTTACCTAGAATTGAATACATTGGGGAAGACCCCTAAACTTTGGCCGTAATCAGAATTATTGAGTATTGGATCGAGCGCCCTCATGGAGGTGTATGTATTGTGACTTCTCTCCCTGATCCTGATTTGCATCCCAGGCCTTTCTATAGGAAGATGTGCCAAATCCAGAAAACCCACTCTGCCACATACGCCGATTTGTATGGGCTCACCCAGATTAAAGCTGGGGATTCTTTCTGGCAATTAATAGAACCAGTGTAACAGTAGGGGTGAGTGTACTTTATTATCACCCAAGTGCCACTGGTGCTCTAGTTTTTCCTGCAAGACGTTTGTATGTATAATGTACGCAGTTTCTGGTGTGGAACACCGTAGGAAAAAAAAAAAAAAAAAAGAGAGAAGTGTTAGTTCATCTTCTGTGAAGATGAATTGTAAGTGACACACGTATGTCGAAAAGGGAAATGGAGAATTCTCCCAAGGGGGGAGATTAGATGATAATTGATGAGTAATTCTGAATCTAGCAACTACACTATGTGTATTGTACCTGTCTGTGAAAATGGCTTGTCCAAGCCAATTATTAGAAATATAAGCAGATATATAGGGTGGACTTGTGTGCTGTCTGTGGAGCACTGTGTCCACGTAAGCCCACCCCATTATTTCCTGTCCTGAAGTAGATTTCTTTCTGTCACTCTGTGTTTTGCCCCCAGCCCTGGGTGGGGTATGGGATGGGGATATTGTTCCAGGGGCTGACAGGAGATGAGGGCGAGTACAGGGTCCCTAGTTACAGGGTCAGCCCAGGGGTCCCTATATAATCCATATTCCCAGTGACAGATTGAATACCTCCTGAATGTAGATGTCACAATCCATGTCACTCCCTCCCAGGCCTCTTCAGACGCCATTTTTGGCCGACACCTTCTTCCTCTTTTAGCGACTGTTTATCGGTAATTATCTTTAGCGGACGTTTTAACTCAGACACTACATAGTTCATCTTTTGACGCCATTTTAGTCCAGCCGACACCCAGTTCCCTATTTTTGTTTCAGCAGCCAAAGCCACTGCTCTGTTTATTGCTGATGTAGCAGGGATTGCAGAGGCGGGACATAGGGACCTTAAACACACACTCCATTTTTGGTCATATATGCAGTTGTTCCCCATTGTGTTCCTGTTAAATAATGGGTTTAGGGCGACAACTGCATAGCCAGTATATAATGATTGGAGCGAAGATAGGTCAAAAACATATTATGAATTTATTCAGATAAGAGTTGGAGGGTTACAGTCATTAGAGAAAAATAACTGTCTTGGCTTGAGTTAATAGATGGAGACAGATAGAAAAAATAACAGTTCATATGCCTTACATAGCTGTGATGTAGTAAGCCGTCTCTTTGTCTGTAGATCGTCTGGTCGGGTTGGTGAGTCCGTCTTTCTCCTCCCTCCTTCTTCTCTACCTTTGAAGTGTGGGCTTCTTTTATAACCCAAACCCCTCCTCCTGATTGCCCTTATCTCTTTACATGGTAACACAAAAACTAACTATCCTTATTTTAGGTTGAGCATTACATCATGTCACGTGGTACGTTTTACCCGCGAAATAAGTGTACCTGCGCACTAGAGACTTGTAACAAAACCTACTTCAACTTATTATAAACCTTTGAAGCTCGCTGAACTTTGACCTTAGAGTAACAGTAAGAAGGTTCTCATAGCTATTTCAGCTCTTAGCCCAACATTCCAAACAGAATATAGCTCTTCTTTGACAACTTTGACAAACAATGTCAGATGGCTTTGATGAACAACTAGCAGATGACTTTGGTTTTACCATCTCAAACTCTTGGTTAACATTTTCCAACTTACAGACTCTCCTTAAAGGGATGGGCGAAATATACATACATTATATGAATGCATGTAATCCAGTTTATGAATCAAATCTCCATAAACTCACTATTTTACAGTCCCCCCTTATATGGAAGTTTGATGAACCCCGGGAAACCCTAACTCAATCGTGTCATCATTCGTATCACATACATTCTTGTTGGAAATTCTCGACCAATATTTGACTTGATAAACCAATCTGCAACTTTCTGTCAAAAAGTCATCTTGCGATTTAACATTCCTCTTATGGAATGTTATCTTCCTTTTTCATTTCTATTTTTATGTTCCTATATATCTTCTGAATTCTACACATCACAAAAACTTGATATATAATACACATCAAAACTAATAAAAATATGATTATGATGGGATTAAATAAAATATTACCAACCGCTGATTGAAAAGATGACTGAGACCAGGAATGTACAGATTTGCTAAAACTCTTCCACCAAGTTCTACCTGACATTCCATTCCATTCGTGTTCAATATCACTTAATTCACCTTGTTCATGTCTGAATATAATTTCTGCTTCCTTTAACTGTTTCGTTAATAAATCTAACAAACCCTTGTCTTTCTTTATTTCACTTGTCCACATATCCCAAGGAAAATCATTTATCTGTGATAAATTGAATTGTATCGGAAATGCCGTTAAGTTTCTCTTTCCTATAGAAGTGATATTAAAACTTCCTTCCTTCTTTGAAAGAGATCTCACATTTCCTTCTATACAATACAAACCCATAGGTAGGTTTTCCTTATGTACACAAGCAGAATAGAAAACAGAAACCTTCTCTGTCTCAGACATGACCTGGAAACATATCTTAGTTGGACTTACTGGAGTCATCAGATCATGTAGTGTCTGTACAGTCTCTATTCTCGCATGACAAGAAGAATGATTATGAAAACATGAATGATAAATCACCTTATCCTGTACAGGTAAACACATCACCTTAGAAACAAAATGCAAACATGAAGAAATGTCTACTTGTTCAGTGTTCACTCCATCAAATGCAAAATCTGTGTACTGCAGTTGATAGAACACTTGTTGTGTGTTACTCACAGGTATACCCAAAACTGTAACAGGAACAATAGTCCCCTCTCTTCCAATCACCGGGATTAGCGATGTGCCAACACAAATGTTTCGTTCACATCCTAACCACTTATTTACCCACAAATCCGTATGATTCAATGCAAAATCATACTCTACAGGTAAATTTCGCAGTATTCCCAGTGGAGTAATTCCACTCTGTAAAGCTTGTGCAATCAACTTTAAATTAGAAGAGTACTCTACCTGTATCTCCAGGCACGCTTTAGCTACTTGTGTTTCGTGTGTGCTTTCCACGAGAGCTAATGTAGCATCCTGTAGATGTGACACGGAAGAGCCTAGTACAGCAGCTGTATTCATTACCATCTTTTCAAGAAGTTGATTCAGACTCTTCTGAACCTTTACACCTTTTCCTCCAATAAAACCAATATTATCCAAATCTGACTTAAGTGTCTGTATATTCATGGCATTAGTCAGACTTCCCACTGTCCCAATTCCTCCCAGAATTCCTTCTAACACTCCTCTCTTACTCCTAGTCTGAGCTGTTCTTTTCCCAAACCATTGTTCTATCCCCATCTCCATGTTTATGAGATGTGATTGACACTGAGGAAACCTGGTAGAGATCTTCCAATGAGACATATTGAAAGTCCACACCAGTCATAAATTCTCCATCCCTTAATAAGGACTTGGACTGAAATTGATTAATTTGGAAAGGAGTAGATGGCATGAACCTCGTGTCTGTGCATGCACTATCTGCTGCTGACCAAATATTCACACTAACGTCTTTACAATGTCTGTAATGTGTCTTTGTTTCAACGCAACACTGGTAAATTCCAGAGTCCCTGGAAGATGGATTCTCTATGGAAAAAATGAACGTATCATCCATCCACCTGATATTACCAATCTGACCTCTGTGAATGACATTAATTGGACTGTTTAAAAAACTTCCCAAAAATGATGAATTTTTGGTCCATGTCAACAAAGACTCAGAAGGCAATTTCAACCTTGTGTTACATTTTAACATTATGGGTAATGTATTTACTTTATTATGTACTGTCTGTGGTGAAACCCTTATTTCCGGAACTATAGTGTTAGTAACGGTAAACACTACAGATACCTGAACTTGCACAGGTTCCCGTGTTATCTGGAAATTCCATGTTTTGACCCAATCTTTATCTCCTTCTGTAATGGAGAGTAAAGAAGGATCCAGAATTTTCCCAAAAACCTGAGTTTTTAACAAAATTTCTGTTTTGGATCTTCCAAACTTTCCCTTTGCAATCATGTCATTTGTAATATCACCGGACCATACAGCAGGTTCATCACCTCTGATCTCTATGTTCCAGTATAGTACATCTGTAGGAGAACATTCCCATGTACCCGTTTTATTATTGTGTACATATTCTCCTTGTAATTGTGTGAATCTAGTTTTAGGTCCTGCAATCGCATGTAATATTATGTCTGTGTCGTGTATGAAATGTAATTCAATGCAACATTTTGTTCCATATCCCATGCAGATATTTCCTGTTATCTCCACAGAATCATCCGTGATGTTCTCTGTCAGTAAGTTCCGTGTATCTGATCCTCTTGGTCTTCGAGAATGTTGAATCTCTCTAGTCTGTTCATTCACATCATTGGCGATTGTTCCTTGATGTAACATGTAAACAATGACGAAAATAAAGCAAAGCAGCAGGAACGTAGATCCCATCACGTAGAAGCTTGTCTTGAGCTTGGGAAGATGTTCTTTCTCCAGAAGGCTTGATGTCATCTTTCCTTCACAGTCTTTAGGTTCTTTATTCCAGTTCGTATAGGAATCCATTTCTTCCTGGAAAGAAATGCAGTATCATTATTTTGTCACAAATATTTTGCACTGGTCAACGTGAACCCACACTTTTTGTGTTTTCCGGGTCTTTTTTACCACATTTGACACTCGGTGCACAAGAATCATGACTTGTCCCATAGTCTCAAGGACTTCAAATGGACCTTCCCAATTACACTCCCATGGACCACTCTTGCGAAAGGTTTTGATCATCACTAGAGCACCTTTCTTGAATTTGGACTCATAGGGTGGCTCCATTTTCTGCATTCTCGATGCCGCATATGGCAGAATCGCTTTCAGGTTCTCCTGTAGCGATCTCAACCATTGGGACCTTGAGATAGCATGTTTTTGTGGAGTGGATAAAAATGGCTCATGTGGAAACCACAATGGCATTTTTCTTCCCGTCATCAACTCAAACGGAGTGAATTGAGTTGTAGAAGAGATTGAACCTCTTATACTCATGAGTATGAAAGGAACCTTGTCAACCCAAGTGTTACCTTTGTCCAAAAGCATCTTTGCAATTCTGGACTTGATTGTCCTATTCATTCTTTCCACAATTCCCGCAGATTGTGGATGATAGGGGACATGAAATTGCTGTCGCGCCCCTAGAATAGCACAAGCAGTTTGCATGATTTTACCTGTGAAGTGGCTACCTCGATCGGAGGTAATCATCCTTGGGATCCCCCAAGTACAAAAGACATGTTGTACCAATTCCCTTGCTGTGGACAAAGCATCATCTTTCCTAACAGGTAATATTTCTACCCATTTTGAGAACACATCTACCACAATCAATGCATACCTGAGACCATGTTTACCTGAGGGTAAAGGACCAATATAGTCTATCTGCAGTGTAGACCATGGACCATCTGCAGGTGCGATCCGTAGAAGTGGTGGCTTCTGTCCTTTAGGTCTTGGATTTATTTGGGCACAAATGAGACACGATAGTACAACACTTCGAACTGTTTCGTCCATTTTTTCCCAATAAAATTTCTCCTTGAGAATGACTAACAATTTCTGTTGTCCCAAGTGACCTAAACTCTCATGGTTGTATCGAGTGAATTCTACCTGTAGATGTTTTGGTACAACTGGACGCAATTCTTCATTTGAACTGTGACACAAAACCCCATTTTCACAGATGAAAGGAGGCTTTGGATCATCCAGAAAAATAACAAGAGAAGGATCTTTTCTCTGTTCTTCTGCAAATGAAGGTATGTACGTGTCTGTTCTTTGAACCGCTGAAATCTCAGAAGGTTCAGAGTCAAACACTTCCTCTCCTGTCAGGGCAGCTTCTTTGGCTAGAGCATCTGCGGTTGCATTTCCTACAGATAACTCATCATCAGATCTTTGATGTGCAGCGACTTTCACTATAGCAAATCTATTTGGGGCCCTAGATGCCATCTCAAAAATTGATTCTAGAGTTTCGCGGTGCAACAAGGCTTTGTTGGACGAGTCCACATAGCCTCTCCTTTCCCAAACAGGCAGGTAATCGGTTAGGGATCTGACAACATAGGAGCTATCACTGTAGATTACCATTGGAGTTTGATCATCAGCTTCATTCAGCTGTAGGACCATTCTTACCGCTTCTATCTCTGCCCTTTGAGCTGAGAAATGACTTGGTAACTTGTGTTTTACCACTTGTCCTCGCTTGGAATAGAAAATTCCATATCCTGTGTGATAGTGTCCTTCCAGAAAAAATCTAGAACCGTCTACAAACACAGGTTCATCTGCGTCTTCCGACTGTCGTCTGAAGAGAGATGGACTTGGTTCATGGAACGTTTCTATGCAATCATGGGTTTGTCCTTCATACTGCATCAATTGAGGAAGAACATACTTGGCCTTATAATCTACCTCAATTTGATTTGGAGACAATGAGAGCAACCAATGGGCAAATCTCTGATGTGACACACCTGGGATATTTTTCTCAAAGAGAAGTTTCAGTGTGGAATGTGGCGTTTGGAGAATAACCTTTTGGAACCCGATGATGTGTTGAGTGATTTTTATTGCAAAATACACTCCCACCAGGTGTCTTGCGCACACCTCAAACCCCCTCTCAACAGGTGAGAGAAGCTTAGAGAAGTACCCCAAGATTCTCCATTCCCCCCCTTGCAGCTGCAGCAAAACCACAGAGATACTTGTCTCTGAAGTGTGTGCTTGAAGCGCAAAAGGTGCGTTCTTTTCCACCATACTTAACGCAGGTGCGTGTTGTAGATCATGTTTCAATTGTGTGAAGGCTTTTTCCTGTTCAACACTCCAGGGACCAAAATAATCATCATTGTCACCTTTTAAAAGATCATACAAAGGTCTGGCTTTGTCAGCAAAATTTTCAATGAAATCCCTTGAGTAATTTACAAGCCCTAAAAAATGTCTTAGTGCCTTGTGCGATGTTGGAATTGGAAGAGATGCAATTGCCTCTATTCTGTCCTGTAGGGGTCGCCGTGTACCTGGATTTAGCAGAACTCCTAAAAACCTGACCTCAGTCTGCATCAGCTTGACCTTTTTGGTATTCAGTTTTAAACCTGCGTCATGCAGCAGCTCAAACAATTCTGCAAGCAAGATCACGTGCATCTCCTTGTCCTCCGTACTCAACAAGATATCGTCCACATATTGCAATAAACATTCCGGACGAGAAAATTTCGACAAAACGTTCGCTAGCGCCTGATGAAAAATGCTTGGCGACATACTTGCCCCCTGAGGAAGACGACAGCATACAAATTGCTGATCGAGGTGGTTGAATGCAAGCTTATATTGGCAACTTTGCTCAATCGGTATACTGAAAAAACCATTACTGATATCCAATACTGAGAAATACCTTGCCTTAGCATCCAATCTCGACATCATGTCATGTGTATCAGCTACAATCGGTGCTACATTGGGAGTACACTTATTGAACATCCTTAAGTCCAACAACATCCTATAGCTACCATCGCTTTTCAGAACACACCACAATGGATTGTTACAGACAGAATTTGCATTACGTATTACACCCTGAGCCAACAATTCCTGTATAATCTTCGACATCGGAGCAACTGACTCCGGAGGCAACTTATACTGACGCTGTGGAGGTGGGTCTCGGCCTTCAATTTTGACAACAACATCCTTCATTGTTCCAACCTCATTCCTGTACTGAGCCCATAAAGAAGGAAACCGCTGTACTAACTCAGTCAATACTTCGTCACCACCAGTTTCAGGCCACAAATGATCTGCTGACACTACATCGGTCAAACAAATGGTCCCGACATGACTATATTCATCTGGATCAATAACTACCGCCTTACAACCGTTAGAATCTTTCCAAACTGTTTTGTTACCCAAATCAATAATCCAGCCATGCTTTTCCATAAAATCAGTGCCAATTATATTCTCAGTATCCTGCTAACACCAAATATCCATTTTCGTTTTCAAAAAACCAGGTATTTCCAAAGAAACATCCTGCGCTAAAGTCACCTTTGTTCCATTTTTACCACTGAAACCAACAATTGTGCATACAGGGGAATCTGGCTTTAAATGTAAATCAACATTTGTGACACTCAATTGCGCACCTGTATCAAGGAGAAATGTTACTTCCTGACCTTCAAGATTTACCTTTAAAAATGGTCGACCACAGCTATCCATTGAAACTCGAGTAACAAATTCCAGTGGATGTAGCCTGGGGACCGGCTTTGCTAGTCAGGATGATGGAGAAGGGAGAAGAGCAGCAGGTGTCTTGCCCCTTCCTTCCAATCCCTGTATGGTCATTTCCCTTATCTGTCTGGTCAGAGGTGCATATGGTGATTGGTTATTTCTGTTGTCAGTATGAGTGGGCGTGTATGGCGATTGGTTATTTCTGTTGTCAGTATGAGTGGGCGTGTATAATGGTGGAGGTGCTGAAGATGGGGGAGGTGCACTGGATGTGTTTGGCATCAGTCCATTTTCCTTACCCAGCCTTTCCTCAGCTCCCGCCCTCAGGAATTTCTTGCATTCCCACTTCAGGTGTCCGGGTTGGCCGCAAAAAAAGCAATGAATTGTGCTTTTCCTGTTACCCCCCCCTGAATTCTTGTTTTTAGAATTCAACACCGGTCTTTTGTTGTTTTTGATCTGTTTTTCCTGGGATACTAATGTGTCAGTGTTCCCTTCTATCATGGCTATTTTTGATTTTACCTGATTTTGCTTCATTCGTCTACGTATTCTATCAATAAATGATGTGGCCTCTTGTAGATTTTCCATCCTAGAAGCTATTTCGAATGAAGCAGGGTCCAAATATTTAAACTTTTTAACAAAGGCCTTGATCATGGAAGGCGGTTCTTGATCAGATCCGATTTCCATTATCAAACGATATCCTTGCTCGAATTTCACTAAGAAGACAAACGGATCCTCCTGTATGTGTGTCTTAAGGTTTTCTAACAATTCGACTGTTGGGGTAGACTCTCCTGTGGTAAAGAGAATTAACTGTCTCAGCCTATCTTCCTTTGTGTCATGGATCAGGTCATTGTGTTCGTCTGTCCTAGGTGTTGCTTGTAACCTTTTTGCCATGTGGGAGGGAAGCCATACCCTGAAAATCTTGTTTCTCTGTTCATTTGTTAGATTATATTTATCGGAATGTGACTCAAAAATGTCCGCATTATTGAAGGCGTCCATTTTATCATCATATTTGGGTATGTCTTTAATGATTTTCATTAATTGGTCATGGATTTTAATGTTAAGACGGGCGGCCTTATCATGTAACTTCTTTTTCCGAAGTTCCCCCTCATTCAGACTCTCGTCCTCGGCCGTATCCAGCCTGTCCGGGATGTCTGAACCTGAACCAGGTGATGCGGAAGCATCTGTCTTGTTCTGTCTCGTATTAACAGATACATATTTAATATCTTTCCGTAGTTTTGATATTAAATCTGCTCTTGTTTCCAACTGATCCTCCAGATGTTCGATATGTTCTGCTAATATCGAACAATTTGGACAATCTGTTGCTTCGGAATCTGTGACGTGTGTGTCTGTTGTATTGGGCGTGCCTGTTGTTATGGGTGTGTCAGTCACCATGCAGATAGTGTGTGCATATGGCTGTGCCCCACCCACCATGGAGTTGTAAGTGTATACCATACCCAATACATTCTGTATCTTTTTCTGTAACCGATTCACAGTAAAAAAACTTTTTATCTAACTTAGTATTCTCAAGTTCACATTGCCGGTACAGATTTGACCATAACTGTGCGTCACTATGTGTATGGTCAAAAGAATACTCTACATGACAGTTACTAGAATAATGATGAATAAAATCCATTTCTCACCAATATGTGATGCTTGTCCTTGAATGGCTCCAACCGTCCTATGGATGGATGGTCCTCAGATGGCTCCAACCGACTGGATGGATGGTCCTGAGATGTCCCCAACCGTCTTTTGGATGGATGGTCCTGGAATGGCTTTGACACATACGACCTCCGTGCAGCTTGTCACGTTAACCCTCTCTTAGGTTCTGATGTGGACACAGTGTATCGTCGTTCGCCTGCAGCTTGGACAGAAATTACTCACAGACCCACAGACCCCCCTTCTCGGACAAAGGCAGGGAATGACGTGAGAAAAAAAAAAAAAAAGAGTCCTTCTGCAAGAATAGGCAGCGTGAAAAAAATCACCTCTCACAGAAAACAGCTGTGTTTCACAATCATTCAGGCTGGTGCTCGCCAAATGTTAAATAATGGGTTTAGGGCGACAACTGCATAGCCAGTATATAATGATTGGAGCGAAGATAGGTCAAAAACATATTATGAATTTATTCAGATAAGAGTTGGAGGGTTACAGTCATTAGAGAAAAATAACTGTCTTGGCTTGAGTTAATAGATGGAGACAGATAGAAAAAATAACAGTTCATATGCCTTACATAGCTGTGATGTAGTAAGCCGTCTCTTTGTCTGTAGATCGTCTGGTCGGGTTGGTGAGTCCGTCTTTCTCCTCCCTCCTTCTTCTCTACCTTTGAAGTGTGGGCTTCTTTTATAACCCAAACCCCTCCTCCTGATTGCCCTTATCTCTTTACATGGTAACACAAAAACTAACTATCCTTATTTTAGGTTGAGCATTACATCATGTCACGTGGTACGTTTTACCCGCGAAATAAGTGTACCTGCGCACTAGAGACTTGTAACAAAACCTACTTCAACTTATTATAAACCTTTGAAGCTCGCTGAACTTTGACCTTAGAGTAACAGTAAGAAGGTTCTCATAGCTATTTCAGCTCTTAGCCCAACATTCCAAACAGAATATAGCTCTTCTTTGACAACTTTGACAAACAATGTCAGATGGCTTTGATGAACAACTAGCAGATGACTTTGGTTTTACCATCTCAAACTCTTGGTTAACATTTTCCAACTTACAGACTCTCCTTAAAGGGATGGGCGAAATATACATACATTATATGAATGCATGTAATCCAGTTTATGAATCAAATCTCCATAAACTCACTATTTTACAGTTCCCACTAATGAACCTTAGCAGAGGTTATTGCTGATAGTCCTGTGGAAACCTTTTCCCTTCACTTTTGCATGTTTGTTTTTGCTGTATCTAGTATACAGTTTAGTAGACCATATAGACTGCTCACTATTAGTCCTGGTGGACAGTGAATATTTTTCTGCCTATGGCAGTTGCTGCTTAGCCTGGCTTTGAGATATTTTCACTTGTATGTTATCCTGCCTGGTATCTTGCACAAGAGTTCCCCGATAAGAGAGGGTGGAGGATCATGTGGTCCTAAGGGGACATTGATCATCAGGAGTTGGCATATATTAGGGTTTTCGTTGGCAGCACCCAGTAATCCTTTGTGTCTTAGTTTGCAGGGTCTGACAAGAGAGAGGGATACGCTGGAGGCCCGACCCTGACCACCATCAGGTCTACCATTGGGATGAGGGAGAGTGCAGGGCCCCCAGTTACAGGGTCAGCACAGGAGAGGTAGAGTAGATACGCTCCACTGCTTTTTCCTAGTTGTGTATATGTAGTCAGGGGGTGCTGCTTGGTAGTTTCCAAACCCTCTTGTGCTCTTTTCTCTTTCCCCGGGGTTTTAGGGAGTCTTAGTTTTTAGAATTTCAGTGTTCTCCTGCCCCCAAGTTACACTCATTGCTCTTTCTTACAAACCTAAGTATAGTCCTTTGTATCAGGTCTCAGAGAGCCCATATGCAAAAAAACTACAGCTAGTAACTCCTGATTACAGAAGTGAAGGACCAAGACACCCTCCTTCAAGTGGCAAGATGTCTGGAGATGAATCTAGCAGCTTACAAGATTACCCCACATACGGATGTGCTGCATTCAGTCACCTGAAGAGTATCATCACGTCATCTCCAGCCCAGAAGTCATTCTACCTGATTGCCATGAAGACAGCAGCCTTTTGAACACTACTCAGCCACATTGAACACCTACCTAAAGCACTAGTTGAAGATCAATGCCTGTATGACATCACTGCTCCTTGACAAAGTCACCATCTCCCGGTGTGCGGTCCTTAATCCTGCTAAACTTCTCCCTCTTCCAAGGGGGGAGTGTCCCACCTCTGACACCTTGGTGGAAGAGGTATTCGACTCTGGCATAGCTGAGGAAACTCTGGATTCGATACAGTGACGGATACATCTTTGGACCCTGACTTAACCCCTTTGCGGATGGATCAAGATGTGCATCAAGACGGTTCCACATGGGTATGATGGTGGTAGCAGAAGACGCTGTGCTGATAGAGCAGTCACTACCTGCACGCCTGTCTGTGAAGAAGCAGATGTATGTACTCTCGCTGAAGCCTGCAAGATGGCAGCCAGCATCTACTCTGTATGGAAGAGAAGAGACTTGATCACTGCCAATGGAACTGTACGCCGCCATGAGGCCATAGAAGAACGGATGGAAGCTTTGCTATCGCCAGAGAGAGTCGCGGTGAGCAGGGTTGAGGCCTACATTGAAGGAGTCAAGGGAAGCAGTAAGAAGTGCCCTCACTGACAGAACATCCAAAGAAGCCCCAAGACCACTTACCAAAGAAACAGTCAGTCAATCTGTGCTTTTTGAATGACCCCGATGTGAAGAAGAAAGGAAAGATGGAAAGTCTTGAGAAAACATTGTCCTGACCCTACAAGAGCAAGTCTCAGAAGAGGACTGAGATAGAGTGCAGCTGTGGGCTCCCGGAGACCATAGAAAGTGGCCAGTGACCTGCTTTCACTGCCAGCCAAAGAGATATGGCAGGCCTTAGACACAGAACTGACTCTACACACCCCATACCAGCCACAGAATAGAGGGAAGGTTGGGAGGATGGGGCAGTATAGAAAGCAAGGGCATGAGAGTCTTCCCCTTGAATTGTTCAGTGTCAGACACACCCCAGCAGGGACCGCTACGTTGAGACCCTATGAAATCCTGTTTAGAAGTACCCCCAGATAAACAAACAACAAGCTTAGTTGAAGTAACTAAACATTTGCCTAATATGTTTTTGAGTTTTCTCCTCCAGGTCCAACCAGATCTAGATTTTTCTCTTTTCTCTCTCTCCTCCTCTCTCTTTTTCTCTCTTCCTCTCTCTTGCCTCAATCTTTCTCTCTCTTTCTCTCAATCTTTCCTCACTCTTTTTTTCTTTCGGACGAAGATCCATGCACTCCACTACAAAGAGATGTTGGACCTGCCTGAGACCAGGAGATGGCTGTCTTAACTCTTCTACCCGATACTTTATGCCAGGACGATGATAACTAAGCATGTGGACCAGAAGACGACTGTGCATCCCACCTTTGATGATGTTCCACCATTACCACCTGAGGACTGAGAAGCATGAGACTGAGTGAAACCAACCCTGATAAATATGAGCTAATTAGAGGACTACTGCCACGTTCCCCCTTCCTGAATAACGTGTGCCAGCGGAACATAGCCATGAGGACAGTCTAGAGAATACGGTCAGGATCTGGCTTCCTATGCATAGTCTGTTGGGTGGACAGATTCATCCACAAGGGATGGGTTATCTCGTGAGTGAGGTAACAATCGGCATTAGGACAGATCAATAAACTCGGGAAAAGTAAGGAAAGACTTTTTGGATATCTCCAAAGGGGGGACTGTTATATACTCATAATAGTTCATAATCTTGTCCATAAGAGTTATATGGAGATATCCATAAAGAACAGGATTTAAGATGGTGTTTGAACCGTACCACACATATATCTCTTGGCATAAGACTCAGACAGACAGAGTCTTGTGACAAGTGAATCATGCTGACATTGCTTAATATAAATGAGGAAGCAAGCACATTACAGTATATTGTATATCACAGAATAAGCGGTTCTATTCTATCCAATAGGAGACGTGTTACGTATTCTTGGAACCTAGCCAATAACTCCGTTTAAATGTTTGTCCAACTTCCGGAATAAATCAGTCTTACTTTCTATCCATATCCGAGAACGTCTCTGGTGTGTGTGAAAGAGAGTGATATGCATGCTACCACAAGTGACTCATGATTTGGACTGCAGACAGTTTAAGAGGGATGCATGACTAGATTGCATCAAAGTAAATTTATGGCCAATATTAACAATATGAGCAAGCCCCAATTCTAAAAAGCAATCCTGAAAACATGATCTGCTAGCGGCTTGAGTTGGGGAGCATTGCATTATAGGACAGTATCGCACTGCTGTCATAATTGCATAGCCTACACCAAAGCTTCACCACACAGAAAAACATGCCACTTTGCACTGGTCAGGAAAAAAAAAAAAAAAAAATTACTGATGACATAACTCAGTCTCTGATGCATTGTGTCGAAAACCCTCAGTAATCGCACTTAAAGGAAACCTGTCACCACTTTTTTGGCGTATAAGCTGTACATAAAAGCTCAGGCCGCTGTGAGAACATAAAAAAACACTTTATAATACTTACCCAACGGTCGCGCAGTGGGCCTTTTGGGAGTCTTCGTTGTCCGGTGCCGCCTCTTTCGGCCATCTTCGTCCTCTTCCTGAAGCCTTTGTGCATGACGCGTCTACATCATACACACGCGCCGGTCCTGCGCAGGCGCACTACAATACTTTGATCTACCCTGCTCAAGACCTGAATGCTGGCGAGTGTGTATGACGTCAGACGAGTCATGCACCGCGGCTTCAGAAGACTGAGAACGAAGATGGCCGAAAGAGGCGGCACCGACACCGGAGAACGGAGACGCCCATATGGCCAACCGCGTGACAGTTAGGTAAGTATTATACAAGTTCCCCGTGGCTGACAGCAAGTTGGAAAACCAGTCCAGCCAAATAGGTAGTATCACACAGTAAGGAGGTTACACTTTTGAATCCCACACATTTAAAATTTAGTTAGACTCACCTGGTGACGGGCATCCAAAAATCCTCAGGCCTGGGTAGGCACAAAGACCCCGACATCAGGGCACCTGGCTGGAGAGTATGATGTACTACAAAGAACTTTGACACTCCAATTGGTTGTCTACTGCAAGCTGTAGGTTAATTCAGGAGATGGCAGAGTTGAGGTTAACCACCAATAATAAAGGGTTTGGAAGTTGAAGCACACCAAACACATAACTCTGGAGACTCAATCCTAAGACACGTGTGTGTTACAGTGGTTCTGAACCCCTATCTATGACAATTTTCCATTTTAGGATTGTGGGGTTTTTTCCTCCCCTTCATCCAGCAGCCATAACTTTTACTTTTCAGTACATAGTGTTGTTTGAGGGACAACTTGTACTTTTGAAAGATACCATTCATTTTACCATAGTGTATAGAAACCGGTAGAAAAAAATCCAAGTGCAATTCCACAATTTTGGTTTTTTTATGTTTACTAAATGGTAAAACTGACCTGGCAGTATGATTCTCCAGGTCAGTAACAGTACATAAATTAAAACTATACGTGTTTGGTATCCAAGTGGTGGGGGAAAAAAAATTATATAAATATATGTTTTACTGTCAGCGTCAACCGTATAAAGTTTTTATTTTTCAGAATCTAGGGTTAAGAGATTGCTTATTTTTACACCTTGAGCTGACATTTTTTACTTATACCATTTTTGGGTAAATGTTTTGATCTCCTCTTACTGTGCTTAATTGCAATGTTGCAGCAGCCAAAAAAAAAAAAAAAGTTGTGGCATTTTTTGTTTTTCCTTTGTTACGCTGTTTACCAATTAGATTACTTTATATGTTAATAGATCAGACATTTCTGAATGGAGCGTTACAAAATGTGTATATTTTCTTTGTTTTATGTTAAACTGAGCAAAATAAAGAGGGGCGATTTGAAGTTTTGTTTTTACTGGTCCCCTTAAGGGACTTAAGATACCGTCATACTAAGCAACATCGCTAGCAACATCGCTGCTGAGGCACAACTTGCTAGCGATGTTGCTTAGTGTGACATCCAGCAACAACCTGGCCCCTGCTGTGAGGTCGCTGGTTGTTGCTGAATGTCCTGGACCATTTTTTAGTTGTTGCTCTCCTGCTGTGAAGCACACATCGCTGTGTGTGACAGCGAGAGTAACAACTAAATGTGCAGTGAGCAGGGAGCCGGCTTCTGCGGACACTGATAACCACGGTAAACATCGGGTAACCAAGAAGCCCTTTACTTGGTTACCCAATATTTACCTTCGTTACCAGCATCCACCGCTCTCAGCTGTCAGTGCCTGCTCCCTGCACACGTAGCTGGAGTACACATCGGGTAATTAACCCGATGTGTACTGTGGCTAGGTGTGCAGGGAGCCAGCGCTAAGCGGTGTGTGCTGGTAACCAAGGTAAATATCGGGTTGGTTACCCAATATTTTCCTTAGTTACCAAGCACAGCATGCTTCCACGTGTAGCGACGCTCCAGTGATCCCTGCCAGGTCAGATTGCTGGTGGGATCGCTGGAGCGTCGCTTAGTGTGACATCTCACCAGCGACCTCCTAGCAACTTACCAGCGATCCCTATCAGGTTGCATCGTTGTTGGGATCGCTGGTAAGTTGTTTAGTGTGACTGGGCCTTTAAAGCTGTGATTGTCTGTGCTATAGAGAGCAGGGCACATTATTTGAGTAGTTTATGGGCACTTACCAGAGCACCTTCTAGGCAGAACACCAAGAAAAAAAAAAAAACCCCACAACAAGAAAAATGGAATCTTTACTGCTCACGGAATTCAGAATTCATCTAGTGGTATAAGGAGTATCTGAATCCACAGGTGCCTCACTTGAGACATGCACTCCATAAAGTGGCACTGCTGTAGTTGGGAGAGCTCACAAACATGTGGACAATAATGTCAATATAAAGCAGGGTCTTATCAGGCCACTGTACCCTGTGGTAATTACATAACCTTGAGTTATATAGCAACTACCAGAACCTGCAATCAAGAGGCGACAATAGAGTCAAGAGGAAGCACTCTACCTTTTTTAATTATTTAGATACATCTAAGTGTTTAAATCAGCCCAAATCAGTTCCAAAATAGATTGGGACATTTGCCTTAAAAAGGTGTCAGCTGTCATATACAGCCGACACCAGCAGCATTGTCACCCCTGTAGGAGGGCACTATTCACTTGACTCCTCTTACGACGCTGAAGAGAGAATTAACCCCTTCACGACCGCGGGCAGTAAAATTACGTCCTATTTTAACGTGACTTAACGACCAGGGACGTAATTTTACTGCCTAAACTTCATTTGATTGCCGTGGCCATAGCAACGGCTTTCAAATGATGTCCCCTGCTGTTTCTTACAGCAGGGGACCTTTGCTTGACCCCAGGGGGGGTGGCATCGCCACCCCCTATCGACGATCGATGTGATTGGCTGTTCAAATCTGAACCGCCAACCACATCGATCGCACTAATTTCGGCAAAAATAATGCCCGAATTAGTGCGATCCTGTGAGATCCAGCTATGAGATGCCGCAGCTGCTGCAGCATATCATAGGTGGACCTCAAACATGCCGCCCCCAGCCCCTGCAGCACTGATTGGAGCGATCGTGCTATGACGCGCAATCGCTCCAATCAGTGTGCAGTGGGGCGGTCTGATCTGCCGGTGGCCGCCCTCCCCAGGCCTGTACTGCTCTGGGGACCCTCCCCCAACATGGCTGCAGCGTGGAGTGGCTGGTACTTTTGGTACCACGCCACCGCTGCTGCCGCCGCAGACGCCGCCTCTGCTGTCACCGCGCCAGCTCCAAAGGTAAGTATTGCGCTCCGGCGATGGCCCCTGCGCGCTCCCGTGAAGGCCCCTGCGCGCTCCCGTGAAGGCCCCTGCCCGTGCCCCCCCAGATCTGCCCCCCTACGCCCCGATCTGCCCCCCTACGCCCCGATCTGCCCCCCGGCATCCCGATCTGCTCCCCACGCGATCTGCCTGCCTCCTCTGTCATCTCTATTCTGCTTCCAAGGTTCCTTCCTTCTGCCTTTGCTTCTCCGCCCCCTCTGCTCTCCCTCTAACCCCCCCCCATCTGCCCCCCCTCTCCCCATCCCCCCCTGCCCCCCCGACGTCCTCTTACCTGCCTTCACGGGTCGTCCGAGGTCTTCACTGGCCCGATCACATCTGCCTCCATCGCTGGGTCCTTCTGCTGATCTGTCCAACGTCCTGCCTGCTGCTGGTGTAAAGCTGTCTATCTCACTGCCTTCTTGTTCCTCTGCAACTCTTCTGGTCAGTGATCCTCTTGGTACTGTGAGTATAACTTTTTTTTTTTTCTTGTATCCTGTCCATTTTTACACTTCATCTGTCCGTGCGTCCCGCCAAGCGCTGATCAGGGATGCAGATAACGGATCTGCATCCGTGGTCAGTTTTTGGCGTGACTTTTTTCCGTATTCGCGACGCTTTTTGTATCGCGTCCGACCGTGCGTCCCGCCGAGCGCTGATCAGGGATGCAGATAACGGATCGGCATCCCTGCTCAATTTTTGGCGTGACTTTTTTCCGTATTCGCGACAATTTTTGTATGGCATCCGTCTGTGCGTCCCGCCGAGCGCTGATCAGGGATGCACATAACATATCTGCATCCATGGTCAATTTTTGGCGTGACTTTTTTTTTTACGTATCCCAGACGCTTTTTTTATCGCATCCGACCGTGCGTCCTGCAGCGGCCGATCAGTGCACTGCGTCTGTGCGTTTGAAAAGTCAAATGGCGCTCCTTCTCTTCTGAGCCCCGCCATGCGCCCAAACAATTACTTTCCACCACATATGAGGTATCTGCGTACTCAGGAGAAAATGCACAATACGTTTTATGGTGCATTTTTTCCTGATAGCCTTGTGAAAAAAAAAGCTACCTAGTTGAAGCAACCGTTTTGTGGTAAAAAAATTTTTTTTCTTTTCACGGCTCAACGCTATAAACTTCTGTGAAGCCCCCAGGTGTTCAAAGTGCTCACCAAACATCTAGAAAAATTATTTGAGGGCTCTAGTTTCCAAAATGGTGTCACTTGTGGGGGAGCTCCACTGTTTAGGCACCATAGGGGGTCTCCAAACGTGACATGGCGTCCGCTAATGATTCCAACCAATTTTGCTGTCAAATGGCGCTCCTTCTCTTCTGAGCCCCGCCATGCGCCCAAACAATTACTTTCCACCACATATGATGTATCTGCGTACTCAGGAGAAAATGGACAATACATTTTATGTTGCATTTTTTCCCAATACCCTTGTGAAAAAAAAAGCTACCTAGTTGAAGCAACAGTTTTGTGGTAAAAAAAAAAATTTTTCTTTTCACGGCTCAACGTTATAAACTTCTGTGAAGCCCCCAGGTGTTCAAAGTGCTCATCAAACATCTAGAAAAAATATTTGAGGGCTCTAGTTTCCAAAATGGGGTCACTTGTGGGGGAGCTCCATTGTTTAGGCACCTCAGGGGGTCTTCAAACCCGACATGGCGTCCGCTAATTAGTGCAGCTAATTTTGCGTTCAAAAATTCAAATGGCGCTCCTTGCATTCCGAGCACTGCCGTGTGTCCAAACATTTGATTTCCACCACATATGAGGTATCTGCGTACTCAGGAGAAAATGGACAATATATTTTATGTTGCATTTTTTCCCAATACCCTTGTGAAAAAAAAAGCTACCTAGTTGAAGCAACAGTTTTGTGGTAAAAAAAAATTTTTTTCTTTTCACGGCTCAACGTTATAAACTTCTGAGCAATAAAAAAGGAAAAAACATCAGGCACTCACCAGTTGCTGCTTGTGCAAGTTTTGTTGTTTTATTCGTGCAGGTTACAAGTGCATGGAGTGGAGGGGAGGGAGTGGACGCTACACACGTCCAAAGACGACGGCGGCCGTTTCGCACCTGTCTGGTGCTTCAGCTGGTCTGAACTGAGCTGACATCACATACATTATATCCACATAATACAGGTGGTTGATGTCAGCAGTGATTAAAACAGGTTTAAAATCAAACTGCAGTATTACTACTGAATGGAGTGCAAAATAAGCATGTACAAACATATAAAGCCATACAATAATTTTACATATAGCTGGAATCTAGAAAAATTATCCCAAGAATACGCTCAACTCATTTTTATCATTTAGTCCTAATGGACCCAAAGCATTAAACTTCATAATATATTCTGCCTCCTTTCTGAGCAGAAGTTTGTGCATATCCCCACCTCTGGCTGGAGTTTTAACTAGATCAATGCCTATAAATGACAATACATTGGGGTCAGAATTATGGACTTCTTTTATATGATTGATTAATCTTGTAGCGCCTATTCCGCTAGAGATGGAATTTCTATGCTCTCTAAATCTTATAAACAAATTTCGAATAGTTTTGCCAATATAGAAATATTGACAAGGGCAGAATATTACATACACCACCATTTTGGACCTGCAGGTAATCAGACTTTTGACATAATGTGAATGGCCACCTATTTTAAATGTTCTGCCAACTATATGAAATTGGCAAAAAGAGCAATTGCCGCATCTAAAATTACCTGTAGGGCCAGCATGGTGTAGCCAGGTCAAGGGCGGTAAATAGCGTTTTTTAATCAGAATATCTCCAATATTCCTGCACCTCCTGTGTGTCACTAGGGGCTTATTAATGGCCATGTCTCTCAGCTCATCAATCCCTTCGATTATATACCAATTTTTATTTATCACTGATTTTATTGTTCGGTCCATAGGTCCGAATTTAAAATTAAACACAAAACGATCTAGTTGTTTTTTGGGGGGGAGATTGTTACAATTCCTGACAAGAGATCTTTTTTCAAGCTCTATTTTCTCCTCTGCTTGGACCTGCATGGAGTTAATTAAATTCAGGGGATAACCCCTTTCCAAAAAGGGTTGTTTTAGATCTTTTGTCTGAACTTGCAAAGCATCTGTATTATTGGTGATCCTATTCAGCCTTAAAAACTGGCTGAAAGGAACCGATTTCAGTACATGCTCAGGATGGGCACTTTTATAATGCAATAGTGTGTTCACTGTAGTCGGTTTCCTGTAGAGCTCCCTTGAAATTAACCCTTCATGGGCTGTTAATTTGACATCAAGGAACTCAATACATTTATCTCCGAAAAAATGTGTGAACAGCATATTGCAATTATTTTCCGAATTTAAATACGCTACAAAGGAATTAAACTGTTCCCTATCTCCATCCCAAAGTATCAGGACATCGTCCACAAATCGCATGTACTTTTTTATATGTTTGATATATGGATTGATGGGACTGTAAATTAAACGATCTTCAAGGTGCGCCAGAAACAAATTCGCAAAAGTACATGCCACCGGAGTCCCCATTGCTACCCCACTATTTTGTTGGTACCAAGTGTGCCCAAATTTGAAAGTGTTATGTTTTAAGACCAAATTCAAAGCCTCTTCAATAAAATTAATTAAATGGGCATCTTCACCAAGCTCACTCAACATATCTGTAATGCTGTCTATTCCAAGGTTCTGTGGAATCCTTGTGAATAGGCTTTCCACATCTAAGGAAGCCCAATTAAATGTTTCTTGCCACTCGAATTGTTCAAGCTGCTCAATCAAATCCCTTGTATCCCTTACAAAAGATGGAATTGTTTTTAGTAATGGATGCAACAGCCAGTCAAGATATGCTGAAAGTGGTTCGGTGAGAGATCCCACTCCCGAGACTATTGGTCTGCCTGGTGGTCTCTGTTCACACTTGTGTACCTTTGGTAGCCAATACCAGTGCGGTTTTGTTGGGAAATCAGGAAAGAGTTTTTCAGCTGAAAAACTCTTTCCTGATTTCCCAACAAAACCGCACTGGTATTGGCTACCAAAGGTACACAAGTGTGAACAGAGACCACCAGGCAGACCAATAGTCTCGGGAGTGGGATCTCTCACCGAACCACTTTCAGCATATCTTGACTGGCTGTTGCATCCATTACTAAAAACAATTCCATCTTTTGTAAGGGATACAAGGGATTTGATTGAGCAGCTTGAACAATTCGAGTGGCAAGAAACATTTAATTGGGCTTCCTTAGATGTGGAAAGCCTATTCACAAGGATTCCACAGAACCTTGGAATAGACAGCATTACAGATATGTTGAGAGAGCTTGGTGAAGATGCCCATTTAATTAATTTTATTGAAGAGGCTTTGAATTTGGTCTTAAAACATAACACTTTCAAATTTGGGCACACTTGGTACCAACAAAATAGTGGGGTAGCAATGGGGACTCCGGTGGCATGTACTTTTGCGAATTTGTTTCTGGCGCACCTTGAAGATCGTTTAATTTACAGTCCCATCAATCCATATATCAAACATATAAAAAAGTACATGCGATTTGTGGACGATGTCCTGATAATTTGGGATGGAGATAGGGAACAGTTTAATTCCTTTGTAGCGTATTTAAATTCGGAAAATAATTGCAATATGCTGTTCACACATTTTTTCGGAGATAAATGTATTGAGTTCCTTGATGTCAAATTAACAGCCCATGAAGGGTTAATTTCAAGGGAGCTCTACAGGAAACCGACTACAGTGAACACACTATTGCATTATAAAAGTGCCCATCCTGAGCATGTACTGAAATCGGTTCCTTTCAGCCAGTTTTTAAGGCTGAATAGGATCACCAATAATACAGATGCTTTGCAAGTTCAGACAAAAGATCTAAAACAACGCTTTTTGGAAAGGGGTTATCCCCTGAATTTAATTAACTCCATGCAGGTCCAAGCAGAGGAGAAAATAGAGCTTGAAAAAAGATCTCGTCAGGAATTGTAACAATCTCCCCCCCAAAAAACAACTAGATCGTTTTGTGTTTAATTTTAAATTCGGACCTATGGACCGAACAATAAAATCAGTGATAAATAAAAATTGGTATATAATCGAAGGGATTGATGAGCTGAGAGACATGGCCATTAATAAGCCCCTAGTGACACACAGGAGGTGCAGGAATATTGGAGATATTCTGATTAAAAAACGCTATTTACCGCCCTTGACCTGGCTACACCATGCTGGCCCTACAGGTAATTTTAGATGCGGCAATTGCTCTTTTTGCCAATTTCATATAGTTGGCAGAACATTTAAAATAGGTGGCCATTCACATTATGTCAAAAGTCTGATTACCTGCAGGTCCAAAATGGTGGTGTATGTAATATTCTGCCCTTGTCAATATTTCTATATTGGCAAAACTATTCGAAATTTGTTTATAAGATTTAGAGAGCATAGAAATTCCATCTCTAGCGGAATAGGCGCTACAAGATTAATCAATCATATAAAAGAAGTCCATAATTCTGACCCCAATGTATTGTCATTTATAGGCATTGATCTAGTTAAAACTCCAGCCAGAGGTGGGGATACGCACAAACTTCTGCTCAGAAAGGAGGCAGAATATATTATGAAGTTTAATGCTTTGGGTCCATTAGGACTAAATGATAAAAATGAGTTGAGCGTATTCTTGGGATAATTTTTCTAGATTCCAGCTATATGTAAAATTATTGTATGGCTTTATATGTTTGTACATGCTTATTTTGCACTCCATTCAGTAGTAATACTGCAGTTTGATTTTAAACCTGTTTTAATCACTGCTGACATCAACCACCTGTATTATGTGGATATAATGTATGTGATGTCAGCTCAGTTCAGACCAGCTGAAGCACCAGACAGGTGCGAAACGGCCGCCGTCGTCTTTGGACGTGTGTAGCGTCCACTCCCTCCCCTCCACTCCATGCACTTGTAACCTGCACGAATAAAACAACAAAACTTGCACAAGCAGCAACTGGTGAGTGCCTGATGTTTTTTCCTTTTTTATTGCTCTGATGTTCACATGTTTATTCACATCAATGGCACCGCAGAGCATGTGCACCTTTTTCGGCCCAGTATAGGATGTTCTGAAAGTTTTTTGGTGTTGGGGCAGTGCCCTGAACTTTTCTCCTTTTTCGCATGAATAAGTTATAAACTTCTGTGAAGCCCCCAGGTGTTCAAAGTGCTCATCAAACATCTAGAAAAAATATTTGAGGGCTCTAGTTTCCAAAATGGGGTCACTTGTGGGGGAGCTCCATTGTTTAGGCACCTCAGGGGGTCTTCAAACCCGACATGGCGTCCGCTAATTAGTGCAGCTAATTTTGCGTTCAAAAATTCAAATGGCGCTCCTTGCATTCCAAGCACTGCCGTGTGTCCAAACATTTGATTTCCACCACATATGAGGTATCTGCGTACTCAGGAGAAAATGGACAATACATTTTATGTTGCATTTTTTCCCGATACCCTTGTGAAAAAAAAAGCTACCTAGTTGAAGCAACAGTTTTGTGGTAAAAAAATTTTTTTTTCTTTTCACGGCTCAACGTTATAAACTTCTGTGAAGCCCCCACGTGTTCAAAGTGCTCATCAAACATCTAGAAAAAATATTTGAGGGCTCTAGTTTCCAAAATGGGGTCACTTGTGGGGGAGCTCCATTGTTTAGGCACCTCAGGGGGTCTTCAAACCCGACATGGCGTCCGCTAATGAGTGCAGCTAATTTTGCGTTCAAAAATTCAAATGGCGCTCCTTCCCTTCCGAGCTCCGCTGTGCACCCAAACAATTGATTTTTACCACATATGAGGTATCGGCGTACTCAGGAGAAAATGCACAATAAATTGTAGGGTGCACTTTCTCTTTTCTCCCTTGTGAAAATGAAAATTTTATGGCTAAAGTAACATTTTTGTGTTAAAAAGTAAAATTTTCATTTTTTCCTTCCACATTGCTTTGGTTCCTGTGAAGCACCTAAAGGGTTAATAAACTTTTTGGATGTGGTTTTGAGCAGAGTGAGGGGTGCAGTTTTTAGAATGGGGTCACTTTTGGGTATTTTCTGTCACCTCGGTCTCTCAAAGTCACCTCAAATGTGATGTGGTCCCTAAAAAAAATTATTTTCTAAATTTTGTTGGAAAAATGAGAAATTGCTGATGAACTTTGACCCCTTCTAACTTCCTAACGAAAAAAAAATTTGTTTAGAAAATTGCGCTGATGTAAAGTAGACAAGTGGGAAATGTTATTTAGTAACTATTTTGTGTGACATTTCTCAGATTTATGGGCATAAATTTTCAAAGTTTGAAAATTGCGAAATTTTCAAAATTTTCGCCAAATTTCCTAAATTTTCACAAATAAACGCAAAAAATATCGGCCTAAATTTACCACTGACATGAAGTACAATATGTCACGAAAAAACAATCTCAGAATCGCCAGGATCCGTTGAAGCGTCCCAGAGTTATAACCTGTCAAAGTGACACTGGTCAGAATTGCAAAAAATGGCCCGGTCATTAGGGTGTTTTAGTGGCCGGGGGTGAAGGGGTTAAGGGCCCTTAATGCTTGTGTTAAAAATAAAAAAAAAAAAAAGTGTATCAACGATCCTAAAAAGGGTTAAACAGGTGTAAATAGCAAATAGTTAAGTGCTTTACTTTTTCAAGTTCGGATTATTGCAGTTTAGCTTCTAGTGGTCTGAAAACAACTTTAGCACGTCAACTCAACACAGGAAACCACAAAACAAAATTAACGAAATGTTTATTGGCATTTTCACAAAAGCAAAAGAAAAATACAAAAAGAAACGTGCAGGAACAAAGCAGCAGAGTTGATGTGTCATTACAAACCATTGCAGAAGGGTGGTACTTGTACTCCTGAGTGGCGGGCACATAAACTGGAATTGTAATGGGTAGTACAGTTCTGCATACATTGCAGCCCAGCATCTACAGTGGTACTTCAGTCTGATCATTAAAAGGCAAAGTGTGACAGCAAGTTTTCAACACCAAAAAGGCAACAGAATTCTAAATAAAACAGAACATAACTTGGGTTCATATCTTGTTTAAATGCAGACTGCAGAGAGTTGGAAGGATAGAAAATTAAAACAGCTTCCCTAGGATTAAAAGGTGGGGGGTGGGGGGGGTGTTGCCTACTATTGGGACAAATGCTTTTTAAATGCTAAAATTATTCAGGTTGAAAAAAAAAAAAAAAATCTTATGCACAACTCCCGTACCGGGTCTCACTACAATGGTAATGGCAAGTGAGCGCTGCAGCCTATTAGCAGCGACTGATGGACTGCAGTGGTCACACTTCTATCAGACATCCGACTTATCAGAGGGAATTGAGTGCTGCAGCCCCTTCCGTGGCCACTGAGCTGAGCGGGTTCTCCCATTGTTTAAGAACATCACAGAAGGCAAAGATAAAAGGGGTGTATGTATGTATTTTTTTTTTCACATGAAGACTGCAGCATTTAAAAAAGGGTTAACCAAGTGTTAGACAACTCATAAGGCTCAGTTCACACATTTCATGGATATGTGGATGAACCTACCTAGAAATTCCAAGTGAGACCTAGTAATCTTGTGGCAGATTTGGTCATGAATGTTACGAATTGTAATGCAATCTGCAATAAATGTTCTGCATTTCTGCTGATTTGTGTGAACCAAGTCTAAGAATGGTATCTAAAACACAAAATGAATGTGACCCAAATGTGAGCTTGTTCTTTATAATGGGCGACACCCTTTTTTTTTTTTTTTTAGCAATTCTTGGGGTCAGATTTTAGCAGTGTGCACCAATTTGGGAATATTTACAAATGTTAAACATTTTACAGGGTTGGAGACAGTGCCAATCAGTATCTGCCATTTATGCTCTGTCCCATTCAAGTGAATTGAGCTGAGGTGCAATACCAGACGACCAGGGGAGTCTTTTTTGGTATGGGAGGAATAGAGCACCCACATAATTTGGCCAGCACCTAAGTGCAAAACTATAATGTTAAACAGCAGAAAGTTCTTGTGCCACTTGGTACAACAGAATCATTTAGAATATTCCAGCAGTACATTTTTCATCCAGATGTAATTAAACAGGACGTAAAACATGTTCATTTCTAATCATCAGGATTTTAGACAAACTTATGGAGTGTAGCTATAGGTACTTTATTACCTTGCTTGTAAAAATCAGTTTTGCTGTTTTATATAAATCCATAGTTGAAATAGTATGGTAATGAGTAGTGATGAGCGAATAGTAACCATTCGGGTTTGGATTATTCGTAACGAATCACAAAATAATATTTTGGTATTCATCACCAATAACGGACCTAATGCAAGTAAATGGCAACCATTGTTCATGAAGATTTCCTAGAAAAATGCTCAGGTTCCCCACTGACTTACATTAGGTTTGTTATTTGTGATGAATACCGGAACAGTACTCTGGGATTTATCTGTATGAATAATCCGAATAGTTACTATTCACTAATCACTAGTAATGAGATGTAAGCGCAGTGGTGGGACATTGCAGCTCTCCTTCTGTCTCCTTTCCCGCCCGCTCCCTGCCTGTATCTGAATGACAGCTCACTCCTGTTTCAGTGACCAGAGGAGGCAAGGATCGGGTACATCCCCTGCGCTTACAGCTCATTAGCATACAATTTAATCTATGGCTTTCTCATCACAAATTGGATTGATACAAGAAAGGTAAGGTTCTGTTGAGAATTAAAGCGCCTTTACATATGTACTCATTTGGGCTATAAAATCCTTATGGTTCTTTAAGTGGGTTCCAATAAGCAACATGTATATGCACAGGACATTTATTAGATGCATCACACATTCGGTTCAATATACTAGTATATGATTAACATAAAAAAATAGACGTTTTATAAGATTGTTACATAAAGGCATTTCGGCCACAGTAATCAAATCAGTATTATCTTTGGCATTTCACACAATCATATTTTCATATGAACACTGCATGCTGATGATTGAATTGAGTAGATTCTAATTGCAATTATCTTCCCTAATAACCCTGTGTAAGGAAGATATTACTTATCAATCCCCGGTGGGACAGGGGTAGATTGGTGGAATCACAGTAGAATATAAAGTTGGAGCTCTCGGAGACTATGCCTAAAGAAGTTGTCCACAAACAAAGTATATATTAATCAACAGATTTTGGAATAATAAAGTTTCACATAAGGATGTGTTTTAAAAATGTGCCCTTGCTATTTACTGTGTAATGGCCGTGTCTGACTGTGCAGGAACATGGTCTGATCATACCACATCTCCTGACCATGGGAGCAAGCAAGAGAGTATACAGACAAGACAGCACGAGATCACAGCTGATTCGTTCTGTGAGGTAAAACATTTCTCTGCATGTTTCTAAAGGGGTTTTACCTTATAGAAAGCAGCACCTGTGATCCCATGCTGTCCTGTCTGTTTGCATCCTCCCCTGTTCAGGAGCTGTCTGAGGAACAAACCATGCCCCTGTACAGTCAGATAAGGTCCGTACACAGTACATAGCAGGGACAAATATGTAAGATTATCTCAGTTCAGGGGAAAAAAAAACAAAAAAAAAACAAAACATTTTTAAAAACTACATCCAGTTGTGGAATTATTTAAAAATGTTTTGATTAAAATGTATTTTGTTCATGGGAAAACCCCCTTTAAAACGGATCTATCATCTTATGACGCTCAATGTAAAAGGCAGCATATTACAGCTAAAGGTGCATACTAAAATACAAAACTTGAGTATTGGCTACTAGAAGAGCTAAAAGAATACCATTGATACAATTTATAAGTAGGATTCACTCAATGTGGAGAGCAGTCACTTGCCCCCTTCCTGCAAATACTAACAGGCTACTGAATACACACCATAGTCCACCGATCACCAACCGGAGCCCAACGTGATACCATGAATATACCCCACTCAAACTGTGTCCAGTGTATTCTTTCAGTGTTCCTACTAATTAATCTCCACAACATTTTGCTATGCCACATTGGCTACTAGGAGTATGGATCTAAAGCTTTAATATGCCTTACATATATATCGGACAGCTTATGTTTCATTTTGTTGGATGTGATTTAATTGCACCCAATATATTTTTTTCTTGAACTTTTTAAAATTAAATAAAATATATCCTCATCTCCTAAATCTTGTACAAGAGAATAGAAGAAGCATTGAGTGCATCTTAAATATGGTTAGATTCCCTCAGTATATAGCCCGTATTGCAGAATGTGTAGGTCAAACGAGTGGTAGGGTTAAAAAAATAAAAAGGTCTTCTATAAGTCAGAATTGTAAACCCAATATGCTACTGTACGTTCTCAAATGTGCCTTGTATGAGCCATGTACATCACTGGTTCTGTGCAGATAAAGGAAGCACTGCCCAGTTCGGCGCCTCATGCGAAAGCGTCAGAACTGCTGACAGCAGGATATCAGTATATATGAAAAATAAAGTATATCAGTTAAGGGGGTTGTCCACCTTTAGGTATATTATTTGTATTTGGGGCTAAAAATCATGCAATCGAGTTGCATAAAAAATTCCGGACCACTTGGCTTTTACAGGATTATTGATTACCTGCCCAGTCAACTTTGAAGTGGCCTGGTTTCCGAAATCAGCTGAAATTCCGATGGAAAAAGACAGATAAGCGTTACAAACTCTCCTTTCCATCCATTAGAATGCGCTCTCTGACGGATTCTTAGGTAACAATCTGCAGGCAGTAAAAGGTTTTGGCAACAGAGGCTATAAAAGGCAAATGGTGAAAAAATGTCAATGAAATCCAATTAAAATTAATTTAGCCCCAAGCCTTTTAAGTTAAAATCAATTGTCCCCAAAAAAGTGTACACCCCTTTAAAGAGGACCAACAACAAGGCCAAAAGTGGGTAGTATTGGCTTTATTTTAATCCTAATCCTCCCCGTTGTTTTTAAATCTGACATACAATTCCAAAACATATGGATCAATTTAATGAACACAATATGCACATTTTTTATGTTTTTGGGGTTTTTTTTTACCAACAAGGTGGTGCCTACTGGGTAATTATTCACAGCACCTTAAAGAAAAGCACCCACTGAGACAAATCGAGAACAAAGCCCCTTGGTAAAAAAAAAAAAAAAGAAAAAAAAAAAAGCAGATTGGGCACACTAAAAAAAACCCCCATACCTATAAAGATGTACAGTGGACTAAAATAAAACAGAAGCAAAAAAAACAATACTCAGGGGAAAAGGAATAGAGTAAGAGCAAAAACTGGCAACAGCTCCTCTTACCATTAAATCACTTTTCAAACACTGAAACAAAGCTTTTTCCCGAGAGGACAGTCCCTTTAAGATAACAGATCCGCTTTAAAGTATTTATCAAAATATAAAAGTCTGCCACCAAGCTCTTGTGCAATACCCCTTAACCAAAATGAGGATTGAATGGCAAATCTCATTATAAACTTTACATGATTTACACAATAAAAACATTTGGCATTTCATATCTGATTGAAACAGCTTAATTAGCAAATACTGCTTTTCAATTAACATATGTCCAAAATTGTTAATAAAAGTAATTCCACACTAAAAATACTGAAATGTTAATAGCCAGGTTTAGTTAAAGCACAAAAAAAAAAAAATCCAGTACCACTGGATTAACTTTCAGAGTAAATATATTTATATATGTGTATATTTTCATTTTTTTTTTTTTTTTTTTAAAAAAAGCAGATTTTATTTTTGTCATTAAAATTTAACCAGTTGTAGAAATCACACTCTTATAAATGAGGGAAGAGAGAATTTCTGTTACAAAAAAAAAAAAAAAAAAGAAACCAAAACCTGAAGATCAGCTACTCTGCATTCAGGTGACCAGTTACCAGTAACCGTCATTAGAAAATGTTATTGCTGTAATTCCCAAATCAGGCCTATTAGAACACAGCTTACCCCATATAATGAAAGCTGCCAGTCTCACTCTTGTAAGGACGCGAGCCGTTCCCCCTCACTTTCTAATCAAGGCAGTCTCCTTCCTAAACCATTCCAATACACACGCATACAACTGCTGCATCAGGATTGTCTCTCCTAATAAAGTGCTGCGCCGCCCACAGGACAATGTGAACACGCCATGTAGTCAATAAGGTATTTAAAGGACATGGAGTTCACCGGATTGGACTGCCAGCTCTGAAACAATGAAGGGCCTTTCTGAAGGGAACAGTTTAGGTGGTCATCATTCAGATCAGCACCTTACAAGGAAATGAACAAAAAATCTGATGAAATGAGTAAGGATCCTCATCCTCCCTACTTCCTTCTTGCCTAAAGTCCATATGTTTATCAACAACCCAGCACAAGAGCCACTCACACCCTCATAACTGAAAGGTTTAGGTACAGTGCAGGGCTCTAACAGAAGAGCTTGATAAAGCAGTTCTGGCAATAAGGCTTGTCGTTCTGCTCCTTGAAGGTTCCTTTGTTGAGCTGCTTAAGGCAGAAGGCACAAACAAAATGCTCTGGATGGAATTTCTTCCCCATAGCGGTGATACAGCGGCCGGTGATTGGCTTCTGGCAGCCGGAACACAGCGAGCCACGACGCTCGTGGTAATGCACCTCACAGTATGGTTGCCCATCATGCTCAAAGAAGCTTCCATTCACAAATGGGGTAAAACATTCCTGAAAACAAAAAGTATTTTGGAATGATTAACACAATTAATGTTCTTGAAACGGTCTTACCATTGGTGCCTTTATACACAAATATTTTCATCAATAAGAAAAAAATTGAATTTAAAGGAATTAGCCAGTTTTGGAGTGAAAGTCTACAGTTACTATGTGACTGCAGACTTGACTTTTTACAATGCGCACTGTACATATTCAGGATTTTCCGGGGCCAGCAGCAAGAGCATATGCAACTTGCACACTTGCGGCCACATTCCGACTAGACATGCAAAGCATCACTAAATACGCGTGACCTCATGTATGCAAATCGCATTCTGTCAGACACGTGACGGCCTGTTTGTCATGTAAATTGCCTACAGATTTTCATTCCAAACCTTGCCCCTTTAAAGAGTTATCACCACTATCATTTTTATTTCATACAGCAATACTATACCAATAAGCAACTAAGTAATATAGTGCTTTTGAAACATCAGCTTCTTTCCCCTCCTGGATTGATTCTCACTCTCAATTGAGTGAAAGCAGTCTCCAGTGAACACAGATTTTTCCCTCCATTGCCAATATATGAGATGTCAGTCGGTGCTCTTAAAATTCTATGGGTGGTTGAGGCGGGAGCAGCTAGATGCAAGTTCTCCTGAAATGACAAACAGTTCCCTACAGACCTTTATGAACCAACTGTCATCTCTCTCTGCACTGGGAAGATCTGTGCTAACTGAAGACAGAGTTTACCTGAAAATTAAGAATTTTGATGATGAATGAAATATTTGGAAGACATTGTTATTTTCCTCCAGGTTTTCTTGACTTCTTATGAAATTGGCTGTAGTTTGTGTCTGTATATGTATGTATATACAGGGTGGTCCAAACGTAGGTGGACAGTATGTGTAATAGGGTTATGAAGGGGGAGATTTATCAAACATGGTGTAAAGTGAAACTGACTCCGTAGCCCTTAGCAGCCAATCAGGTTCCACCTTTCATTTTCCAGAGTCTGAAGAATGAAAAGTGGAATCTGATTGGTTGCAAAGGGCAACTGAGTCAGTTTCACTCTACACCATGTTTGATAAATCTCCCCCTTCATAACCCTATTACACATACTGTCCACCTACTTTTGGACCACCCTGTATATATGAGGGAATATTGGTTGTGAGCCCCAAAGGAAGCAGCAGCTATGACGGCAATCACTGTACAGCCCTGCATAAGCAGGAAATTAAAAAAAAAAAAATAAAAAAAAAAACACAATGACAACCACCACAACGTTTTTTGTATACAGAAGTATTTCTTGAAAAAGTTTCCTTATGGTATGTCCAGAAATATTCAAAAGTCCACGTGGAAAAACCTCCATGTGAACATGCCCTTAAACTCCTTTGAAAAAAAAAAATGTAGTTTTACAGTCTTTCAGTTACAGTACCCCTTTTACTTATTTTGGACAAGTGTATTCTTACCCGACAGACAAAGCACTCTGGATGCCACAGTGTGTTTAGGGCAGAGATATAATTCTCCAGGATCGCATGAGTGCAGCCTCCGCACTTGGGAGCAAACATGTCAAAGTAATCCTTACGGCAATAAGCCTTCCCATCCCTCTCATGGAACCCTGTGAATCAAAAGAAAAGACAAACTGGTTAAGGCCCTGTGCGCACTAGGCGTTTTTACCCGCGGTTTTGCTGCAGAAATTTCTTGAGAAATGTTTGTAATTTGTAATCATTTCCCAGCAAAACCTATGGGAAAAAAATAGCTGTGCGCACACTGCGGTTTTTTTTTTTTCCAAGAAAATTCTTTCTGAAGATTTTCTTGAGAAAATTTCTTGAGAAAATGTGCATGTCATTTCTTTTCCGCAGGTACCTGCGGTATACCCCCGGTATTTCACTCCATTCACTGTAATGTAATCACGAAATACCGCGGGTATACTGCAGGTACCAAATGATGTGCAGTATACCCCCGGTATAGCTGAGATTTACCTGCGGTAATGCTCATCGCTGCCTGCGGTTTTGCAGGAAGTGATGTCATTATGAGAGAAGAGGAAGCGGAGCAGAGTAAACACACACATCACACTCCCTGGACGCTGCACAGAAGCACTTCCGTGTGACCTCCAGGTGCCCGTGCAGTCTGTGTCCCGCTCCAGCCCCGCGGCTGCCCGCCCTGCAGTGTCAGAGTCTGCCCGCAGTATCAGCAGCTTGTCACCCTGCAGTGCGTGCAGCTGCGGGGATGACTAGCGCTGCTGTCAGGAGGTGAGATGAGATCATTAACTGCGGTGACGATCTCCTGCCTCCTGACGTCACCGCTGTCACTGGCGTCTATGCCCACGGCCCGACACTCACTAGCGGTGACGTCACGGGCTCTCGCGATACCGCTGAGAACGCAGTGGGCATAGAAGGCAGTGACAGCGCTGACGTCAGCAGTGCAGGAGATCATCACAGCAGGTAATGATCTCATCTAACCTCCTGATGGCAGCGCTCGGCATCCCCTGCAGTGACCTATTGATGTTAGCTCAGGTCACTGCACTACTCTCCCAGCCAATGGGGAACATTCTGTTCTTCATTGACTGGGACAGTGACTATGGCATGGATCGTCCTGGGTCACCCCCCCCCCCCCCCTTATTGGATTACGCCGGACGTGGAATTGATTGTTCTGTTCAATAAATTGGTGAAAGAGGGAATGTGGGGAGTGTTTTTTCAAAAAATCCTTTTGTTGTCTATTTTTTATTTATTACTGACTGGGTTGGTGAGGTCGGGTATCTGATAGACGCGTGACATCACTAACAGCAGGGCTTGATCCAGGTGACATTACATATCTGGCATCAACCCCATATATTACCCCGTTTGCCACCGCACCAGGGCAACGGGATGAGTTGGGGCGAAGCGCCAGGATTGGCACGTCTAATGGATGCGCCACTTCTGGGGCGGCTGCGGCCTGCTATTTTTAGGCTGGGGAGTGTCCAATAACAGTGGACCTCCCTAGTCTGAGAATATCAGACCCCAGCTGTCCGCTTTACCTTGGCTGGTGATCCAATTTGGGGGGGGACTCCACTTTTTTTGTTTTAAATTATTTATTTAAATGTAAAACAACAGCGTGGGGTGCCCTCTGTTTTGGATTACCAGCCAAGGTGAAGCTGCCAGCTGTGGTCTGCAGGCTGCAGCCGTCTGCTTTACCCTAGCTGGCTACAAAAGATGGGGGACCTCACATTGTTTTTTTTTTTAATTAATTTATTTTTTGGCTAAATACAAGGCTAGGCACCCTTTAGTGCCACATGAAAGTCACTAAAGGGTGCCAGCTTAGAATATGCAGGGGGGTGGGACATTATATAGGTCTTTCTCATCTATCCATCATCTATCGATCTATTATCTATATTATTTATTGCAGTTCAGCATAAAAAAAAAACGCAGGGACCAACCTGCGGAAAAACCACGGCAAAAATCACATGCGTTTTTCCCACGGTTTTGGTGCGGTAATCTTCAACTCCCAGAAGTTTCAAGAAATTTTCTTGAGAAAAATAACTTTTCTAGTGCGCACATAGCCTAAAACACACACATACAGTTGAAAAATACAATGTTTCCTTTTTCCTTCCTATGGCTATTGCTCACAATGACATGTTTCAAGTGGTATTGAAATTGCAGGGACACAGTAACATTGAATGTAAAGACTCTCTATAATGTCATGCTGTGACATACTGCAACCCAGAGTCGCACAGGTTTCCAAATGGGTCTCTGGCAGCAAGTCAAACATCACATTTGCCATAGACTTCAATGGAAGTCGCACACAACATGCGTCTTGTGTGCCACTAACTTGCAACTTGGCAGTTTTAATTTACAGTAAAATCTGAGCTCTAAACAAGCGGCAGATGAATTGCACAAACATTTTTGTTGCGTGACTTTTAGAGAATTGCTGTCATGTGACATATCACTCATGCCCAGGCCTAACACTTTCATCGCACTAACTTTTGGAATAAAAAAAAACAAAAAAAAAACAAAAAAACCCCACAACTTCAACTGTTATGCTTGATTCCTGGAGAATGCAGTGACTATAACATGTAGATAAATTTAATTTGTCCTTATGCTGCCGGATAATATGACATTTATTAAATGGTATAATATTTGACAAACCTGCTAATTAATAAGCGGACATCAAATTAAGCAAGCAAAATTAAATTGCAGTAAATGCAATTCTGCCAATCTTAAATGTCAGTTATCAAACTCTTACGGTATTATAATAGCACAGTTTTGAGTAGGAGCTGCCAAGTGGGTCTGTGATCTGTCATAGGCTAGGTATCTTAATCATCAGGTCCTGTTTGACACTTTTTTTTAAATACGATAAAATCAAAAGAATCTGTTCCTTTTTCAACCACACTTTTTCCTTCCACTCAACTTTCCATTAATATGCTTGGATACAGCACTCTGAATAGCCAGCTTCTTAGCATTGACCTTTTGTGGCTTACGCTCCTTGTGGAGTGTGTTTATGACTGCCTTAAGGTCATCTGTCAAATCAGCAGTCTTCCCCATGATTGTGTAGGCTACTGAACCAGACTAAGGTTTTATTTTAAACGCTTAGGAAGCCTTTCCAGGTGTTTTGTGGTAATTATTCTAATTTTTTGTGATAACTTTTGGGTTTTCATTGGCTGTAAGCCATAATCACTAACATTAACAGAAATAAACACTTGAAATAGATCACTCTGTAATGATTAATATATGCGTTTCCCTTTTGGTATTGAATTACTGAAATAAACTTTGATGATACAGTGGAACCTCGCTTAACGAGTAACCCACTTAACGAGAAATTCGCTTAACAAGCAAAGCTTTCTGTAAATTTGTAACTGTTTACGAGAAAGCTTTGCTGTATGAGCAAAATACTCACCCCGCAGACACTTCCGGTTCCGTACATCCACTGCGCTCTGACCCGCTCTTGCAGTCCACACAAACGCGCACAAACACACACAAACACGCACGCACACAAACAAACACGCACATACAGTATTATGCTCACCTTACCCTCCCGTTCCATCGCCAGCCTCATGGTTCTTGTAGTCCGCCGGTACATCGCGACGAGGCAGGAATCCTCATGGCGAACTACAAGACCCAGGAGGCCGGCGATGGAACGGAAGGTAAGGTGAGCATAATACGTGTACCTTCTGTTCCATCACCGACCTCCTGGGGCCTGTAGTTCGCCGCTCCAGGATATGCATCGGCAACCATAGCGACGAGGCAGGAACTTCGGCTGTCAGACGCTACTCAAAGGCGGCATGCTGGCCAATCAGAGGCAAGCGGCTCCTGCCTTTGACGTCAGCGCTCTGGCAGCGGACGTTCCTCCCTCGTCGTGATGGTGACCCGATACACAGCCCGTACTAGCAAACAGTAAGTCCCAGGAGACCGGCGATGGAACGGAAGGTAAGGTGAGCATAATGTGTGTGTGCGCGCGTGTTTGTGCATGTGTGGAATGGCACAAGAATGGACCAGGATGGGACATTTAACAAGTTGTGGAACGAATTGTCTGCATCGCAATGATTTCCTATGGGAAATCTTGCTTTGCTGAACGAGTAACTTGGTTAACAAGCACACTCCCAGAACGGATTGTTCTCGTTAACCAAGGTTCCACTGTATTCTAATTTATTGAGACGCCCCTGTATATATGCGTACTTTCTAGTCAAGAGTATGGTATAGGCATAAAAAAATGTTTCAAGGCAGAGAACACTGACTGCATTACCTTCAGGTCCAAAGAATGCCCCGCATTGCGCACAGAAGAAATGCTCTGGATGCCATGTTCTGTCCAAAGCAGTCACTACTTTCTGAAAGTGAAAAAAGAAAAATAGGTTAGCTGAAGAAAAAAAAAAACCCCAAAAAAAAAACCCCCAAAAAAAAAAAACCCCTAACATGCTACCGACAGTTCAGAGCACTCACATCCAGTATGGGTCCATTACAGTAAAAACATCGAGGGGAGAAAAGATTATGATAATCCTTTTCACAGTATGGCTGCCCATCTCTTTCAAAGAAGTTGCGGGATCCAATTTCTTCCTGGCAATGCGTGCACACAAAGTGTTCTGGGTGCCAAGTCTTTCCCATGGCCGTAACAACCTGCAGAAGAGCAAATGTTATCATTACATACTGCAATAAAACCAAATGTTTCAACCCCATCACCTGTGAGACATTTACCTGGCCGGCAATTGGTTTCTTGCAAGCGCCACACACCCCCTTAGCCACGGTTGCCACACCCAATTTATTTAGGTCGGACTGCAGACTTCCCAGCATATTGTCTAGCTGACTGCCAGGCTTTGGAGCACTGGAAGGAGGAGAACTGTTCACAGGTTTTCCTTGGCCTTGGGCCATGAACTATTAGAAACAAAATGAAGAGGCAAAACATGTTAAATACTAAAGTTCTTCCCTCCAATACACCATCCCAATGAGCAGGGTACATTCTTCAGCATGTCAGACCAATTTATATACCAAGGGGGTTTCATTTGTTGAAGCCGGGAACCTATAGTTGACATTGCGGTAGTCACAGTCAGGCATGAAATACTCTTCTTGCGGAGGCCACGCAGAAGAAGAAGTCGGAGGGAAAGGAACCAGTGACTGGAGACCAATACAAAGAGTGGAAACTTAAAAAACTGACAACTACCTCACTGCACAACATGCCAACTCTGCATGCAAAAAAACCCCATTGTGGTCATGCATAGTCACCGAATGGTGACAAATTTGTTTATTACCATACTGTAGAAAAGGCAGAAAGCAAACCTATGCCATACTGTACTACGAAAAACATTCTGACAACACTGAGCACACGAATAATAAACCTGCCTTGTCAGAGAAGGAGCGATTCAGAGGAGGACGAGCAGTTAGCGCTCTGCCACTAGAGTAAGCAGCAGGACAGATCTGCAAGAAGATTAGAGTTGCTCTTATACTACAAGACACACAAATTAATGTGCGATTCCAAAAAGGTCCAAAACACAACAATGACATGTATGTGAGACTTAACAGGTCTCTACTACACAAATCAACGACTTTGACAACCAAAAAGGTCTTGCATTCAAACTAACCGTGGACACATTTTCGGTCACTGTATGAATAGGCGGAAATAGTGGACTTTCTTCAGTCTGACAACCTACAGATACATAAGATTTTGGAGAAGGCACTGTTCTCAATGGAGATGACGTCACCATCGTTGGCAGAAAAGGCTCATTCTGATAAGGATTCCTAAATTCTTCTTGAGGAAAAACTGATCTAGACAAGTCCTGGTAATCATCACTATATCGTTTCCACGAAGAAGGTGGTTGAGGAGGAAGTGTGCTTGATGTAGGTATGTTGTGCAAGGGTGGTAGAATTGGGGGCAATGGAGGAGCTGGAGGGGGGAGTAATGAAGAGACGACAGCAGAAGGGGAAGTAATAGGAGGTGGTGGAGGAAGTGCCGGGGATGTAGATTTAGACACAAGTCTTGTTGGCTGCAATGTACCAGAAGGAGAAGTGGTAATTGATAATGTTTTTCTCATGAGCTGTGGGGAATCTGGAGGAATAATTATCTAAATAAGATATACAGGAAAGAAAAGGGGGAAAGAAAAGACAAAATACAAAATCAGTTAAAGATGGAAATGAAACGTATTTGCATTTAGAAAAAAGATTAAAAAAATAAAGAAAAAAGTTGTACAGACGATATATAGCCATCAGGTGAAAAAGTTTTAGGTCAATAACCATCTCTCTCCCGTCCTCCCCAAACAAATGCATGCTTAGCTAGGCTGAGCATACGTGTTAGTAGGAAGATTGAAGCCATGATAGCTCATCTCCCCGACAATGGAAGGAATGGGCAGGTAACATCCAATAGCCTTCTCCATATTTTCCACATGCCATTCAAGAACAGTCATGTGCCTCCATACATATTAGATGGTAGACCTAACCCGTGGAAATGAAGGATATGCATCAAATACATACGGCCAGATATTGTTGTATGCTCACCTTTAAGGCCATTAACTGTAAAACAAATGACGTTCTAAAGTAGATACTTATGCTCAATGCATCTCATTGTGCACACAGCTTCGACGTCTTGTATATGTACATAGTAAATAAAATGTATTATAGAAGTGTAAGACCACCCAGATAATGTTAACTAGATTCTAGGTTGTAAATGCTCAATGAATAACTGCAATTCACAAATGCCCCCAATAGTGAAGGAATCCATAAAGATCACACATTGGGCAGACTATCACTACCTTCTCTATCCTCTGTTCAGACGAACGCAAATTTTTAGTGGGCTGCGATGTAATGATCACACCCTCGGTCAGCCAGTTATCCTCCGGAGTCTTGCTAATGTCCGGCTTGTCTATTCCAAACCGCCCATGGAGCTCCTCAATGAGGCGGTCTTGGGATGCACTCTTGTTATATATAGCTGGTCCAAATTTCCGCCGTGGAGAGAGGTCCCGAGACATTGGATGAACGTTAGGCGATTCTTTAGTTCTTTTAATCACCGACTTCATCTGAACAAACAACAAACTGTTACGTGTCAAACTGCACTGCATGGCGGCTGTTTTACACTCCAATACCACCACATGTCAGTTTGTTGATTCAGGGCCAAAACTTATTAGAAAACACAACAGAACATGTTAGAATTAACCTCTTCCAAAAAGTATTTACCAGATGACCGATAAACGATGCATATATATTTTTCATGCACCTCCGGTAAAGAAAACTTAGAACATGCACGTGGTCCATGCACAGGACAAAATCCACACATCACATGCTTGCCTGACGCGAGGCAGAAATCCGTGGAACCTCTTGATACACAATGTCATCCTCCATCAAAGAACTGTCAGATTTATTTGGGTCAGGATGAAATCCAAATGTTGGATCTTGTTCCAAGTGTCCATTTGGGGGACTGCTATCTACTTGATCAACCAGAAATTCTGCAGACTTGTTATCAGGCACAAGGTTTTCTGTGGTTGTTAGAGCGAGTTCTAATTTTTCTAGGTTTGAACATGGAGGCTCGGATATTTCAGATAAGAGCTTTTCTTCATTCTGCACAATATCAAAAGGCTTCCACAGAGAACTGATCTCCTCTTGCTTCCGCTGACCATTACTTAAATCATCCGTCTGGACAACATCTAGCAACTGCGAGTATTCTACAGGATGGACATCAAGTTCCTTCTGCTTTGTCTGAGGTTTCTTGTAAAAACTTGGAAGGTAAATATCTGTTCTTTGACTGTAAGCACTGAAGGGGGTGACCACTGGCTCCTCTTTAGGGGCCAAATCCATCTGTAAACCAAAACTAGGGAGATGAATGCCTTTTCGAAGAGAAGCTAATGAGGCAGGATTTTCATCCTCATCAATGTGTAGGTAAACAGCAGGACTACAGGGTGTGACCGCATCAAACCCACTCTCCAGTCTTGCATATAGATGGTTGCTGCATACAGAACTTGGGGATGTTGCAGAGTTAATGTTGCACCCTTCAGAAATGGGCTCAGCGCAAGTACGACAAGTCTATTAGAATCAGGAAGAAAAAAATCCAGGAAACAAAATTACAAAAAAAAAAAAAGTTACTGCAAAACACAAGTGAGCCAAGAGTTTACAAAGCAATAAAACGCCGATCACACTTATCAAATTTAGGTTACATTTATATCATGTTTACAGTCTACACTTGTATATTTGGCAGGAAAAGCTTCTGATTTTGTTGCAGAGCGCATTGATAAGGCCCCAATAATAAATGAACGTTACATGTTGTGGCTGATCCATGCTGCCCAAACCTAAGGCAGCATGAACCAAAGCCGAGCAACACAATTGCAGCCAAGTATATATTTTTTTAAAAAAATGCTCCAGCATTTCAGAAAACATGTACTTTAAAGTTCTGGCAGGGGTCCGGAGCGGGAGATGAATCCGCCACTGCCCCCGGCCGGCTCCTCCCAGTGTTGTTGCAGGTGAATGACAGGTCTCCCTCCTCATATGTAGATATAAGCAGAGACCTCAACATCTCAGTCACCAGCAGTAATGCTGGGAAGAATCAGCTGGCCGTGGCACTGAACTACTGTCTCCACCTAGGGTTTTTAGATGGATCATTAAAGTATATTGCTCTGAAATTCTGCTACATTTCATAGAAAAATATACTCGCTTCAGCAATACCAGGAAATATTGACAGTGCGCGTATGGCACGCTGTCACGATTCAGCAGTCACAATATTACTGTAGACTTGTCCCAATGATTACCAACATTGAGAAGGGAACTAGATAGCTCTTCGAGAACCATGAGGATTTTCATATACAAAACTAAAGCCAGTGCTATACTGGCGCTATCATGCCGATTCTATACATACCTTTAGTTGTGAGATCAGGTGTATACTTTCTGAAATATAGGCAAGTAAACTTTGTGAAATACACTGTTATTTGATGAGAGGTGCAACGAAATATCTAATAGGTGGGTTGGGTTTTGCTAGTTATTCTCGCCCCTGTATGCCTGCCTGTCCTTCCTCCCCCTGTAATAACAGACAGGGGAGGAATGACAAGCAGGCATACAGGGGCGAGAATAACTAGCAAAACCCAACCCACCTATTAGATATTCCGTTGCACCTCATCAAATAATGTATTTCACAAAGTTTACTTACCTATATTTCAGAAAGTATATACCTGATCTCACAACTAAAGGCATGTTTAGAATTAGCATGAAAGCACCAGTATAGCACTGGCTTTAGTTTATATACATACCGCATCAGGAACCACTCGTGTCAGGCACCAGCAGTGCACACATTCATGTATCAGATATATGCAACACACACACCATTCATCTATCAGAGACATATCCGATACATACACCACTCATATACCAAACACATATTGCACATATGCACAGAAACATACAGCCACTCACATCAGAGACACCATTCACGTATCAGGCACATACAGAACACACCTCACTCACATACACACATTCAGTTGGCACGTCATATGTTAATCAAAAGCACAATAGACAAATATTGTAAAATGAAGCACATCAAGAGTTACAAATCACTAAAGATGATGTAAATACTCTGATAACCCATTCTTAATTGCTATATTTCCCAGTGTAAAAGAATAAAAACGAGAATTTTGTTACTTACCGTAAATTCTTTCTTATAGTTCCGTATTGGGAGACCCATACCATGGGTGTTTAGCTTCTGCCTCCGGAGGACACACAAAGTACTACACTTAAAAAAAGTGTAGCTCCTCCCTCTGAGCTTATACACCCCCTGGTAGCCAGTCCTAGCCAGTTTAGTGCAAAAGCTGAAGGAGAATAGCCACCCACAAGTAGAACCGAGTAAGAACCGGAACAACCGGAGACTCTGTCCACGACAACAGCCGGTGATAACACACGGAACAAGAAAATTGCCAACAGGCAACAGGGAGGGAGCTGGGTCTCCCAATACAGAACTATAAGAAAAAGAATTTACGGTAAGTAACAAAATTCTTTCTCTTTATCGTTCCTTTGGGAGACCCAGACCATGGGACGTTCCAAAGCTGTCCCTGGGTGGGAATAAACAGAAAAACTAAGAAGTAGGCGGAGCCTAACTTCACAAGTGGGCGGCAGCCGCCTGAAGGATGCGTCTGCCCAAGCTCGCATCTGCCGAAGCATGAGCATGCACTTGGTAATGCTTCGAAAAGGTATGCAGGCTAGTCCAAGTGGCAGCCTGACAGACTTGTTGAGCCGTAGCCTGGTGCCTAAAAGCCCAAGAGGCACCGACAGCTCTGGTCGAGTGTGCTTTGATCCCCAGTGGGGGAGGCACTTGAGTACTCTGGTAGGCGTCCGAAATGGTCGATCTAATCCAACGGGCCAAGGTCGGCTTTGAAGCAGAGAGACCCTTGCGCCGCCCTGTGGTTAACACAAAAAGAGAGGTGCACCGCCTAAGTGCAGCGGTGCGAGACACATAAATCCGGAGAGCACGCACCAGATCTAGAATATGCAGCACTTTCTCAAAGCGATGAACAGGGGCCGGACAGAAGGAAGGCAAGGAAATATCCTGGTTAAGGTGGAAGGGAGACACCACCTTAGGAAGAAAGTCCGGGGTCGGACGGAGAACTACCTTGTCTTGGTGAAAAAACAAAAAAGGTGACTCCGAGGAGAGCTCAGCCAAATCAGAGACTCTCCTGAGAGAAGTTATGGCAACTAGAAAGGCCACCTTTTGAGAAAGACGATACAAAGAAACGTCCCTAAGGGGCTCGAAAGGGGGTTTCTGCAATACCGTGAGGACCAAGTTATGGTCCCAGGGATCCAAGGGCCGCCGATAAGGCGGAATGATGTGAGACGCACCTTGCATGAAGGTGCGGACCTGAGCCCAGCCGGGCGAGACGCCGCTGGAACAGCACTGATAGAGCCGAGACTTGTCCCTTGAGAGAGTTGAGGGACAGTCCTAGCTGCAGACCGGACTGTAAAAAAGACAGAAGGGTCGGCAACGAGAATGGCCAAGGAGAATGGCCGGAAGAGCGACACCAGGACAAGAAAATTCTCCAAGTCCTGTGATAGATCTTGACGGAGGAAGACTTACGGGCCCGAGTCATAGTGGAGATGACTTCAGGAGGAATACCAGAAGCCGTCAAAATCCAGGACTCAAGAGCCACGCCGTCAATTTGAGTGCCGCAGAATTCGGGCGGAAAAACGGACCTTGCGAGAGCAGGTCTGGACGGTCCGGAAGATGCCACGGCATCTCCACGGACAGTTGGAGCAGGTCCGGATACCAAGCTCGCCTGGGCCAGTCCGGTGCAATGAGGATGACTCGACGGCCCTCCATTCTGATCTTGCGCAGGACTCTGGGCAAGAGCGCTAGAGGGGGAAACACGTAGGACAGACGAAACTGGGACCAGTCTTGAACCAGAGCGTCTGCGGCGAAGGCCTGAGGATCGTGGGAGCGAGCCACGTAAACCGGAACCTTGTTGTTGTGACGGGATGCCATTAGGTCCACGTCCGGAGTGCCCCACTTGCGGCAGATTGACTGAAACACTGCCGGGTGCAGGGACCACTCGCCACCGTCCACGGATTGACGGCTGAGATTATCTGCCTCCCAGTTTTCTACGCCAGGGATGTGGACTGCGGATATGGTGGACTTGGAGTCCTCCGCCCATTGAAGAATGCGTTGGACCTCCAACATTGCCAGGCGGCTGCGTGTCCCGCCTTGGTGATTGATGTAGGCAACCGCTGTCACGTTGTCTGACTGGACTCGAATGTGCCTGCCCGCCAACAGGTGGTGAAAGGCTAGGAGAGCTAGAAGCACAGCTCTGGTTTCCAGCACATTGATTGAAAGGGCTGACTCGGACGGAGTCCAAGTGCCCTGTGCTCTGTGGTGGAGATGTACCGCTCCCCAGCCGGAAAGGCTGGCATCCGTGGTGAGAATCACCCAGGACGGAGTCAGGAAGGAGCGCCCTTGGGACAGAGAGAGGGGTCGAAGCCACCACTGAAGAGAGCTCCTGGTCCATGGCGACAGAGCCACTAACCTCTGTAAGGAGGAAGGCCGCTTGTCCCAACAGCGGAGAATGTCCAGCTGCAGAGGACGCAGATGGAACTGGGCAAAGGGAACCGCCTCCATGGAGGCCACCATTTGACCCAGCACCTGCATCAGGCGCCTGAGGGAATAACGGCGGGGCCTCAGGAGAGAGCGCCCCGCTAGCCGGAGAGACTGCTGTTTGATTAAGGGCAACTTCACAAGTGCCGGCAAAGTCTCGAACTGCATCCCTAGGTACGCGAGACTCTGGGTCGGAGTCAGAGTGGATTTGGGAAGATTGACAATCCACCCGAATTGGGCTAGGGTGGCGAGAGTGAGCGAAACACTCCGCTGACAGTCTGCGCTGGATGTACCCTTGACCAGAAGGTCGTCCAGATAAGGAAGCACTGCTAACCCCTGGAGGTGCAGGACCGCAATCACTGCCGCCATGACCTTGGTGAATACCCGAGGGGCCGTGGCTAACCCGCAGGGGAGAGCCACGAATTGGAAATGATCCTCTCCTATCGCAAAACGTAACCAACGCTGATGTGACACTGCGATTGGCACATGTAGATAGGCATCTCTGATGTCGATGGACGCCAGGAACTCCCCTTGGGTCATAGAGGCAATGACTGATCGCAGAGACTCCATGCGAAAATGCCGCACCCGGACATGCTTGTTGAGAAGCTTGAGATCCAGGATGGGCCGGAAGGTACCGTCCTTTTTCGGAACTAGGAAGAGATTTGAGTAAAAACCTCTGAACCGTTCCTGAGCGGGAACTGGGACAATCACTCCGTTTGCCTGCAAGGACGCCACGGCCTGCGAGGGGGGAGTTGAGAGAAAAAATCTGTTTGGAGGGCTGGAAGAGAATTCTATCCTGTAGCCGTGAGATATGATGTCTCTCACCCACTGATCGGAGACTTGCTTTAACTAAGCGTCGCCAAAGTGGGAGAGCCTGCCACCGACTAAGGACGTGGCTGGAGCGGGCCGAGAGTCATGAGGAAGCTGTCTTAGTGGTAGAACCTCCTGCGGTCTTCTGCGGACGCGCTTTTGGGCGCCAGTTGGATTTCTGATCCTTGGCTGAGTTAGCGGACGAGGCGGAAGGCTTAGAGGATGACCAGTTGGAGGAAAGAAAGGAACGAAACCTCGATTGATTCCTACCCTGGGCGGGCTTCCTGGTCTTGGTTTGTGGCATGGAAGTACTCTTCCCGCCAGTAGCTTCTTTAATGATTTCATCCAGCTGTTCACCAAACAGCCGTGAACCAGCAAAAGGGAGCCCAGCAAGAAACTTCTTGGAAGAAGCATCTGCCTTCCACTCTCGAAGCCACAAAATCCTGCGGATAACAAGAGAATTAGCTGAAGCCACCGCAGTGCAGTGAGCAGCCTCTAGCATGGCAGACATGGCATAAGATGAAAAGGCTGAAGCCTGAGCAGTTAAGGTAACCATCTCAGGCATAGATTCCTTGGTGAGGGAATGCATCTCCTCTAGAGAAGCAGAGATGGCTTTGAGAGCCCACACTGCTGCAAAAGACGGGGAAAACGTGGGAAAACAGCTTCATACACAGATTTGGCCAGAAGGTCAATCTGACGGTCAGTGGAATCCTTAAGTGAGGTGCCGTCAGCCACCGACACAACGGTCCGGGCTGATAGCCTAGTCACCGGAGGGTCTACCTTTGGGGAGTGAGACCACTCCTTGACCACCTCAGGTGGAAATGGAAACCGGTCATCAGAACCACGCTTTGGAAAGCGTTTGTCAGGGCAGGCCCTGGGTTTGGTCACAGCGGTCTGAAAACTGGAGTGGTTAAAGAACACACTCTTCACTCTCTTAGGTGAGGTAAACTGATGTTTTTCTGCCAAAGAGAGTTGCTCCTCTGACACTGGCGGATTGAGATCCAGCACAGTATTAATAGAAGCAATCAAATCACTAAGATCTGAGTCACCCTCAGAGAAATCGATGGGATACATAGCCTCCGAGCCCCCAGTGAGGGCATCCTCCTCATCTTGAGAGTCAGCTCTTGAGACAGAGCCGTGGGATGGGGAGGGGGACTAAACCCTGCGCCTTCTCTTAGAAGGACGGGGTCTGGGATCAGATGATGAATCCTCCGTGAGCTCTGATGGACGGAGGTCAGAGGATAGGAGTCCTCTGTCAAGAGTATTAGAGGCACCCTGTGAGGGAGGCTGATGCATATTCATCAAAGTCCTGGACAAAAGTCCCATGGACTCAGCAAATGACTGGGATATGGACCTAGAAAAGGACTCTACCCAGGCCGGGGGTTCAATCACAGGTGCAGCAGCAGCCTGAGAGACCACTGGGCCTTGCTCCTTGAGACATGCTGCTGGTATACAGAGGTCCACAACCGGAGACCGGCTGTGGCTTACCAGACCGCTGAGCGCGGTGTTGTGTGCCTTCCAGATCCCGAAGCCCGGTCCCCCAGTCGCAGCACCTCAGCAGAGATGCAGAATGCAGGATGTCCCAGAGCAGAGTGAACTGGAGGGCTATAGAGACCTGCAGGGAAGGAGGGACGCCCCAGCAGTGGGGAGTGTCCCTCCCCTGTGTAGAACGGCCGCCGGGAGGAGCCGAACCTGTCCCTCTGCATGAGTGACCTGCGAGGGCAGGAAAACGAAACTAGGCCTCCGGCGAAGCCGGGGCCTAAATTTAAGCGGCGAGTCCGACAAGCAGGCACCATCGGCGCGGTTCTCAGGCAAAAGCTAGAGAATCCGCCGGAAAAGTTAAAACAATCACATACAGCATACTCTCCCCTTACAATAAAGAACCGGGACCCCCAACATAAACGTCTCAGGTACTTAGCTGCTGAGACGCAGGGCCATGTCCCTGGGGATGAGTGCTCCGGTCCAACAGAATCCTCAAGGGGCTGTGGATGGAGACCGGACTCCTGCCAGGCATGGAGACCGTGCTGGCTCCCACTTCAAGCCAGAGCCCAGAAGGGATGGTGAAGGAGCGCGGCATGTAAGGCTGCAGCCTTGTAAATCAACCTTAACAACACCGCCGACACAGTGGGGTGAGAAGGGACATGCCGGGAGTCCAGACATGGACCCACTTTTCTTCAAACTCTTTCCAAAAGTCAAACAAATCAGATGAGAATGCATGTGTGGATGTATGCCTCCTGACACAAAGCAATAAACTGGCTAGGACTGGCTACCAGGGGGTGTATAAGCTCAGAGGGAGGAGCTACACTTTTAAGTGTAGTACTTTGTGTGTCCTGCGGAGGCAGAAGCTAAACACCCATGGTCTGGGTCTCCCAAAGGAACGATAAAGAAATAGCCTATACTCTCCTCCGGTGCTATTCCAGTGACATCGGCGCTTGGGCTGACCTTTTCCTAATTGCAATAGTCCCCACTGTAAAATTTAAACAGTGTGTTTACGCCAATCCAGCGACGTCAACACCGGGTTTTCTGGGGCTTGCGTCACGTTGTTTTGCCACATGAGCCCTGCAGCCAATCAGCGGCCACTTCTCTCACTTCCTTTGGACGTAACCGATATCCGGAGTCAGACAGCAGCAGTTCTGACAATCTGGAGAAGTGAGTTTCATCCGACAAGTGAAAGTGAAGCGTCCGCTGATAAGCTACAAGGCACACATGGCATAATGCCACGCAAGCCCACAGCATCAACATCACTAAAATGGCACCAGCTCCGGCAATGGATAGAGGCCGTTTTTATTTTACTGTATGGAATATTGCAATTAGGATGGGGTTTTCCAATGATGACTGAAGTGTATCGTCTTGTGTAACCAGGGATGTGCAGCTGATATGACGTTCCATGCACACAAAACAATCAGTTCTGTGTGCAGGAAAGTATGGTCAGCCTTTTTTAACAGGCTATGAAATGAAAGCCGTAGCCAATTCGCAGTCATATCACATCCATTCAGGGATATGACTGAGCGTCTCAGTAACCAATCAGCACTTTGTCACTACCAGGGAGAGAGCTCATTGGTTAATGCTCACTGCTGTCAAGAGTCTCTGCCACTAATAGGCGCAGGTAATAACCAATGAACACTCTTCTACAGTGAAGGATAGCGCTGATTGGTTACAAAGCAACACAGTAAGCTGCCGTCCCCAGCATTCTTCAGACAGTGACACAAACCGCTAATTGAACAAATTAGCGATCAGCTCTTATGGCCAGCACTGAGGCAGACGCAACTAGGAGCAGTGTGGGGCACATACGGCCAGCAGGTCTGCACCCTGCTCTAAAAATATGTGGCACCAAACCAATGTAACAAGCAGGAAACACTTGTAGATGAGAACTCTAGCCATGTGCAGAATATTAACATCAGTTATGTAAGCAACTCAACTTGACTATACATGGTGCCAAACTCCAGCTGAGCAGCGGACTGGAAGCCCAAATGTCAGACCGCACGAGTTCCTTTTCTAACTGCACATAACCCAATACATATGCATGACAGTGCCCACCAGAATGCGTCACGATAAAGGTAATATGGTCAACGTGTAACTGAAATGTCACAATTAGCTCAATGTTAACTATATAATAAAATTATGTTTATGAAGAATACTCCCTTTTGTTCGTCCTGTAGCTGCAAATTAGTCACAATGAAATGACTCATTTTTTATATAGAAAAATCATTCAGTTCCAATGCCATGGGTTCTGCAAATAAACAGAACGATAAAACCAAACGCCCTTCCCACTGAGATGGGAATTTACACAGAAACGTATGAGGGCTATGCAAGATTCTTCTGTTTCCGGTGTAATCTTCGCTAAGAGATAAAACTCCAGAAATGTTCTGAGGCAGAAATCAGTATCTCTGTAATATCTCTAGTAGTGTCAACCAAAATAATAGTGAAGACCACTGTGCTCCTAACACACCACCGCTACTGCATTCCTCAGATAACTATAGTGAACAACCGCACCCAGCACAATAAAAGGAGGAAAAAAAAAAGCAGAAATACCAAAGAGGAAGGCAAGTCCAGCACCAGGAGCAACAGCCACCTCGCTAATGATTAACAAACATCACAAGAATTTCACAAACCGCAGGAGACTTCTTTTGCTGCTTTTCTAGAAAAACTTAGTAAAATAAATGTATGCAATTACTAAAGGGTGTAAGAAACTGGATTCCAGAATTAAAGAGAACCTCATCAAATTGGCCATGTTTAATTTGATACATGATGTAAAAGGCTGCTGAGCAAAAGAAAACTTTTTTTGTAGTTTTAAAATGTTACCTTTTTGTTATGGAGGTATTAGCTTTCAAAGTATTTGGACCCTATTGATTTAATTTCTGTTAAGTGCAATTGGGTGTTAAGAGATTTCACAGGGGCATGTACTTCTTCCCCTGTACCAGGTTGATCAATCAAAGTATATATAGTATGGGAGAAACCATATGTAGTACGGGAGAAAGGACTAGGTGATCGCATCGGGGAAAAGGAATTGGGCATAATAGTGGATCCCAGATTAAACATGAGGCAACAATGCGGAGCTGCAGCTAAAAAGGCCAACAAAATTCTGGGATGTATCAAGACAAGCATTGAATCTAGATCATGGGTCCCCAATTCCAGTCCTCAAGGGCTGCCAACAGTGCAAGTTTTCAGGATTTCCTTAGTATTGCACATGTGATAATTTAATCACCTTCACAGTTGATGATTCCAACACCCATGCAATGCTAAGGAAATCCTGAAAACATGCACTGTTGACGGCCCTCGAGGACTGGAGTTGGGGAACCCTGATCTAGATCAAGAGAGGTAATTATTCATCTATAATATGCCCTGGTCAGACCCCACCTGGAATACTGTGTATAGTTCTGGGCGCCTTAAATCAAGAAAGACATCAATATATTTGGGCAAGTCCAGAGAAGAGCAATGAAAGATTGTAGAAGGTCTGCAAACCATGTCATATGAAGAACTGCTAAAAGAACCAAGGATGTTTAGTTTCAAAAAGAGACAGAGGAGACTTAATAGCAGTCTACAAATACCTGAAAGAGGAAGTCACAGTGCAGAGGGAACTACTATTCTTATTAGCACAATGAAGTACAAGAAGCAATGGGATGAAAATTGAAGGAGATTCATATTAGACATTAGGAAAAACTTTGATAGTGAGGGCAGTCAGGGAGTGGAACAGGCTACCACGGGAGGTGGTGAGCTCTCCAATGGAAATCTTCAATCAGAAACTGCATAAATATATAGCTTGGATGATTTAGGAAAGCTGGAACTCACAGGGGGTTGGACCCAATCGACATTGAGGTCCCTTCCAACTCTTCCATTCTATGATTCTATGAAGTAGGCAGCAACTCTGAGGAAAGGAAAAACAAGCCCCAACCATGAATTGCTTATAATTGGTCAACCTCATACAGGGGAAAGTAGTAAACACCCCCAATGAAACCTCTGATAAGACCCATTTGGACTTAACGAAAATTACCTAATTAACTTTCAAATACTTTGATTGCTATCACCTCTAATAGAAAAGCAAAAGAATAAAAGAAAAACTTTAATTCTACCCTGCAGCCACTATTTCATTGTGTGTCTAGTGAAGCATGAAAAATTTGATAAAAAAAAAAAAAGTCCTTTAAGCATCAGTTCACTAACATCGTTGACATTTGCTTGGAGAAAAGCCTAACATACATGGGTGAAGTCAGCTATGTATCAATAGCGGAAGGCGCAGTTCATGTCCCAGTTAAGTGTATGTCAGGTTAGGTACCTTGAAATCAGAGAGAGAAGCCATAAGTTCATCCAGTTCACGTGTGGCAGACGAGGCCGAGATTCGTGTTTGCTGCTGGCTGGGAGTGACCCTCTGAGAGCTGTTCATTTCTCCTTGAGACACAGTGACTGAAGGACTGCAATGGAGAAATGTTGTTTAGTATCAAAGAATAAGATCTATGCAATACAAATATTAAATATTATGAGAAGGGTGGGGGGGGGGGGGGAATCGAACAACAGGCACTCACACCTATCAGCTGTTAGAAGGTTCTGCAGTGTAAAAAGCATGGACAACTCAGCTCTGTACAAAGTGTAGGTGCAATTCTCAGGTACTGCAGCTCAGCTCCACTCACTTCAGTGGAAGCTGAGCTGAAGTAGCAAGAATGTCCACTACATAGTGTAAGATGCTATGGTTTTTCTACGTTACATACTTCTGATTGCTGTGAGATTTGCCAATTTCGGATTGGAGGGGAGCTGGATGTCATCCTGGACAATAGCCTAGCCATGGAAATTCCCCTTAAAATACACCACCACTTACACTGGAGTGGGTACCGAGCTCTCAAGTTCATCTAGAAGGCTCTCTACACTTGGACGGACATCCTCTATACCCCGTGCACCGTTCCGCTTAGGTTTTTCCTTTGACGACTGCGCAGTCTTTATTCCTGAGCTGTCAGAAACAATGGATACAGATACTGGGACTGCCACAGGCTGTGAGATGCTTCGAGTCATATCATCTGGAAGTAAAAAAACAATATGAAATGTTGTACATTTAACTACTGCCAATAAATATATTTAAAAGCCTAGTTATAGAAAATAGAATGAAACCAAAATTTGCCATTTTAAGAAAAATAAGGTTTCATACCATAAGAAAAATCCAGTAAGTAAACAGCATCTACATAAATTATAACCTGGACAGGTAGACTAGTGCGAGTCCCGCCACTAGAACCCTCAAAGATTGCCAGAAAAGGGGACTCTGGCGACCTACTCTTTGGCAACAAGAGCACAATCAGTAGAAGTTGAATAGATAACTATGAAAAATTGACAATGTGCATGTTTAACAGCCACCCCATTACATTACTCCAGGTCCTGGTCTTACAGCCCAGAAAGAACATGGGACTCTAGTCATCTGTATTTTCTATGGGAATCTTAGGATCCCCACCTATGACCAGGGTGATCACCTACAGTGGGTACGGAAAGTATTCAGACCCCTTTACATTTTTCACTGTTTCATTGCAGCCATTTGGCAAATAAAAAAAAAGTTCATTTTTTTTCTCCTTAATGTACAATCTGCACCCCATCTTGACAGAAAAAAAAACCACCCCGCAGAAATGTAGACATTTTTGCAAATTTATTAAACAAGAAATACTTATGACCATGTGATATTTATGTTTTCAGACCCTTTGCTCAGACACTCATGTTAAAGTCACATGCTGTCCATTTCCTTGTGATCCTCCTTGAGATTGTTCTACTCCTTCATTGGAGTCCAGATGTGTTTAAATCGATAGGACTTAAATTGGAAAGGCACACACGTGTCCATATAAGACCTCACAGCTCACAGTGCATGTCAGACCAAATGAGAATCATGAGGTCAAAGGAACTGCCCAAGGAGCTCAGAGACAGAATTGTGGCAAGGCACAGATCTGGCCAGGGTTACAAAAGCATTTCTGCAGAACTCAAGGTTCCTAAGAGCACAGTGGCCTCCATAATCCTTACATGGAACAAGTTTGGCACCACCAGAACTCTTCTTAGACCTGGCCGTCCAGCCAAACTGAGCAATTGTGAGAGAAGAGCCTTGGTGAGAGTGGTAATGAAGAACCCCAATATCACTGCGGCTGAGCTCCAGAGATGCAGTAGGGAGATGGGAGAAAGTTCCATAAAGTCATCTTTCACTGCAGCCCTCCACCAGTCGAATCTTTATGGCACAGTGGCACGACGGAAGCCTCCCAGACTATGAGAAGTAAGATTCTCAGGTCTGATGAAACGAGGATAGAACTTTTTGGTGATAATTCTAAGCGGTATGTGTGGAGAAAACAAGGCACTGCTCATCACCTGCCCAATACAATCCCAACAGTGAAACATTGTGGTGGCATAATTACGCCCCCTAATATTTTCAGCTTTCCACCTATAGGCCTTTTTCGTGGAGTAATCTGTTATGTCCCTATTAAGTTTTTTGAGTTTGTATACTTTAATCTCCTTCTCCCACCTCTCCAACTCTTGTTCCATCTCAATTTTGAACCGAGCGATAACCCCTGGTGTGCATTTCTCATTTATTGTTTTTTCTAAGGACTCAAGTTCCGCCTCAATCGTAGTGAGAGTGGTGGAATTGTGTTCACTCAACAGGGTGAGAAAACCCTTAGAGCATTCCTGGGCTAGCTCCTCCCATTTGGTTTTAAAATTCTCCTCCTCTAGGGCAAAGGAGGGAAATACTTGGATCCTAAGTCCACGTGGAACCAGACCTTTCTCAAGGTATTTACCCAAAAAGGCCCGGTTCCACCATAATTTAGTGCGCTTTTTGGATAACTCCTTATATCTGGCAATCATTGCATCGTCTGAACAGGTATCAGCATCTCCCTTGCCTGCGTCACCATTAGCCATCAATACTCCATTGCCTTGCCTGCGTCACCATTAGCCATCAATACTCCATCCCCTTGCCTGCGTCACCATTAGCCATCAATACTCCATGAAGAAGATAAGAAAATCGTCATTGAAAAGTACGTTGGGCTGGTATGAGGGTCGCTCTGAGACCTTAATGGCTATCACCTAGAGCCGGTCACCTTTGGCTCCATGTCCCCCTCATCATCCAGTGTGATGACTCCCCTAACTATTTTATCTGGGCACTCTTTGCAATATCTACCAGCGTAATTGGCTTTAACACTGAAATGCATATGTGTTAATTTGGGTTTTGTGCCCCGATTTAGCCACCATTTTTCCCATGTCTATGTTTACAGATATATACATGTGTGTTGGGATATGGGGGGAAACAGGACATTGTCATTTTTAAAAGGTCTCTGTTCTTAAGTGTTTTTAACCCTGTAATGAATTGTCACCTGCCATAATAAAAACCTGTCACATTTTTTGCACTTTAAAAGCTTGTCGTTCCTCCTTTCCCTACTATGCATATAAGCTTGTGCAGCAGGTGGGCCATTAAATTTAATTGGATCCCCTGCATTATTTGTCTGGTTTTGTGGAGTTTTCCTCTAATATATATATATATCTATATATATCCTTATGCTTGGTTTCCGGCCTATACCATTATTTGATCTTATTTTTTTCTGCATTCCAGTGTCATTAAAGAGTTAAAAAAAGATTAAATTCAGATGCTTGCTGGTAACTGTATGAGGTAAAACAGGGTAAAAATTATGCTAAAATAAACTAAAGCTCCAGTTTGGTGCCACTTTCCAAAATATATTTGAGCCCTGAATAATTCTGTATATATTGTTATTAATCTTTTAACATGCAAAAGTATCTGAGCAAAAATATCAAGCTTAAACTAATTTTATTCAGATGCACCCAATAATGAACTAAAGATATAAGGAGAAAAAACAAAAACACACACTAACCCCCAGACCTTGACCCTCACCTGCAGATAGGCTACTTGATGGGACTTGCTGCACGGCATTCAGCTCTAAGAGAAGGCGGTCCAACTCGGACAAGTTGCTGCCAAGAGAGGAGCCCAAGACAGTCGGCGAAGGCTCAGCAGATCGCTGTTTGTTGGGAAAACTAATTGAAAAAAAACATCTTCTGTGACTTGGAAATGTCAAAAAAGCAAGTAATAACTGGAAAAGGGATTACATCTACCTGTATACATGCTCCTCTTCTCCAGCGGATGGGGATCCCACACTCTCCTTCACAAGAGAACTACTGTAAATAGGATTCTGCTAAAGAAACGTAGACAGATGAATTCATCATCTTTAGGGACAGATGTTACGTATTCAATACAGAGGTATGGTGGTTCTCATTCACTACCTGCTGCTGGGAGATGGTATTGGAGCTCATGGTCCAGGAATCCAGAGGGTCAGTAATCGTGCCATTCAGAGACTCGCTAGTATGTGCAGGTGGTATAGAAATCTCTTGATACGTGTGACAACCACTGGGATAGGAATATGGAGTCTCCTCTGTTAAAAACACAGGTCGCTTGGATATATGAGATGTGGTGGACTCCAGGTCAGCGAGCAATGCATCTGCAGAAAGCAAGAGAAAAGATATAGTTAGAGCCACTAAATGTGTGGAGCACTATCTTATAAAACAAATGTATTTGGAAGAGCAGGAAGAAACAGCTTGGACAGAGATTAGAGGCCAATCAGACGCTGTAGTAGTCATAATATCGCCTCTTGCATGTTAATGCCAGGAGACCGGCAGGGGCACAGCGTAGAATGAAGCAGAGCAGTGCCAGTCTGGGAGGCAAGTTTTTTATTTACTTAGACCACCTTGAGCTCAAAGTTTAATGCTGGGTTTCCTTATGCTGACCGTAACTGTGAAATGACCACTGATTGGCAGTTGTTTACTGGTGTTAATCATTTTGTCAATCATAGATCATTTTATTGGCAGTACATCACCTACACCTACATAGGGCGATACTGCTGAGAATTTTTTTCTTTTAACCCAGCATTAACCTTTTCCTATCCCGATTCACCCTGGGGGAGGGGGGTAATAGTCCAAAAATACTGTTCTGCTCGTTTGTCAGGCCATTGTCTTGTTTATCATTCACATGTGAATAAATTGATTTCCTGTTGATTTTACAAAATTCCTTCATATTGCAAACTTGTGTTTTGACGTTTTTTTTCCCAAATATAGGATTTTAATGGGCAGAACAGGAAATTTTATTGGATAGGAAAAAGGTTAAGCTCATGTGTTGGTTGAACCCACAATGCACCTGTCAAACAAGGAGGGTGCATATTCCCTAAAGGGAAGTTTGCATAAACCATATATATAAAATACTATTATATTTCATAATCAAAGAATATTCATTTACATCAGGTTTGAGAAACCTCCGTTTTGCAGGCCACATGCATGAACGGTTCTGTGGCCTCCGGGCAGATTCCCGGTGAGTGCAGTGTTCATGCTGCAGCCTTGTCTTGCCGATTGCTGGCCCTTTAAACCCTCATGTGCACTGCAAGCACGCAGCATTCACATACGCTGAAGGATTAGGATGTATTGTGTGCAGGGTTAGAGCGAGATATATTCCCATCCCACAGAAGAAGAGAAGAGGAACAGCAGACCCACTGTCCCCAGTGCTGTCCATGCCCCCAAACTCCTTCTGTGAGTAAAATAAATTATATATATATTTTTTTTTATCTAAAAAATCAGCCCTCATCTTGAGCAGTCCCAATGTCTCCTATGTGATGTATATAGAGCAGTCCCAATGTCTCCTATGTGATGTATGTAGAGCAGTCCCAATGTCTCCTATGTGATGTATGTAGAGCAGTCCCAATGTCTCCTATGTGATGTATGTAGAGCAGTCCCAATGTCTCCTATGTGATGTATGTAGAGCAGTCCCAATGTCTCCTATGTGATGTATGTAGAGCAGTGCCAATGTCTCCTATGTGATGTATGTAGAGCAGTGCCAATGTCTCCTATGTGATGTATGTAGAGCAGTGCCAAAGTCTCCTATGTGATGTATATGATTGACAAAAATTATTACTAAGAGAAGACTCCGTTTCAGACCAATACAAATCTGGGAAAGCAGCAATGAGAAGCAGCGTGATCAATATCACCTAACATCACAGTAGGAGCAAGTGAATTGTTTTACCAAATAGAGCAGAGTAATTTTCAAGTTGATAATTGTGTGTGTCCCATGCATTACTGTAAAAATATCCAAATGACCCTTGCCAGAAAAAAAAAACAAAAAAAAACCCCACAGGTTCCCCAGCCCTAATTTACATGATAAAAGAAAAAGTGATTAAAGCAAAAGCAGTGAATAATGACAACCTCATTACTGGGACAAAGAAAAAAAGAAAGTAAGTTGTAATTATTATTTCAGAAATACAAGATTAAGGGCTCATGCGCATGTACCTGTTCAATATTCTGCAGGGATTAGACAGCATATGTGCGCTTCAAACCACTGCAGAAACACTGCATAATGGATGCAGTATTTTTGTTAAAAAAAGCAGATTTCCTGCGCTTGGGATGCTGCCCCCACCATAAAGTGGGAGCTGCATCCAGAACGCACAAATAACTGACATGCTCATTTTATGAACGCACGGATTTGGGTCAAACTTTTAGCACCCAAATCGCTGCGTTCAAAAAAGCAACGTGTGCACGTATCATGCACAATCTACTTAGATTGTGCAGGGGACGCATGCATTTACGCTGCAGTGCAATACGCAGCGTAAATGCATGCAATTACGCAACGTGCGCACGAGCCCTAAATGGTATGATTAAGTAGATTATGGCATGAGGTGAGGGGTGGGGGCGGGGGGGGAGATCATATATCCAGGAACTAAAATGTGATAAATATCTAGACATTAAAAACGATTAAATTACATGTGCAGCAAATAAACCTGTAATAGGTTAAAAAAAAACAAAAAAAACAAAACAAAACATGGAATTGAGATGCTGAATTATAAATACCAGGAAATGAGTATCTAATATCATGGGTCTATAGAATCAAGTAAGAGCATTGTGTTACAAATTAATTAGTCCATCAGTAAGTTTAAAAAACAAAGACAAAAAAAATCCTAATAAGATATTTGTCCTAGAGTCTCGGCAATGGCATTAGCCATATTAGCGCATATTTTGACACTGCCTTCAGGGGTGGCCAATTGAGGTGGTAAAGTTGCCCTAACTCTGCATGCCTTTGGCAAATTGGCCTTCATGTGTAAAGTAAATTGGTCTAACAGATTAAGCTTAGACCTTGTTCACACATTGTGGTTTTACCCGTGGTTTGTTTGGCGTTTTGCTGCAGAAATTTCTCAAAAAAATGGTTGTAACCTTTCTGCAGACATTCCCCAGCAAAACCTCTAGAAAAAGAGATAGCTGTGCACACACTGCGGTTTTTTCTCAAGAACATTCTTTCTGCAGAATTTCTTGAGAAAAAGATTATTTTCTGCAGATAACTGCGTTTTGTGCCATAGATAAGGGTAAACTGCAGGGATCAACCTGCGGAAAAAACGCACCAAAAATGGTTTTCGTGCGGTATTGGTGCGTTTTTTGACCGCAAGTGCGCTAATCTTTCAGATTCAAGAAACTTCTTGAGAAAAATCCTTTTTCTAGTGCGCGCAGAAGTCCCAGGAATTTCGAGCTCCATAGGGTTTCAATGGTAGAAATGTTAAATGACCCCTCTCTGGTACTTCTAGTGTTAAGGCCCCGTCACACTCAGATATCGCTAGCAAGCGTACCCGCCCCCGTCGTTTGTGCATCACGGGCAAATCGCTGCCCGTGGCGCACAATATCGTTCGGAGCCGTCACACGGACTTACCTGCCTAGTGACGTCGCTGTGGCCGGTGAACCGCCTCCTTTCTAAGGGGGCGGTTTGTGCGGCGTCACTAAGCAGCCGCCCAATAGAAGCGGAGGGGAGGAGATGAGCGACTAACATCCCGCCCACCTCCTTCCTTCTTCATTGCCAGTGGCCGCAGATAAGCTGTAGTTTGTCGTTCCCGCGGTGTCACACGTAGCGATGTGTGCTGCCTCGGGAACGACGAACAACCTGCGTGTTCAACAATCAACGATTTTTTGAAAATGAACGACGTGTCAACGATGGACGATTTGGTGAGTATTTTCCATCGTTAACGGTCGTTCGTTGGTGTCACACGCAACTAACGATGCCGGATGTGCATCACGGAATCCGTGACCCCGGCGATATATCGTTAGATACGTCGCTGCGTATAGAGTAGTTGTAAAATGGACAATGCAGATACAATGAGCAATGAGTAGTGATAAAATATAGTGCCAACACCTGTTACAATAAATCAAGTATAAATAATCAAGTGGTCCGAAAGTAGTAAGACTAATTAGGCCTCCAAGATTTCTTTTTCTGTCGACACCTACGCCCCACATCCACAATTCATGACGTGAAACTACAGGTAAAAACGCCACAAACTTTGCAGAATAAACAAAGGGAAGATTGAAAAAAGTGGTACGGAAAGTGTCGGTGGGGTAGTTTCATATGTCATGGTATAGCAAATAAAACACAAAAACAGAAAAGGTGTGTGGTCACTGAATTTGGTTCTAGTCCTGACAATCCCATAAGTGAATGGTAGTGATCAGCCGCAGAGGACGGGGCAGCAGCTCTGCACTGAGTCACGCATTTCTCAGAGTTAGTCACTTCGGACTTCCGGACAGTCACTGATAACCAGGCCACATACTCAAGTCATATGAAAGATATAGGGAAGAAGACAAATCCTCAGCAACAGGTTACCCAGGGAACGCCAGAAGAGACATAAAAGGCAAAGATGATGTCTGTGGAAATCTGTGCACTGACATTTTACAGCTCGGGGCAATACAAACTTCCATGACAGGCAAGTTACTGTCAGAGTCAAAGCTAAAAAATGTGTCACACCTACAGCTGGAAAGCAATGTGATCTGTGGATGCAAACATTTCTGAGAGGCGATGGTGAAAGGGTTTCTCCAGGTTTAGAACACTGATGGCCTGTGCTCCGGATAAGCAGAGCACATCCCAACGAAAGCCTTCAACGTTAATGTGAGGAATGGAAAGAAGCTAATGTAAGCAGAGCATTAGTTATCTGCTGCATTAGGTTTTACTATCCATCTCCGCAGACATTTACCAAAAAAGAAGAGTATAGATCATCACTAATAAATGAGTCATGTTTTTAGGTTTAAGAGGAAAACACGCACACAAACAAAAGGAGAAGTCCTAAAGCAGGAAAATCTCACTTCCTCTATGACAAATGTTTAATTCGGACCACAAATTCATACAACAGCTTCACAATCAGGTCTAAAACAGCCCATAGACCTTTTCATTGCTGGCTGATGAATGAGCAGTCAGCCATTCCCGCCACCCCCCTCCCCCTATAAGGCTCTGTTCAAATGTTCAGTATTTGGTGAGTTTCTTACCTCAGTTTTTGTTGCTAAAACCAGAAGTTGAACATTCAGAGGAAAAGTATAATAGAAACATGTACACGAGGTAATAAACTCCCAAAATACTCAGCGTTTGCACATGGTCTAACCATCCACACTTGACTCGGATGATCATACATAGGTTCTGAATGGGAAGAGTGGAATTAGCCAGACATCATATGATTAACTTCCTGAGGAAGCAAAATTACACCAGAAATGTGCGTTGGGAATTATGCCTCTGTGGGGACCCCGCTATGCGCATTATACTACGGGTTAGGCGTTCCCCGAGGTCTGTGAATGGGTACATGCTTACTAAGTGGCTTTTATGACCACTACTTGGAAACCTGATGGTTTTCAATGTGCCTTTCCTATCTTACCATATGCACTGCTAGGTTAAACATGTACCTGATTTTGTCGTCTTATGTTTTCTCAGATATCGTATTTTTCGCTTTATAAGACGCACTTTTGTTCCCCAAATGTTGGGGGAAAGTAGGGGGTGCGTCTTATAAACCGAATATACGGGGGGGAGGGGTGTATATATACACACACACACACACACACACACACACACACACACTGCAGGGTGCAGGGGAGGTGGGGGCAGCTCTGGAGCAGTGCTGGGAGCTGGTGAAGCTGCGGGAGGGAGCCTTTGATCTCCTGCTCCCGCTCATATAATATGCACAGTCGCTGTCCATCACCTTGGTGCTGAAACTGCACCGCGCTGATGGGCTGGGACAGGGGCGCATATTATATCTGCCTGCGCCCTCTTTTGATCGCACATTATCCCCCTGTGTTAGATATGGCCCCCATACTGCTGCCCATAGTAAAATAAAAAAAGGTTTACTTACCTCCAGCGCTGATCTCCCGGTGTCTCTGCTGCTGCTGTCTGATCAGGCACGCAGAGATGATATCACTCTGCCGTGCCGATCACATGACCGGCAGCAAGAACCAGGGAGTGGAGAAGGAGCTCAACCCCACGGAGGGAGACACAGGGATTACAGCGCTGAGAAGGTAAGGAAACAGTGTTTTATTTTATTATAGGCAGCAGCATGGGGGGCATATCTAACACAGGGGAGATGTGCCATCTATAGTGGCCATGGGCAGCAGCATGGGGACCACATCTAACACAGGGGAGGTGTGCCATCTATAGTGGCCATGGGCAGCAGCATGGGGACCACATCTAACACAGGGGAGGTGTGCCATCTATAGTGGCCATGGGCAGCAGTATGGGGGCCATATCAAACACAGGGAAGGTGTGCTATCTATAGGGGCCATGGGCAGCACAGGGGGACGTGTCCCAGCACAATGGGGGCCATATCCAGATTAAGGGGGGCTAATTTTAGGATGGGGGACTATGAGGAACATATACCCTATATGATTTGTTAGACGGACACTGGCATTATAAGATGGACCCCATTTAACATTAAAAAAAAAATTCTCTTTTCCTTCACCAAATTTGGGGGTGCGTCTTATAATCTGGTGCGTCTTATAAAGCGAAAAATACGGTATATATTTCTAATAAGAGTTAGACACTTTCAGCTAGAAACACCTTTCCTTGTTTATGGTGTAAATTTTTTGGCGAGGCAAATGGTTACTGTTGCAATCCCTATGTGCTTTTCAACTATAAAATTTAGCAGCTAATTATGCAATTGTCAGATTTTTTTGCTCCCAAGACCACATGCACACGTTCAGTATTTGGCGAGTTTTCCCCTCAGTAGTTAAGCCAAAACAGGAATAGAACAGTCGGAGGAAGAGTATAATGGAAACACGGGCACCACTTATTTTGCACTCCTGATTTCGGCTTGCAAATACTGATGTAACATACTGACTAAATGTGGCTTAGGCTACTTTCACACATCCGGTTTGAGCAGTGCGGCTCAATCCGGCTGTGAAACCTATGCAACGGATGCAGCGAAAACACTGCATCCTTTGCATATGTTTTTACATGTGGCCCGTCCGTTTTTTTCCGGTTGCGGCACGCTACTGAGCATGCACAGTGGAAGAAACCGCATGCGGCGGCCGGATGCGGTTTTAGCCGCATCGCGCCGCATCCGGTGTCCATAGGCATGCATTGAAAAATGCGCCGCAGTGGCCGGATGCGGCGCGATGCGTTTTTTTTTGCCGGAGCAAAAAACGTGCCAGGGAACGTTCCATCCGGCCGTCGCATCGGCTAAATCTGCCGCATGTAGCAAAAAACGGACGGAACGCAAGCCCATGCGGCGCAATGAGGCGCCAATGCAATTCAATGCTGGAAAAAATGAAAACGGCGGCAAAAAAAAACGGTTTCGTTTTTTCAGCAGAGCGCCGGATTGTGCCGCTCTGCTACAGCCGGATGTGTGAAAGTAGCCTTAATGGCAACAAACAATAATAGACTTTAAAAAAACAAAAAACAAAAAAAAAAATCAAAAAAAAACAACACCACACCTGGTGCAGAGCAGTTGCAGCTGAGCGTGTGCCCTCATTTCCTTACACCAGTTAGCAGCACTTCCTCGAGCACGTACTGACAGAAGTACATGTCCTCCGGCTATTTCTGCCTGCTTACGGTGTAGCAAGAGAACTTTGGAAATAGCCCCTCAGTCACTTTGCAGAGAACTCCAGCAGACAAGTCCCTGATGGATAATGTTACAGCAGCCCTTATGTATGTGACTGGAGACATATGACTTTGCGCGAAAAAAAAAAAAAAGTCTGCAATTACTTAACAGGGGGCCATATTTCCGTTTTGCCACCTCCATGCACTGTGATTTAGAGCAAAGCAAGACTTGATGAGAGAAAATATATATTATACATATATACGTACACACACACGCTAATGCATGAAGATTACTATTTATTTTGTTATTTGACAGGTCACACAGACATCAGAATAGAGTCTAGGTCGGAGTCAGGAAGCTGGGGCACCCTCTTACTGATTGAGCCAGAGACGCTATTCTGAGCACGGTTCCCCTGTGGCTTCATATGGAGTATTCCTCTCCAGTAAAGTGATGGCATCTCCTGTACATACATCACCACTTCTGATTAGTGGAGTCCCCAAATGAACATTATGCCGTTGATTAAAGTGAACCTGCCCGGTGCAATATGTACCTAGATCCACGAGCAGTTCTGGGTGTATATTGCTAATCCCTGCCTAACTGTCCCTGTATACACTAGCATAGAGAAAGGGCTCTTTAGAAAAAGTATTTCTAAAAATCATATTGTATGTTAATGAATGAGGGGACTAGTCCCCTGGGCGTTAGTTCCCTTGGCTAGTCAGCTCCATTGGCATGTTAGTAAGTCCCTGTGGGTGTGCTAAAATGCTAATGGATGTGCAGTGTCGGCTGAGTGCGCAATTTACGCATCACCCCGAAGGTTCGGTTATGCGCACTATATCAAGTATGAAGCCAGGACACGTACAACCGGCTTCATAGTGCGCATGACAAACTCCGGGGTCATGTGTACTGAGCTGAAATCCATCGTCTGACGTGATGGCAGTGGAGAGGTGAGTGGGATCATCCTCTGACGCTGCACATTCATTAGCATGTTACCACACCCACAGGGGCGTACTAACATGGTAATGGAGCAGACTAGCCAGGGGAAGTAACGCCCAGGGGTCTAGTCCTCTCGCTCATTAGCATATAATATACGATCTTTAGAAATACTTTTTCTAAAGATCTCTTTATCTATGCTAGTGTATACAGGGACGGATAGGCAGGGATTAGCTATATACACCCAGAACTGCTCATGGTTCTGGGTGCATATTGCACCTGACAAGTTCCCTTTAAGCACTGCATCCCCTTAGGCTACATGCGCACGCTGCTTTTTTTGCTGCTTTTTTGCTGCTTTTTTGGCTGCAGTTTTGTCAGCAGAACTTTCTGACATCTGACTTCCCAGCAAAGTCTATGAGAAGTCAGATTTGCTATGCGCACACTGCAGTTTATTTGTCAGCGTTTTTTTTGTCAAAAGTTTGTGACAAAAAAAATGCAGCATGTTCATTCTTCCTGCGTTTTTGTCAACATTTGTCACCCATTGAAATCAATGAGGGCATCAAAAACGCAGGAAAAATGCATGCTAATCAAAAGTGGTGCATTTTACCTGCCTTTTACCTGCGTTTTTGCTAGCAAAAACGCAGGTGATTTGTCAGGAAGTGAGGTCAGGCAAGTGGTCCCGTCCCGTCCTCCACGTGTTCCCCGAAGTACCGCTGTCCCCAGGGGAGATGATGTGGAGGATGGGACTATCAGCGGCGGCAGCGAGAGGGGGATGGACATTGGCAGCTGAAAACATTGATTTTTCCCTCTTGCTGCTGCCGCCGCCGCTGCTGATAGTCCCGTCCTCCACGTGTTCCCCGAAGTACCACTGTCCCCAGCGTGCACGCACAGGGGAGATGATGTGGAGGACGGGACTATCAGCGGCGGCGGCAGCGAGAGGGAAAAATCAATGTTTTCAGCTGCCAACGTCCATCCCCCTCTCGCTGCCGCCGCCGCTGATAGTCCCGTCCTCCCCGTGTTCCCCGAAGTACCGCGGTCCCCGCACAGGGGAGATGATGGACCCCTCTCACCGCCACCGCTGAAAGTCCCGGGCTCCACGCTCCTGCCGCCGGCCGGCTCCACGCTCCTGCCGCCGGCCGGCTCCACGCTCCTGCCGCCGGCCGGCTCCACGCTCCTGCCGCCGGCCGGCTCCACGCTCCTGCCGCCGGCCGGCTCCACGCTCCTGCCGCCGGCCGGCTCCACGCTCCTGCCGCCGGCCGGCTCCACGCTGTAGCGCGATCAGCTGAGCTGTCAGAGGTTACTCGCGGCCACCGCTGGATTCGGCGGTGGCCGCGGGTAACCTCAGTGACAGCTCAGCTGATCGCGCGGCTGTCTTCATTAGCTGCATGGAGGTGACCGGAGCGGCGGAGTCTGCTGCTCCGGTCACCTGCATGCAGCACTGCTGGAAGCGACGCTGGAGCATGCTGGATTACGCCGGACATGGAGGGCTTTGTCGGGGTTAATAAATTGGTAATGAGGGAATGTGTTTGTGTTTTTTATTTCTAATAAAGGATTTTTTTCGGGTGTGTGTGTTTATTTACTGTAATTTACAGATTAATCATGGAAGGTTTCTCGGGGAGACGCCTGACATGATTAATCTAGGACTTATTGGCAGCTATGGGCTGCCAATAACTCCTTATTACCCCGATTTGCCAACGCACCAGGGTAAATCGGGAAGAGCCGGGTACAGTCCCAGAACTGTCGCATATAATGTATGCGGCAATTCTGGGCGGCTGCTGACTGATATTGTTAGGCTGGGGGGCTCCCCATAACGTGGAGCTCCCCATCCTGAGAATACCAGCCTTCAGCCGTATGGCTTTATCTGGCTGGCATTAAAATTGGGGGGGACCGCACGCCGGTTTTTTTAATTATTTATTTATTTCTAATTTTTTTTTTTTTCCAATTCAACAAGCTTTATGGGCTTTTTTGAACTGAAAAATACATGAAACAATTGTTGACAAAACTGCAGCCAAAAACGCACCAAAAAAGCACCTACATTTTTTGTGACATTTCCAGGCTCTCTCTGACAAGGTGCAGTTTTGGCTGCAGTTTTGGCTGCAGTTTGTGAACACGAAAAAGAAGCAGCGTGCGCATGTAGCCTTAGTTTCTTTCCAGCACAGCAGCACTCTGTCCACCAGCTGCCCAGGGACCTGCAGGACACTACCATTCATGAAGGGCTGGATTGAACAGCCTTGTATAGCTAGGTGGTGAACGCTGGAAACAAAAAGGGGATAAATCAAAAAAGCTCCCAGTCCATTCTAAGAATCAAAGTGACGGCATAGCCTACTTTATCATATGGGAATATCCCTTTAATAGGACACAATTTTTACTATCAGCAGGATCAGACAACCATTTAGGCCTCGTTCAGATGTGTGTTTTGTGGACGAGAGCTATCCATGTTTTTCAGATAGCACTTATACCATGGGGTCAGTCACGTTTGTAGTCTGCGCAAAATCTAAGTGTCCGATAAAAATTGGCAAAGAAAGTCTAAGGCTATGTGCGCATGCTGCGTTTTTTTTTTATGCTGTTTGTGGCCCCAAAAAACGCACCGGTGAAAACATGCTTTTTTTTATCATGATTTGGTACGTTTTTGTTCCTGTGTTTTTCAAATGCGTTACATGGGTGAAAAAACGCAGAAAAAACGAAGAATTGACGTGTTGCTTGTTTGTCAGCTCAAAAACGCAGCTAAAAGAAAAAAAGAAAGAAAAAAAAAGCACTGTGGGGACAGCAAAAATGAAAACTCAGACTTTGCTGGGGAAGCAAAGTCATGCAGTTTTCTGACCAAAAACGCAACAGAAAAACGCACTGTGCGGATATAGCCTAAGGGGAAAAAAATATATAAATAGGACTAAACTCACAGAGTTCCTCCGTTCTGTGAGAAAAAAAAAACTGGTGTGAATGAGCCCCTAGTATGCATGGGGACCTCCCAACTCACACTCCGCTATTTTTTTTACTGCCAAGAGCATGTTTTGCCGCAAAAACACTGAGTGTATACATAGCCCAAGGCTGTTTTATTAGTTACCATAAATAGTCATCTTTATTACTGCATTAATTACCATCAATATGAAGGCATCTGCCCAGCAAACTAATGATCTGTTACCGGAACAGGATTTCAACACAAAAAGGATACAGCAATAAGACATTCCGGAGAGATCTTTGCAGTTCTGCCCCTAGGCCCTGTTCCTATCGCAGGAGAAAAATGTAAAGCTCGCCAAGCAGATTCTGAAGGAATCCTGACATTCCCTGCATGCTGGCACACGCAGCACCTCCGCAAGCACGGCTCAAAACACAGGGCCCACGAGAAAGTCACCAGCCGGAAGAAAGCTCTATACCTTACATAAACCAAGCAAAACAAATAGATATGGGACAGAGATCGCCAGGGACATGCGGAAGGGGAATTAGGAACTCAGATTGTGAACCTCAGTGGGTGATGGCCCAATGTGAGTAATTACAAACTTAGTACACCGCTGTGGAATATGTTGGTGCTATCTAAAAATAGAACATTGGCACAAGTACAGTATCTAATCATGAGGTCTTCTCCATGGAGCCCCTTGGCAAATAATGAGGAGAAGCATGGATTGGGCAGTCTCTGCAGAAGAGGACGAACTGCATGGAATATAATTATTTCTCCCGTGCCTCCCCCATACTCTGGAATGCTCTGCCACAACATATCAGATTCTCACCTACCTTGACAAGCTTCATAAGGAACCTAAAGACCCACCTCTTCCAACAAGCCCACAACCCACCATAAGCCTTAGTCCGCTACAGCACCGCCCGACCATCTCTACCCTCACCTACTGTATCCTCACCCATCTCTTGTAGACTGTAAGCCCTTGAGGGCAGGGTCCTCTCTCCTCCTGTACCTGTCTGTGCCTTGTTCTGCTTATGATTATTGTACTTGTCCATACTATCTATACCCCTTTTCACATCTAAAGCGCCATGGAATAAATGGCTTTATAATAAATAATTTCTCTCTCTCTAAAGGGGGCTTTACATGCCGCGACATCGCTACCGATATATCGTTGGGGTCACGTCGTTAGTGACGCACATCCGGCGCTGGTAGCGACATTGCAGCGTGTGATACCAATCAGCGACGATCAAGCCCAAAAACGTGAAAAATCGTTGCTCGTTGACACGTCGTTCATTTCCTTAATATCGTTGCTGCTGCAGGTACGATGTTTGTCGTTCCTGCGGAAGCATACATCGCTATGTGTGACACCGCAGGACCGACAAACATCTCCTTACCTGCGTCCACCGGCAATGCGGAAGGAAGGAGGTGGGCGTGATGGTTTGTCCCGCTCATCTCCGCCCCTATTGGACGGCCGCTTAGTGACGTCGCTGTGACGCCGAACCCACCTCCCCCTTGAAGGAGGGATTGTTCGGCGGTCACAGCGACGTCGCTGCACAGGTATGTGCGTGTGCTGCTGCTGTAGCGATAATGTTCGCTACTGCAGCGATCACCACATATCGCAAGAACGACGGGGGCGGGTGCTTTTGTGATGCCCTGGACAAGCCAGGGGTCACAGGTAATGACATCACCACACCCTACACCCCGGTTAGGTACATCAAAGCTAAACCAGAAATCCTTGTTGCCTTCCCCAGGGGCTGATGTCCACACCAGGGGGTGGAGCCAGGCGGTTGGTCTCCACCCATCAAGGAGTACACAGTCCTGGAGGAGGGAAAACAGAGGCAGTTAGAGTTAGAGTGAAGCTAGGGAAGTGAAGGAGGGTAGGAGTCGAGTGGTAGAGGAGCTAGTGTGAGGAGTGACAGCAACAGAGCCTGAAGTTAGTCCGGGTGTGTGCCCCGGACGGAGACAGCAAGGTTAGCAGACGGTGGTGACCGTCTGCAGGAGTGGCCTATCGGAGGTGCCGTGAGGACCGTGGACGGGTGGTGACCCGGCGGTACCGGACCGGTACACAACGAGAAGCCAGCACCACTGGCAGGGACCTTTCGGATCCCGGCAAGGCTAGGAGTCGCCGTAAATTTGCCAAATCCGTCAGTGAAGGGGACCTCCGGGTTTCCAAACAACTAAGTCCCGATTGAAGGCAACAGTCCAACCGTATGAGAGAGACACCGACACCGCCAAGGCACCAGTTTCTCAGGGCCAGCGCCTGCGGGCAAGAGGGGCTCCTCCGGCCCATATCCAAGTCGGGGAGCGTGTTACCGGTGGGAACCCATCGCTACCAACATTACACAAGGTGCAGGGAAAGAGACAGTCACCGTTAACTACCGGGGAAAAGCAACAGCAGCCGTCCGTGGGAACCGTCTTTCCAGCCGTGTGTTTTACCGAGAACTGTGTCACCGTCTCAGGCTGAGTGAGTACCACCGTGCCGTGAGGCACAGCGCTGCCCCCCCCCCCCGCGACCCTGCACCTCACCAGGCCCCGCACTTGGCCTGCCATCCCTCATCCTCCACCCCATCACTGGGCCCCGGGACAACCAACCCCTACCCACGGAGGGGAGAACTAACAACTCTGCTGCTCCCTGTCATCGCTCCCGGGATCCCCATATAGAGCAGCGGTGGTGTTACCAAAAATCACCACAACCGTGGGTGGCGTCACGGACAATAAATCCCCTAAACTAAACCCCTTTTCACTCACGGGCGAGGAGCGCCGCTTGAGTCCCCGGGATCCGGCCCATCGCTCGAGCCACCGAGCAGCAGCGGCCGCAGCAGCAGCCGGACCCGAGCAGTGGGAGAGCGCAGCGTCCCCTCCTCCGCTCGCGACATTGCTAGCAATATCGCAGCGTGTAAAGTACCCTTAAGGCTGCAAGAGCCCAAATATTGTTCAGGGGCCCTTTTCTATCTGTGTCCTCCAGTGAACCAAACGTAGGCTCCAAATGTGATACTGACAGAGCCCAAGAGTAGAGAACAACAATATTTCTGAAGATTTGACTCCATCAGCTGCTGTTTAAATAAATCCAAACCTCCGTACAGCGGCATAAAGCAGAGCTCTGCAGTCCGGAGAAGTGAAACAGAGCCCCCAGTGTCTCCATCCCCAGTGGACTCATTACACGCCGCTCCACTGTAATCCAATCCTGTGTAACCTCATATAATCAGTGAGTAACTGCACAGGAATGGCCAGTCCATCCACTACATATAATAAAGAGGGGCTGGGATGAAATGACAAATCACTCCATATTGCAAAAGGTGCGCAGAAGTACTTGCGCTGCCGCTGTTAACCCATTAGCTGCAGAACAGATACACATTAGCAAGGAGACCAATTGTAAATAGGTGACCTGTAGAAAACCAGTTCTCATCAGATATATACTGTATGTACTACTGGATAAATCATGGACTTGTGCGCGGGCGGCACGGTGGCTCAGTGGTTAGCACTGCAGTCTTGCAGCGCTGGGGTCCTGGGTTCGAATCCCACCAAGGACACCATCTGCAAGGAGTTTGTATGTTCTCCCCGTGTTTGCGTGGGTTTCCTCCGGGTACTCCGGTTTCCTCCCACACTCCAAAGACATACAGATCGGGACTTTAGATTGTGAGCCCTGATGGGGACAGTGTTCCTGATGTATGTAAAGCGCTGCGGAATATGTTAGCGCTATATAAAAATAAAGATTTATTTATTTTATTTACTGCTGAAAGCATTCACATCTCCAATACCAGATACTGAAACAATCTGATCTGTCACATCCATGTTTCACCAATTCAGGAATCAATTTGGATATATGTTACAAAAATTAGGATAGGATTTCAGCAAATAACTGATTCACCAGCTGCATTATTTAGACCTGACAGATGACGTACTAATTAGCTAAAATCTATAAGCGAGAGTATGGTTTTCTCGTTTGTGTTGCTCACAGGGTACACACAATGTGCGTTTGCTTGTGCCTGGCAGGGAGGATTATATGCCAGCACTGACGTATGGCTGATGGGGTCACAGCCTGCGCTCTAATTGAAGTCATTCATCCTCATGCAATTACACAGAAAATGAGTGACATGACATCCGGCAATCAGAATAAATGGACAGAGCATACGGTGATTGTGTGTGCGATTATACATCTATCTATACACACGCCAGCTCGATACTGGAGATTTGGGATCTCCACTATGTAGTGGCCATGACAAGGAAACTCCTTGAGGTTCAACATCTGGGCAAATATTGGAAAATGAAAGGAAACAACATGAAGCAATGTAAGGAAGCGGGCCCTTCCTCCCACACCCATCTATCCACAGCCAAAATCCCATCCCCCTACCATTCCACCTCCGAGCTGTGTCATGCAGCCCCAACACACACCTTATTTCACAAACGGAAGAGCTCAAAGCCTGTAGCGCACGGGAACACTTCTCAGGCTCTGTTCATTTGTTGCATATCTGTTGACGACTTGTACCATGGATTTTGCACAAATACACAGTATGGCCACATGCACATGGCAGTATTACAGCTTTGTATGATCGCTAAAGCTTTACAGGACTCCCATAGATTTGTATGGTGCCGTATGTTATCCTTAAGTTTGTAGGGCAGAACAACCTGTAATATAGCATCACATGGAGCAACATCAGGCGCTGTGAAAAGACACTTGGTTTTACCATTTATACAGTATCAGAAATCTGAAAAACAGTCTGCAGGGACATATTTGTCATCTGATCTGGTGGGTTAAAGCCGTACTCAATGGTGGGTGTGGGCCAAAAGGGCAGCCAGAGCTATGTAAATGGCTTCTAGAGAGCTGCATTCCTGGAGCCTACGGTGAATGAGCTTAGGGTCTGATGAAGTCACCAAGGAGGTACTGCTCCACGCTGAATCCTCATTAGGTCACTCTAGATTTTGTTATGTAATAATAACGTACCTCTCTGTGCCTCACATGTGGTTATTTCTAAGGATACATAGGAATAAATGCTCATCTTCGATCAATTTTCTTATATAGTTTTTGTTAAAAGGTTTTTCACCCAATCAAAAATCACAGGATAAGTGGTAAGCTGCTGATCACAGGGGGGCCGCACTGAAATCTACTTAAAGAAGGACTCCCATCAAAGGTTTTCTCCTCTTAATATATTGCAATCATTATATGGCCCTCTGTACTTACAATTGTTCATTTTGCCTTTTTTACCCATTAAATTCTTCTCTGCTCTATGGAGCAACAGGAAGCTTGTTTCTACATAAATCTGTCCCCTCTTCAACTCCTGACCCAGCTGCCCCCTCCTTCCTCTGGCATGGACGTTTGCAGTGAGACTCATCAGGGGAAGAAGAAGAAAAAAAAAAAAAAAAAAAAAGATCTCCTGTTTCTACATAGAGCACAGAATGATTCAGCTGGTCTGTTTTTAATCATGTGAGGTCATAGCCCTAATGGAAAACAGAAGAATTAACTGGCTAGAAGGGCAAAAATAGTACACAGTACTACCGTATATATGATGATTGCAATATATTAAGAGAATAAAAACTTTGAGAATGCTTCTTTAAGCCCTGTGCGCACACTGCGGTGTTTGCGGTGGATTTGCTGCATGAATTGCTGCAGAAAACGTTCATAACCTTTCTGCAGGTCATTCCCCAGCAAAACCTATGGTAAAAAAAAAAAAAACAAAAAAAAAACAAAACACTTTTTTCCCCCTACAGGTTTGGCTGCAGAATTTCTGCAGCAAACAATGTGCATGTCACTTTTCCGCAGGTACCTTTAGTTTTTGCCATAGATAATTTTAAAAAACCGCAGGGAACAACCTGCAGAAAATTTACGGCAATACCGCGGTAAAACCGCATGCAGTTTTTGAGTGTGATTTGCTGCGGTATTTTACTGCAGGTGCGGTAATCTTTCAGAGAGTGTGGAATTTTCTTAAGAAAATTCCATTTTCTAGTGCGCACAAGGCCTTAAAGTGTTCCCCAGGGAATTGAGTTGCAGTGCAACATGTGCACTGCGGCTGCCATCAATGTCTATAAGGCTATGTGCGCACTTACCGGATTTTTCGCGGATTTTGCCGCGGATTTGCTGCATGTTTCGCTGCAGAAAATGTTCATAACATCTCTGCAGTGAATCACCAGCAAATCCTATGGAGAAAAAAAATCCTGTGCGCACTGGGCGGAATTTGACAGCTGCATGTTTTGCTGCGGGATTCCCGCAGCAAAAACAAGCGCATGTCACTTCTTTTCCGCACAGCGCTGCGGGATTTTACTCCATTGACTCAATGTTAATCATGAAATCCCGCAGGGAATAACGCAGGCAGCAAATTCTGTGCGGTTCACTGCGTTTTCCTGCGTTATTCCCTGCGGTATTTCGCGGTTTACCTCCGGTAATGTACATCACTTGCTTGCGGTTTTGCAGGGAAGTGATGTCATTACAGGAAGAGGAAGCCGTGCAGAGTAAACACACACACAAATCACAGACACAGACATCACAGACACATAGAACACACATAGACACAGACACATAGAACACACATAGAAAGAAAACGGAAATATAGAAAAAAAAGAACGTGGGCTCCGCTGCATATTTACCGTCCAGCCGAGGTAAGCACACAGCGGCGGCCCGGTATTCTCAGGCTGGGGAGGGAGAGGGGCAGGGTTAATGTCCCCTGCCTCACTCCCCCTCCGGCAGCCGAGAATATCAGCCGCAGCTGCCCCGGCACTGTCGCATGCAATATGCGGCAATACCGGTGTGTCCTCGGCTCTTCTTGCCACCGTGTAGCAGTGGTGGCAAGGTAATACAAGGGTTAATGATGGTGGGGGACCACCGCCATTAACTCCAGGCTTGATCATGGCAGCGTCTATGTGACAGCTGACATGATCAACCCGTAAGTAAAGTGAAAAAAAACACAGACACAGAAAAATCCTTTATTTTAAATAAAACAAACAAGCCTCGTTCACCATTTTATTAACCCCCCCCAAACAAAGCTCCGGCGTAATCCAGGTCCGACGTCCAGCGCTGCTTCCATCCAGCCGCGACTGTCACAGACACAGGCTGAATGAAAGCAGCAGAGGTAATTACCGGTCATTTCCCACGGCCGGTAATGTGAACTCACTGCCGACCGTGGGAAATGCAGCGATCTGTCATCTATCTCTCTATCTATCCCTCTATCCCTCTATCTATCTATCTATCTATCCATCTATCCATCTATCCATCTATCCATCTATCCATCTATCCATCTATCCATCTATCCATCTATCCATCTATCCATCTATCCATCTATCCATCTATCCATCTATCCATCTATCCATCTATCCATCTATCCATCTATCTCTCTATCTCTCTATCTCTCTATCTATCCCTCTATCTATCTGTCTATCTATCTATCCCTCTATCTATTCTTCTGTCTATCTACTCTCAGAATTAAATGACTTTTTTTTTTTTTTTCCTTCAATGTGCTTTATTGCATTGAATGCAATAAAGCACATCCCAACCCGCACGCGGCAAAACCGCGGCAATACCGCAGTAAAACCGCAGCAAACCGCGGCAAACCGCATGCGGTTTTCGGGTGCGGTTTCCCGCGGTTTTTTACCGCGGGTGCGGTAATCTTTGAGGGCATGCGGAATTTTCTCAAGAAAATTCCACTTCCCAGTGCGCACAGAGCCTAAGGCTGGCAGAGAAATCCAAGTACAGGACTCGCTTATCTTCATCAGTCCTGTAACTTTGAATAGTGGAGGCAAGTGGGAATGCTCAAGACCCCCCCCCCCCTTCTCACGATTGGAAGGATCATGACACAACCCTTATAAAATGTAATGTCTACCGTATATCACATTGCTTCTACGCTCATTCGTATGCATGTATAGTCGTTTCCAGAGATGTGCAATAATAAGCAGTCGACAGAGGAGCTAATTATTGGTGACAATCTAATATACTGGGTTTTTCACAATTAAGTACCCAATTGTGTCTGAATTCTCAGGTGTCACCACAGTTGAGAAGAAAAATATTTTCATTATTTTGTCCAGGACCTTTGTTTTGATGCTGTCAGTGCAATGATATAAATGGGATTAGAACGGTAATGAACTACAGTTCTGGAGTCTATTTACAGCTGCGCCCCCTCTATTAGAGTACTTTCACACTTGCGTTGTTTTCCTTCCGTTACAATCCGCCCTTTTGTAAAACAGCGGAATTCCGTTAACGGATTCCGCTGATTCCCATATACTCGCATGGGTGACGGATTGTGCCAAAAGGACCTGCGTTGCTTCCGCTGGGCGACGCTCCGTTGCTTCCGCCCAGCGGGAGGAACGCAGCATGCAACGTTGTTTTGAGCAGCGGAATCCTCAGGATTTCACTGCGCATGCTCTTTTTTTTTTTTCAAAAACTTTATTTTGTCTCGCGGTGGCCGAACGTTCAGCTGAGCGCTCGCCCGCCAAGTGACAGCGCTCAGCTGAGCGTTCGCCCGCCAAGTGACAGCGCTCAGCTGAGCGCTCGCCCACCAAGTGAGCGCTCGCCCGCCAAGTGACAGCGCTCAGCTGAGCGCTCGCCCGCCAAGTGACAGCGCTCAGCTGAGCGCTCGCCCGCCAAGTGACAGCGCTCAGCTGAGCGCTCGCCCGCCGGCATGCCCGGCCGCCGGCAAGTGACAGCGCTCAGCTGAGCGCTCGCCCGCCGGCATGCCCGGCCGCCGGCAAGTGACAGCGCTCAGCTGAGCGCTCGCCCGCCGGCATGCCCGGCCGCCGGCAAGTGACAGCGCTCAGCTGAGCGCTCGCCCGCCGGCATGCCCGGCCGCCGGCAAGTGACAGCGCTCAGCTGAGCGCTCGCCCGCCGGCATGTGACAGCGCTCACCCGCCGGCTATTGAGAGCGATCAGCTGATCGTTAACAATAGTCTGCTGCCGGTAAAACTGTAAAGAATAAAAAAAAAAAAAAAGCTTTCCGTTTTGTACGATCCGTAGCATCCGTTGTGCCACTATATGCAACGCATCCGTTGCATCCGTAACACAACGCAATGCTACGGAAGCCGTCCAACGCAAGTGTGAAACTAGCCTTACATGGTGTAAGGTAGTGGTGTTATTACCCCATTTTTGCACACAACCCATAACTGAGAAGTTCCTCAACTCCCTGGACACAGAAATATGCATGTAACCACATATATGCATAAATCAGCCACGCAGGAGCAGAGTAATTGTGACTATGGCCTACATGCTGAAACCATATTGCCTGCCCTTTAGTAAGGCTGCAATCTTTTAGATAAATATATAAGAAATCGCTGTTGCAAGAAACTCTGATACAGTTTGTTTATCTGCTGTGATCTGAACAGTTACGGAAGGAAGAACAGTATACGTGGTGCAGCAAATATTTACCTAGCATTGCTACTAAGCAGCGATAGTACATACCGTAAGCGTGCAGGAATATATCCTGCCCCATAGAGTCAAAGCAAGGCTCCATTTCTGCCTTCACATCCGTTTCATGTTATTTCACTTCCAACTATATGGTTGTCACAAGTGAATTGGTTACATATAAATTAAATCAGAAAAACACATGTGCATGAATAGTAGACTGAGCCCTCGCGGACAGGGTCCTCTATCCTCCCGTACCAGTCTGTGCCTTGTATTGTTGGATTATTGTACTTGTTCCCATTATGTATGCCCCTTTTCCCCATGTAAAGAACCATTAAATAAATGGCTCTATAAGTAATAATAAAAAAATAAAGTCTGGTGCAAAGAGGATGTGGTTTCCCATGGCAACCGGACTGCTGCATTAAAAGGATCTCAAACTCAATGGCTTATTAACAAAGCGTTTATTTTTTAATGCTTTTTTTTTCTGGTAATATAATAACTCTGGAAAATAAAGAAAGAAGAATCAACACCTTTGAAATGTTTTGCTAGAGAAGGATGTTATCAATAGCATGGATGGCAAGAAGAACAAACAGGTCAATTTACGAACATATCAAGCCAGACATCACTCGAATCAAGGATCACCAGGCTACAATTTGCCTACTTTGGATATCATACCAAGAGCACAATCAATGGAGAAGGACATCATGGTGGGAAGAATTGAAGGAACAAGACCAAGAGAAAGACCAGCAACCCAATGGCTTGATACAATCAAGACAACGTTGGAGAAGACCCTGGTGGACCTATCTAGGCTGCACAAGATTCATCTTTCTACTGAGCAACGATCCAAGTCTCCATGGCTCGAGATAGAGCTAAAGGCCGTTAGAAAAAAGAAAATGTTAAAAAAAAAAAAAAAAAAAAAAGTGCAGCAAAAACAATCCAATCAAAATCTAAAAAAAATAGGAGCAACTGATGTCAACTGCTAAAAACTGTGGATCATTAAGGAAGGAAAGGGAAAAGGAAATACCTTGGGTGAGTACTCGCAGCTGTCATATGCCCTGGCACTGCATACTGAAAATCTGCCACAATAGCGACATACTGAAGATCAGAAAATTCATAGCAGGTCCCGAATCCTGCATACGTTTTCCTGCTGTGTGTGAATGGTGTTTACCAGTAAACATGTATGGTAAAGCATCACAGACACCGGGAGGGATCCAATGTGGCCTCATATCTTCTTTTGGATCTAATTTGACTTTGGCTAAAATAAATGACTAAAACCTGTATGTGTAATTCCAGCCATAGGCCAGAATCACACTTGCTAGTGCTAGCCGGGTTCTGCCATGAGAGACTCGAACGAGTTACATGCGAGGCACTAGCAAGTGTGATTCTGGCCATATACTTCTACCCCGCTCTCCCTTATCCTGGGGCGGAGATGAGAGGTTTTGCAGAGACCTTACATGGGAGACCTTTTTGAAGGACACTGCTGCAAAGTTAAGCTGGTGTCACACTAAACGACAGCGACAACGACGTCGCTGTTACGTCACCATTTTCGGTGACGTAACAGCGACCTTGTAAGTCGCTGTTATGATCGCTGCTTAGCTGTCAAACACAGCAGAAGCAGCGATCATAAGGTCGCTGTGCTACATGTTCAGAGAGCAGGGAGCCGCGCTTAGCGCTGGCTCCTTGCTCTCCTGCAGCACACATCGGGTTAATTAACCCGATGTGTGCTGCAGCTACATGTCACAGTGCAGGAGCCGGCACTGGCAGCAAGAGCGGAGGCTGGTAACCAGCGTAAACATCGGGTAACCAGGGAAAGGTCTTCCCTTGGTTACCCGATGTTTACGCTGGTTACAGCTTACCGCAGCTGCCAGTGCCGGCTCCTGATCGCTTCATTTCGTCGCTCTCTCGCTGTCACACACAGCGATGTGTGTGTCACAGCGGGAGAGTGACGACCAAAAAATGAAGCTGGACATTCAGCAACGACCGGCGACCTCACAGCAGGGGCCAGGTCGTTGCTGGATGTCACACACAGCGACAGCGACGGGACGTCGCTGCAACGTCACAGAAAATGGTGACGTAGCAGCGACGTCGTTGTCGTCGTCGTTATGTGTGACACCAGCTTTAGGCTATGTGCCCACGTAGCGTATTTTCATGCAGCATACCCATGCGTCCTGCGTCCCAAGCATAATCTATGAAGATTGTGCCTAATCCATGCCCACGTAGCGTATTAGAACGCAGCGCTTCAGCTACTGCCGAAGCGCTGCAACAGGTCACTTGTTTCATGCACTTTTCCTGCAGCCCCCGTTCTATCTATGGGAGGGGCTGCATCCAGAGCGCATGGAATCAGCTTTTCATTACGGACTGCTTCTGCAGCGATTTGAAGCGCACGTGTGCTGTTCAAATTGCTACAGAAATTTCTGCAGGGACAGAACGCAACGTGGGCACATAGCCTAACAAATGTCAGAAGTCAGTCCACTCATCTGAATAGGATTACTTTTGCAGGAAATTAATACATTTCTCCAAACCTCACTCATATGAGCAAGATATTCAAAGGATGGGCGATTTTCACAGGAAAATTCACTTTCAGTGAATGGTAAGTCCACGATATGTGTGTGAACAAAGTAGTCACTTATCCACGGATTTTCCTACTTTATTCCAGTGATTTTCTTATTTAGTCAAGAGTATAGAAGCGCAGATAACTACACATTTTAGGCTGTGGTTCACACCTGCAATCGTCATAATAGGGGCAGAACACTAAAATTGATGGGGAACAACTATGTTCGACATTTAACTGAAGGAGGGGGGGTACGATAATATTCTAGCACCCCTATTCACGGTAGATGAAGGTCTGCAAATGCCAATTTAATTGGGAATGACTGACCGCCAGCAAATAAAATGGAGGGAGAGAAGAATCGTTATTTGGAATTTCAACGTCCCATCCTGTTGCTTTCAGGATACAAGTCGATGCCGAGTGGTGTCAGGCAGCAGCTTTCTCCTACTGAAAACCGCTCTGAGCACTCATTTGTATGGGAGGAATAAGGCGAGATTACGGAGCACCCGTGTGTTAGGGAAACTGGGAGGGAGTGCCATCAGCCGTATAAATGATTGACAGCTATCTTGTGTATCGCCAGCTTTAGCTTCCTAGACTAATTGGCAGGCTGGCACGGGAAGGGGAGGAGGGGAGGGGTGTTTGTTTATATTCTACCAATAGAGTGGTGCTTTAAATCGAACTTCTCTGACCCTACTCATACGGTAGTTACCTGGCATCATCTTCACCCTGTCAACACAGCTCCTGTTAGTCTCAGCCAGTTTGTGACCTGCTGGCTGTTTTAGTGTTTCATGGAGCGAGCCGGAGGTCACTCTTCAATACAAGTCTATGGGAGCCTCATCCCGGTCTCGTTCAGGCTCTCATAGAGTTGCATAGGGAGCTTGTGATGCAACTTCTGACATTCAACCAGTCACAAGTTGATACCGGAGGATCAGAGCGGCATAGCTAAACGATAAAAATGCCAGAGGGGGGGAGTATATTATTAGGGGTAAAAACCTTAGATTTAAAGAGCCACTCCGGCTATAAAGTGGAAAAAAAACAAACAAAAACCGCTGGAGGGGTGCTTTAAAACATTACTATTACATGCGTCTCGTGATTACAAGATTGTGGGGCAGTACGGTGGCTCAGTGGTTAGCACTGTTTGAATCTTGTGTTCAGGATCTGCATGGAGTGTGTATGTTTTGCCCATGTTTGTGTGGGTTTCCTCCATGTTCTCTTTTTACCTCCCGCACTCCAGACATGACAGGGAATTTATAGTGTGAACCCTAGTGGGGACAGTGATGGTAATGACTGTAAAGTGCTGTGGAATTAATAGTGCGGTGTAAGTGAGTAAAATAAATGAGCAAGCAGAATAAATGAATCAAGCAGAATGTGAATCGAGCACTATACCAGCTGTAATGACGCGAGACACGGCGGTACGGCACAGCACACTACACCCTGTATAACACGACGCAACTAGCAGACATGGTTAAAAGCAGCGATGTATCCTGCCAAGATTAAAAGCCTACATTACGCTTTACTTAAAACAAACAGTGAGCGGCAGGCCAAGAAATCTACAAGCCATCCCTGAAATAACACGAAGCTCCTTCTCCTCTTACAGCTGACATTCTCTATGGCCCAGGACACAGATTAAAGCCCTGAACCTTTACCACTGTCCAGACTGCACATCATTGCAACTGGATACATGGAAATTAAATAGATAGCCAATTAGAGCAAATTTATTAGTAGCCGAGAGGTCCCCTGATCAGCAGTGCACAGCCAATGGATTAGCTGGAATGGATCATATGTTGGGGGCCCCGCTAGTCACATGCTTCATTAGGATTACCCCCTTTATCAGAATGGCCACAGCAGCTGATTGCTGCAGAGAAATGCAGCCTCACACCAATTATGTAAATAACAGCAACACAAATTAAAGTCATACTTTGCAGAATCCCTCCAGGGTCACAAGCGTGACCCCAAAGAATCCATACACCCTAATAGGGAGTTATACAGGATATCTGTTGGTTTAGGATAGTAGTTTCCAATTGTTACAAGCTACAGCAATGACTTAAAACAGCTGCTGGCATCATTGGGCATTACACCAGGTCAGCAGAAAACAGGAGACTAACAAGGGGCAAAATCCTAGAAATACACATTAAAAATAGATTCCAATGAAAGTGGATGAAGCGCTATATACATTGTGCTCGAAGTGTCTTGTAAGCATGTAGCAGAAGCGCTATATACATAATATTTATTCATTTATATAGCGCTATTAATTCCACAGCACTTTACATACATTGGCAGCACTGTCACCATTGGGGCTCACAATCTAGAGTCCCTAACTGTATGTCTTTGGAGTGTGGGAGGAAACACACGCAAACACGGGGAGAACATACAAACTTCTTGCAGATGATGTCCTTGGTGGGATTTGAACCCAGGATCCCAGCGCTTCAAGACTGCAGTGCTAACCACTGAGCCACCGTGCCGCCCATTGTGCTCTAAGTGTCATGCAAGGCTGCTTTCACACCATTTTTTTTAAATCAGGCACAATCCGGCGCTTCGCAGAAAAAATGCATAATTTTTTTGCCGCCTGATGCGTTTTTTTCCTCATAGACTTGTATTAGCGCTGGATTGTGCCGCATGGCCTTGCGCCCGTTTTTTTGCCGGATGCGGGATATTTAGCCGATGCGGCGGCCGGATGGAACGTTGCTTGCAGCGTTAGTCTGCGGCGAAAAACCTAATTGCGTCGGATCCGGCGCGATTTACATTGCAAGCTTATGGACGCTGGATGCATGGAGAAACTTATGCAACGGATCAGTTTTTTTCGCCACATCCGTTGCATAGGTTTTTGAGCCGGATTGTGCCTCATGCAAAAAAACTGATGTGTGAAAGCAGCCTAAGCATGTAGCAGACGCGCTATATACATTGTGCGTGTCATGTAAGCATGTAGCAGACGCGCTATATACATTGTGCTCCAAGTGTCATGTAGCAGAAGCCTATATACATTGTGAGTGTCATAAGCATGTAGCAGAAGGCTATATACATTGTGCTCTAAGTGTCATGTAGCAGAAGGCTATATACATTGTGAGTGTCATAAGCATGTAGCAGGAGCCTATATACATTGTAAGTGTCATGTAGCAGAAGCCTATATACATTGTGAGTGTCATATAAGCATGTAGCAGAAGGCTATATACATTGAGAGTGTCATAAGCATGTAGCAGGAGCCTATATACATTGTGAGTGTCATATAAGCATGTAGCAGGAGCCTATATACATTGTAAGTGTCATGTAGCAGAAGGCTATATACATTGTGCTCTAAGTGTCATGTAGCAGAAGCGCTATATACATTGCGAGTGTCATAAGCATGTAGCAGACGCGCTATATACATTTTGCGTGTCATGTAAGCATGTAGCAGACGCGCTATATACATTGTGCTCCAAGTGTCATGTAGCAGAAGGCTATATACATTGTGAGTGTCATAAGCATGTAGCAGAAGGCTATATACATTGTGCTCTAAGTGTCATGTAGCAGAAGCGCTATATACATTGCGAGTGTCATAAGCATGTAGCAGACGCGCTATATACATTTTGCGTGTCATGTAAGCATGTAGCAGACGCGCTATATACATTGTGCTCCAAGTGTCATGTAGCAGAAGGCTATATACATTGTGAGTGTCATAAGCATGTAGCAGAAGGCTATATACATTGTGCTCTAAGTGTCATGTAGCAGAAGGCTATATACATTGTGCTATAAGTCATGTAGCAGGAGCCTATATACATTGTGAGTGTCATAAGCATGTAGCAGAAGGCTACATATATTGTGCTCTAAGTGTCATGTAGCAGGAGCCTATATACATTGCGAGTGTCATATAAGCATGTAGCAGACGGGTGATGCCAACAAATGTCACACACAGGATGTGCCGAGACCTTTCACGCAGCAACATACACCAAGAATGTGACTTAGTCATCAGCCAAGCTCCATACACTATATATAATCCTCTGTTGTGGACGCAGCAGTGCCCGCCTGGCATCACCCCCCCCCCCCCCCCATAGTAACATACTGCGCTAGAATACACAGATAATGCCAAGCAGGACATAATGCTATCGGAGTGAAGCAACTTGTGCTCAGTGGTGAGCCTTTCATAGCACTGTGGGCTGCAGATCACACGGACAGGGGATCATGTGCACAGCGCTTTACACTCCATAGAACCCAATTGTAAAGTCTCCATAGTTTCTATACACAGGGATCACAACAGGCTTCTAAAGTTACAGTGCCCTGCAGCATGGTGCTCCCCAGTGCACGGCTGTGGGGCTCAGTGCACAGGAATGGGGCACACTGGTAATGTACAGCCAGAAACAGGGCACAGCGCCAATGCCACTCACAGCAGCCAGGGCCACACATGCTCCGTACCCCATGCCAGGGTCTGGGTACACTGCCCACTTAGCGGAGAGCTCGGGAAGGCAGCACCGTGTGATACCCGGCACACGGCTGTCCCCCACATACAAGTGCCCGCCACCATCACTCACCCAGGTCGTCCATGTTGCCGCTCAGCCGGAGCGGTCCCCGGGAGTCGGACACAACTTTCTGACTTCAACGCAAGAACGCGCCTCCGCCCCCTGCGTGCGCGTCCGCGGGAACCTGACGAGCCACACCCCACCCAGCTGTGCGCGTCCCCGCGCCTGTAGGCGGTCTGCCTGCACCCGGCGCGCTCACTGCTGAGCTGCTGTCCCGTCCTGAGGACGGCGCAGGGAGCCGGTTGTGGAACTACAAGTCTAAGGCCACCTGCACACGTTCAATAATTGGTGAGGTTTTTACCTCAGTGTTTTTAGCAAAAATCAGGAGTGGGACAATCAGAGGAAAAGTCTAATAGAAACACGGGCACCACTTCTGTATTATTTGCCCACTCCGATATTTGGCTACAAATACTGAGGTAAAAACTCACCAAATACTCAACGTGTGCATGTGGCCTAAGACGCTGCGTTTTTGATGCAGCAAAATACACAGCATCAAAAACTCACTAAAAACTGATAATGTTTTTGGCTGTGTTTTGTACAGGTGACATAATTCCAAGTGGGTTCAGTAAATATGGCCACACGTAACAATATACAACCAAAGGGAAATCCAGCGCCACACACCTGTGCTCTCCTTTATTCATTAAAATTTTTCCAATAAGGCCTACGTCACACGTCCGTGTAAAATACGTGTGTCATGGTCGGTGGTGTGGCTGCGTATGTGTGTTTCGTGTGCTGTCCCTGCACTACTGTTGCGGACGGGGGCCGGACCACTGCAAGGGGGTGCTCGGATCCGGGTTCGTTACTGTGGCTCGAGTGGTAGCCGGACCCAGGCTCGTGTGGCCGTCCGTCCTCACAACCGTAGAAAGGGTGTATTTACAGGGGAAAAGTTTGTCAGTGACGCCACCCGTGGGTTGCGGTGAGAGTTGGTAGCACCATCGCTGCCTGGATATGGGTCGCCCGGGGCTGATGGAGCAGGGCAGCAGGGTGGTATCCAGTGGCGTAACTAGAGTTGGATGGGCCCCGGTGCAAAGTTTAGACCTGGGCCCCCCCTCCACATATACAGACACTTGGGGTACAGGATAATGACGCTGACACTTGGCTCTCACCCACAGCACCCTGAAATCCCTCTATCAGCACCCAGCTTTCCTATGTTCTGATATTTATCTTGTCCTCAGCACCCAGCTTTCCCATATCAGAGCATGAGAAAGCTGGGTGCTGAGAGATGTATAGAAGAGCATGGGAAAGTTGGCTGCTGAGGGAAAGAGCCTTTTTCCTCAGCACAAAACATTTCCATCCCATACTTGTATCTTTGTCCCCCCTGTATAAAGTTCTCAAAATACTATAACAGCCCCCACATAGCCTTCCAAATAATTGTATAAAGGGTCCCACATAACCCTTCATATATTAGAATGCAGATACATAGCCCTCCATATATTATAATGCACCCCCATAATCCTCCATGTATAAAGTAGCCTTTCAATTATAATGCATTTCCCATAGTTCTCCATGTATTAAAATTCACCCCATAGTTCTCCATATATTACACTGCACCACATAGTCCTCCATGTTTTATAATGCACTTCCATAGTCCGTGTATAAGGTAGCCTCCATAGTCCTCCATATATTATAATGTAGCCCCCATAGTCCTATATGTATTATAACACAACCCCATAAAACTTCAGATGGTATTATGCAGCCCCATACTCCTCCATGTATAATTCACCCCTATATTCCATGTATAAGGTGTCCCTTCATTTTGTATTATACAGCCCCCCCCCCCCCCCGACCTCCATTTTAATGCAGCCCTATAGACCTCCAGTATAATGCAGCCTCATAGACCTCTATGTATATTACACCTCTATATTCAATGTATAAGGTGTCCTTCATGTTTATTATGCAGCCTCACCAGGCCTCCATATATAATAATGCAGCCAACCTCTCCAGGCCTCCATGTATAATATAGCAGCCAGCCTCCCAGGCCTCCATGTATAATAATGCAGCCAGCCTCCCCAGGCCTCCATGTATAATAATGCAGCCAGCCTCCCCAGACCTCCATGTATAATAATGCAGCCAGCCTCCCCAGGCCTCCATGTATAATAATGCAGCCAGCCTCCCAGGTCTCCATGTATAATAATGCAGCCAGCCTCCCCAGGCCTCCATGTATAATAATGCAGCCAGCCTCCCCAGGCCTCCATGTATAATAATGCAGCCAGCCTCCCCAGGCCTACATGTATAATAATGCAGCCAGCCTCCCCAGGCCTCCATGTATAATAATGCAGCCAGCCTCCCCAGGCCTCATGTATAATAATGCAGCCAGCCTCCCCAGGCCTCCATGTATAATAATGCTGCCAGCCTCCCCCGGCCTCATGTATAATAATGCTGCCAGCCTCCCCAGGCCTCCATGTATAATAATGCTGCCAGCCTCCCCAGGCCTCATGTATAATAATGCTGCCAGCCTCCCCAGGCCTCCATCTATAATAATGCTGCCAGCCTCCCCAGGCCTCCATGTACAGTATCATGCAGCCTCCCCACCCCAGGCCTCCATGTACAGTATCATGCAGCCTCTCCACCCCAGGCCTCCATGTACAGTATCATGCAGCCTCCCCACCCCAGGCCTCCATGTACAGTATCATGCAGCCTCCCCACCCCAGGCCTCCATGTACAGTATCAGGCAGCCTCCCCACCCCAGGCCTCCATGTACAGTATCAGGCAGCCTCCCCACCCCAGGCCTCCATGTACAGTATCAGGCAGCCTCCCCACCCCAGGCCTCCATGTACAGTATCATGCAGCCTCCCCACCCCAGGCCTCCATGTACAGTATCAGGCAGCCTCCCCACCCCAGGCCTCCATGTACAGTATTATGCAGCCTCCCCACCCCAGGCCTCAATGTTCAGTATCAGGCAGCCTTCCCACCCCAGGCCTCCATGTACAGTATAATGCAGCCTCCCCACTCCAGGGCTCTGACCACCGTGTACTCACTTATATATATATATAAAAAAAGTACTCACCGCTCTCCTCCTTCCACTGCTGCTCTGTCCTGACGTCTCCTTGTTCCACTGCTGCTGTACTCCCTGCTCTCCTCCTTCCACTGCTGCTCATCCTCCCCTCTCCTCGTTCTCCCGATGCTGCGGTCGGCGTCCTCCCTCCCTGCGCTCTGTGCACTCAGCACAGCAGTCGCACAGGAGTGACGTCACCGCGCAGGCACAGGGGGACAATGATGATGCAGAGCGGCGTCGGCCGCTCTATGCTTCATTATTACTGTGCGCGGTGACGGGGGAGGGGGGCCCCGGTGCCGCCGCTGACATCGGGCAGGAGAGCCCGGTGTCGGGGGCGGCAGCGGGTCATATAGTGGGCGCATGCACTGTGACAGATCAGCGCAGCTTCTCTCTCACTGAGAGGAGCTGGCTGCTGATCTGCCGGGTCCCCGCGGGCCCCAAACCGCCCGGGCCCGGTCGCGATGGCGACCGCTGCGACCGCGGTAGTTACGCCACTGGTGGTATCCCCTCCACGGGTAGGGGAGGTGTTGTCCCGGGGCCCAGGTGTATGGGAAAGTATGCTGCGGAGAGTATCATGCAGGGCTGGACCGGGCAAGAGTGGTGTACTCACAGTTCCAAAGAAATTCACACAGAGTCCAGTGGTAAACCAAATTGCCAGTGACCGGTAACCTTCGGCGGGTGTATTCGGGTCCCACACCCTGATACAGGAAACAGGGGTCCCTTCCTCCTGCACTCAGTGTTTTGTGTCATCAACTGGACAACTCCGCTTGAAATGGGGGAAGTCCACTCCTGGTATCTTTGTATGTTGGGAGCTGTGGCCCGCGAAATCTGACCCGTGGGATCTCTGTGGGTTCTGGCGGACACGCTATCCCCCGCGTTGGGCTTCCGTTTCGCTCTCTGGGCTTGCTGGTGGGACAAGACGTGGAATCTTGTCCCCGGCTGGCTAATTGACAAGGGGCTTGAAACCTTCCTCGCCCTAGGGTCCAGGCACTCCGACTGTGCACGGCCTCCGGACTGGAATCCCGCTGTCTGCACCGGCGGCCTACAACCCTGCCCCGGTCCACTTAAGGTCTCCCGCGATCTCCGTCGCCTGTGGCCCTGTCTGCCGTCTGCCACCTAGTCAGTAGTCCGGTAGTCCAGGACCAACCCCTGACTCCACTGTCACTTCACACTCCTCTCTCCTCAACTGTCAGTACTGTTCTCTTTGTTCCCCTCCCCTGACACCTCAGGACCCCTAGGTGGGCGCTCCCATCCGCCTGGTCCCGCCCACTGGTGTGTCCCTATTGTCATGGGGGGTGACTAGACTTTGCCGGCTGGTGTTATGTACCTGGGTGTGGGTTTGTTTTGGTATGTCAAGGAGGATGGAGTCCTGCACCTGGAAGATTTGTGCAGTCTCTGTCACAACCTGGTTTTGCCAGGGCGTCACACTACCATATGTGTGTAACATCTGGATAGCACACAATGACAGCATGAGCTGGTATACTGATATACTTAGCTGCCGCTGCATCCGTTCTGCAGTGAGTGCAGTGCATATGCAATAAGCGGGACCCAGAAATAACAGCAGAGGCAGAGACAGCAGTACTGGAGACAGGTAATTAAAATTCTTTATTTTTATGTCACCTGTGCTTTCTGTGCTATATGTCACATCAATGTGCGGTCAGTGTGATACCCGTGCTGCCGGAGAAAAATGGACATGTCGCTGTGTGGAACATGTGGCGCCCCTGACCTGGTCAGGCACCACTGAGTACTGCACCCATGCTGGGGGCAGTACTTTCAAGTAATTCCTAAAGGCTGGAATAGGGTGTGTACACACAGACACATAGCAACCAGGTCTCCCACACCCTAGAGGGGACCCTTGGGCAGACCCAAGAGGGGGCGGTTCTCCACATCTCACCTAGGGGTGTAGGGGAGGGGCTGGAAGCTAAGGTGGCAGTGGCTGTAAGGAAAGTAGGAGGAGTTAGTCAGTCTGGTAGCAGAAGGCGCAAAAAGAGGGTTGCTGAAGGAGACACGCGCGCTGACACGCTACCGTGTTTTTCCAAAAAATAAGACCTCCCCCCAAAAATAAGCCCTAGCAGGGATTTTCAGCATTTTCGGAGAAAGGCTTAAATATAAGCCCTCCCCCGAAAATAAGCCCTAGTCGCGGATCAATAATGAAGTGTCCGTGCAGCTAAAAAAGTTACAGATACTACAGGACACTTCATTATACACAGCGGCACCCGCAATTACACTCACCCGACACTGAGCGGCAGGACCTGCAGTGATCACACTCCCGCACACATCAGCTCTCACACACACACACAATCAGATCTCACACACACACCAGATCTCACACACAAACATCAGATCGCTCACACAGTCAGATCGCACACATAATCAGATCGCACACACAAACATCGGATCACACGCAAACATCAAATCACACACACAAATGTGTCGCACGGGGACCAGGGGGTACTCAGATCCAGGCCACGAGGTCACTTCTGTGGGTATCAAGGTGGCGTGACCCGGTCTGTGATCCCAGGCTCCACAGTAAAAGGGGGTTTGTTAAGGGAGATTGTCCGTGACGCCACCCACGGTTGTGATGATTGTGGACACCACCGCTGCTCTTTATGGGGATCCCGGGAGCGGTGACAGGGAGCAGCTTGGTTGTTATTTCTCCCCTCCGTGGGTAGGGGGGTTGGTTGTCCCGGGGCCCGGTGATGGGGTAAGCAGGGAGCAGGGTGCAGTGCTGCGGTGCGGTGCCCGAGGGCACGGGCGTACTCAGAAGTATTTCACACAGAGTCACTGGTAACTAGGAATTGCCGGTGTCCGTAGCCTTCGGTATGGGGGTGTTAGTGTCCCACACACGGTGCAGCAGCTCCTGTTGTTCTTTCCCTGCAGCCAGGTGCCTTTCTCTCCACTCTCTTCCTCTTTCTCCTCAGCCGGGAACGGGGAATCCACTCCCCTGCAGTGATCCGGGTCACCCTAGGTACCGTCGGGCCACTACCCTGCTCCGGCTACCTCTGGCCCCTTCCTCACTACAGCCTGTCCCGGCCCTTTCGGAGCACGCTTCACTATCAGCCTGGGAGCTACAACTCCAGACTCCTCTTCTGTCTGTCTCTCCAAAGAGTCCAAACACTCTGATCCAGCCCCTCCCCTCTGCTCTGCTTTTCTCTTACCCTGGGGGGATGTGGTTTGTCCTGCTGCACCGGTGTGAGATCAGATTACCAAGGAGGATTAACTCTTTCTGTGACAACCTGGCTTTGCCAGGGCGTCACACACCCCCTTGGTAAAACACGGCCCGTCCTCGGGCCGTCTGGCCACCAACATTTATTAAAACTGGAAAAATCAACACATTACAATCATACATCTTCCCACATCGGGAGGTACGTTTTCTAAAACTTCAAACCGTTCTGCCACCCCACACCTGCGGAGCAGATGGCCTCCTCCTGAACTTGAGGGCGTTCAACAGGGGTGACAGTCCATAAAACAGTCAACTTTTTAACTTGTGGGTAGCCGTCCATGCTCCACTACCGCTGCCGCTGCCGCCACTCCCAGTACGGGGCACGGGTTCCGTGCTCTGCCTCCTGGTCAGAAGCCAGGCCCACTTGGATGCCCTCGGCGCCGGCTACAACCGGCCTTGCTAACTGCCGAGGGCTCCATCTCTCACTGGCCTGCTCCTCTCTGCAGGTGCACTCCGGCTGCTCCACAGCAGTGATGGGGTACCTGGGAGCGGCTGGCGCCACATCTGGGGCAGACTTCCAATCAGGTGCCACCTCCGTTGCGGCCGGGCGGACTGCCGGAGCCGACGTCATCACCGTGGCGGCTGGGCGGACTGCCGGAGCCGGGTAAGATGTCATCGGGGTTGCGGCTACTGCTTGTCCAGGAACGGAATTAGGCAAAGTCCTGGCGTCCCTGCCTTTACAGTCCTGGTCACATGAACTGCGGTTCCTTCTTCCTTCTCCCCCTTGGTACTTGGGAGCAGTCCTTCTAGCAACTTTTAAAGTTTTCCTTTCGCTTCCGGTCCTCCGGAGCTTCACTTCTGCCCGCGTTCTCAGGGGCGGAGCCTCTTTTTCGCACCCACCGCTTGGGGAAGAAGGCGCTGGGCGGGAGATTTTCGCGCCCAAAATGGCGGCAAAGATGGCGACTTTCAAAATTTTTGCAGCGGATCACCGCTGACAGTCCAGAACAACGCGCACTTCCTCCAGGTAACTGGATGGGTTCTATCCTGTTCGTGACGCCAAATGTGTCGCCCGGGGACCAGGGGGTACTCAGATCCGGGCCACGAGGTCACTTCTGTGGGTATCACGGTGGCGTGACCCGGTCTGTGATCCCAGGCTCCACAGTAAAAGGGGGTTTGTTAAGGGAGATTGTCCATGACGCCACCCACGGTTGTGGTGATTGTGGACACCACCGCTACTCTTTATGGGGATCCCGGGAGCAGTGACAGGGAGCAGCTTGGTTGTTATTTATCCCCTCCGTGGGTAGGGGGGTTGGTTGTCCCGGGGCCCGGTGATGGGGTAAGCAGGGAGCAGGGCGCAGTGCTGCGGTGTGGTGCCCGAGGGCACGGGCGTACTCACAAGTATTTCACACAGAGTCACTGGTAACTAGGAATTGCCGGTGTCCGCAGCCTTCGGTACGGGGGTGTTAGTGTCCCACACACGGTGCAGCAGCTCCTGTTGTTCTTTCCCTGCAGCCAGGTGCCTTTCTCTCCACTCTCTTCCTCTTTCTCCTCAGCCGCGAACGGGGAATCCACTCCCCTGCAGTGATCCGGGTCACCCTAGGTACCGTCGGGCCACTACCCTGCTCCGGCTACCTCTGGCCCCTTCCTCACTACAGCCTGTCCCGGCCCTTTCGGAGCACGCTTCACTATTAGCCTGGGAGCTACAACTCCAGACTCCTCTTCTGTCTGTCTCTCCAAACACTCTGCTCCAGCCCCTCCCCTCTGCTCTGCTTTTCTCTTACCCTGGGGGGATGTGGTTTGTCCTGCTGCACCGGTGTGAGATCAGATTACCAAGGAGGATTAACTCTTTCTGTGACAACCTGGCTTTGCCAGGGCGTCACACAAACATCGGATCGCACACACATTGGATCGCATACACACTCACCTCATCCAGCGACACCGATGTCTTCTCACCGGGAGAATCCGGAGAGGCAGTGCAGTGGAGCGCAAGGAACAGGACCTGCGGCCGGACACGTGACTTGCTCTCATTCCCTGCTGCCGTAAGTGCTGGATGTGTGTGATCTGCTGTGTGTGTGTCTGCGATCGGCTGTGTTTTTCTGTGATCGGCTGTGTATCTCTGCGTTCGGCTGTGTGTATCTGCGATCGGCTGTGTGTGCGTGTGATCGGATATTTGTATCAGTGATCGGCTGTGTGTGCCTGCGATCGGATGTGTGTATCTGTGATCGGCTGTGTGTGCCTGCGATCGGATGTGTGTATCTGTGATTGGCTGTGTGTGCCTGCGATCGGATGTGTGTATCTGTGATGGCTGTGTGTGCCTGCGATCAGATGTGTGTGATCTGCTGTGTAAATCTGCGAGCTGCTGTGTGTGCCTGCGATCGGATGTGTGTATCTGTGATCGGCTGTGTGTGTCTGCGATCTGCTGTGTGTGATCTGGTGTGTCTATCTGCGATCTGCTGTGTGGATGTGTGAGATCTGATTGTGTGTGTGATCTGCTGTGTGTGCCTGCGATCTGCTGTGTGTGATCTGCTGTGTATATCTGCGATCTGCTGTGTGTGTGTGATCTGCTGTGTGTGTGTGTGTGTGTGTGATCTGCTGTGTGTGCCTGTGATCTGCTGTGTGTGTCAGCTAGCAGCAGGGTAGGACGGCGTGCAGCACCGACCGGAGATCACCGGAGGACCTGGGAACCACGCAGACGTCCTGGTCTGGTGAGTATGAGTCTCCTGGGAAGTGGGGGGGTCTGCTTTTTTGGGGGGTAAACTTACCCCCAACCGTGTTTCTCCAAGAATAAGACCTCCTCCAAAAATAAGCCCTAGTGCTTTTTTGGGGGGGCAAAAAAAAATATAAGACAGTGTCTTATTTTTGGAAAAACACGGTAGTCAGACCCTGCACACGTAGTAGCCGTTAGCGGGGGAGAGCGGTTACCAGCAAGTCGGACAGAAAGATGCTGAGGAAGTCAGTTGGTCGTGTACGGAGACTCCTGGTGACTAGGCACGCATGGGGAACAGGTCCATAGAGTAGACATCCATTTATTGATCTGCTAAACCTGCTGGTGGGGGGACCACAAGTCCCACACCCAACTAGAGTCTGAACATCAGCAGCAACGAGGGGGCCCATAAGGAGGAACATGCCTGGAGCCATCTTCCTTGGTCCACGCTGCCAGTAAAAGGGCCAAAAAGGGGAGAAAAGGCAGTAGCGACTTCCCTGGATGAATCCCACGGTACTTCAAGTCAGGGGTTATTCGAAACCAGAAGTGCTAGGAAGGCGAGTTAACGGTTAACCTTAGACCGGCCTAAAGGATACCTGGTTCCTCCTGGTTTATCTCAGCATCGCCCGGGTTACCTCACAAAAACATCTGAACGTGAGTAAAACAAGTTGAAAGACACCTTGGACTGAGACTGAGTTATTCTGGGACTTGTTGTTCTACACATCCGAGCCCCTGGGGCCAGCCTCACTCACGGGAGGCCATACCATCCGACGGCAGACTCCATCAGCCCCAGACGCTTGTTAAACCTGCAGTGGCGGTCACCCATAACCCTGACCGCAAACCATGAGTGGCGTCACGACTCCCATGTAAATAAACCTGACATACCTGTTGCCAGATATACCCAAAGTGAAGACCCTGTTGCGTCCCTGAGGCGACCGCTGCAGGTGGGCGACACATGTCTTTCCTGGCGTCACAAACAGGATCCAGGATTAGACCTGTTTAGACAGGTGACAGTGCGCCTCAGCGGTCCGATTGGAAAATTTGAACCGCCGCCATTTTGTTGCTGTTCAAAGCGCCAATTTTAAAAGCTGCAGCCCGCGCAGAAGAAGAGGTAACCGCCCACGAAGAGGAGTGTCTGTCCCAGCTTGGAGGGGGGCGCTCTGGCGGAGTGAACAGAGAAGATGGGGGCGGATCTGTCCCCGCACTGCGGGGACGTCCCAGTCCAAAGGGAGGAGAACAACCAGAAACTAAACTAAGACTGCAGCGTGACCAGAACCTGATGAGCAACGACAGGTATAAGATGGCGTCTGCAGGAGGTGACCAGGGAGAGCAGGGTTGGACCAGGCCCATGACCGCAGAGGAGTTGGAGGTAGTAGTGGGAAGAATTGCCAACGGCATGGAAGAGCAAAGCAGGCGAGAGATAGCCGCTTGGAAGAAAAAGATGATAATGGCAATTAGAAACCTGCAGTTATCGGTGCAGTGAGGCCCGCCTGGAGGCACCGCCCACGGTCAACTAGAATAGTCGTCGGCAGTGGCAACCATGCTGCGGAATGTCTCCAGTACGGATCTGAGTGAGTGCAAAACTGCCCCTGTTCCACCTGGTATGCTGACTCCACCGGCATTGTCACTAGATGCCTGATGCGATGCCTGAGTCATTGTCTGGTGCGATGCCTGATGCGATGTCCGGTGCGATGCATGATGCGATGCCCGATGTGACGTCTGATGCGACGTCCGGTGCGACCCCCGATGCAACACCAGAAGCGACACCCACGGCCAGACCAGACTAGGCCGCAACGCCTCATGTCACGGCCAGACCAGACCAGGCCGCAACACCTCCTGTCCTAGTTGCCCAACCAGAGGTGGTCACAGCGCCCCAGTCGCTGAGGAACTGGGTCCTGCGCCCCGATCTGAAGTGGACAAAGAAATGGCTCAGTTAAAGAGGGAACTGGAAGCTCGGTTCCCAGCACACATGGTGGAGAAGTATCTGGGCGGCACGGTGGCTCAGTGGTTAGCACTGCAGTCTTGCAGCGCTGGGGTCCTGGGTTCAAATCCCACCAAGGACACCATCTGCAAGGAGTTTGTATGTTCTCCCCGTGTTTGCGTGGGTTTCCTCCGGGTACTCCGGTTTCCTCCCACACTCCAAAGACATACAGATAGGGACTCTAGATTGTGAGCCCCAATGGGGACAGTGTTGCAAATGTATGTAAAGCGCTGTGGAATTAATAGCGCTATATAAATGAATAAAATTATTATTATTATTATTATTATTATCCCCAAGCTGCCATTCCGACCTGAAGCGGTCACAGCACCCTCTCCGCTGGAGAGGCACTCCTCATCCTACATAGCTGATGAAAGCTCGTTCCCAGAGCTGCTCCTTGCCCGACCGGAGGAGGTCGCAGCACCCTTTGAGAGAAAGGGAGGCCCTGAGGACGCGTTGCTGTCCCCCCAACGATCGGAGGAGGATGCAGCATCCCCTGTCAGGGAGGAAGACCTGGTTGCCTATAGCCCTGGCATGTATGTGACCTGGTTACCTGCTGATGACCAGGTGATGGTAATGCAGAGACCAGCCCGCAGAGGGCAGCGCAGTGTGAGAGCCAGACACCCCCTTGAGAAGCCCACCCCAGAGAGAGAGCAAGTGGAGGCCAGGGACCTGCAGGAAAAACAGTCCCTGTGGCGGGCCAGGCACCAGGCCAGAGGTCCCCTCCACCGTGGGGTAATGGAAGAATTCAACTGCTGCACAGGGTGGGGCTTTATAGTGGAGACCGGAGTGAAGGAGGGGATCTTTGTCTCCAGACGGGACGTGCAGTCCCACCTACAGCGGGGTCACCCTGGTCGTGATCTCTATGTGGGGGATGTGGTAGAGTACACAAGGCATATGGGAGAGAGAGGCTGGTTTGCCTTGGATGTGGTTCAATGTCCGAGGGAAACCTTAAGGCCCCGTCACACTAAGCAACATCGCTAGCAACATCGCTGCTAATGAACAACTTTTGTGATGTTGCTAGCGATGTTGCTGTGTGTGACATCCAGCAACAACCTGGCCCCTGCTGTGAGGTCGCTGGTTGTTGCTGAATGTCCTGGGCCATTTTTTAGTTGTTGCTGTCCCGCTGTGAAGCACAGATCGCTGTGTGTGACAGCGAGACAGCAACAACTGAATGTGCAGGCAGCAGGAGCCGGCTTCTGCGGAGGCTTGTAACCAATGTAAACATCGGGTAACCAAGAAGCCCTGTCCTTGGTTACCCGATATTTACCTTTGTTACCAGCCTCCGCCGCTCTCACTGTCAGTGACGGCTCCTGCTCTGTGCACATGTAGCTGCAGGACACATCGGGTTAATTAACCCGATGTGTGCTGTAGCTAGGAAAGCAGGGAGCCAGCGCTAAGCGGTGTGCGCTGCTCCCTGCTCTGTGCACATTTAGCTTCAGTACACATCGGGTAATTAACCCGATGTGTGCTGTACTAGGAGAGCAGGGAGCCAGCGCTCAGTGTGCGCTGCTCCCTGCTCTCTGCACGTGTAGCTGCGTGAGCTGGTAACCAAGGGAAATATCGGGTTGGTTACCCGATATTTACCTTAGTTACCAAGCGCAGCATCTTCCACGCGGCGCTGGGGGCTGGTCACTGGTTGCTGGTGAGCTCACCAGCAACTCGTGCAGCGACGCTCCAGCGATCCCTGCCAGGTCAGGTTGCTGGTGGGATCGCTGGAGCGTTGCAGTGTGACATCTCACCAGCGACCTCCTAGCAACTTACCAGCGATCCCTATCGTTGTTGGGATCGCTGGTAAGTTGCTTAGTGTGACTGGACCTTTAGTGAGCTCAGACTCCATCCCCACTGTTTCTACCAGGTCCCCAAGGTCATCACCACAAGGGGACACCCAAAAGCCAACCTCCAGGTATCAGAGCACTGAAAGAAAGAGCCCTGATCTTGAAAGAAGGAAGTCTGTTTAGTCTGGAAGGTATAAAAATGCTTTTGTTTGCTATGACTAGTTAAGCAACATTTAAGGAAATATACCCACAAGAACTTTTGTGTGAATTGTTTGAGCATTTATTTGTTTTAGCACCAGGTTACGTGCACTTTAAAAATGGACCATAGGCTATGAACTGGCTATAGTCATAAACTCTCGCATTGTAAAAAAAATTACCTCAGTGGTACCAAACCTCAGAGCACGCCTGTTTATGGGGCCTGGCTCTGCACCACTAGAGAGCACGCCTGTTTATGGGGCCTGCTCTCCAACATTAGGGAGCATACCTGTTTATGGGGCCTGCTCTCCAACACACGGAAGCTGGTAGGGTATGTGCGCACGTTGCTTTTTACCTGCTTTTTACCTGCTTTTTTGCTGCTTTTTCTTCTGCGCTGTTTAATGCCAAAATGGATGTGTTCTTCTATTCAAGCAAAGTCTATGGGAATTTGGGTTTCTTGTTCACACTATGTTGTTCAAAATGCTGCCTTTTTGAGGCAGAACTTTGGTCAAAAACTCAGCTTTTCAAAGAAGCAACATGTCAATTGTTTTTGCCATTTGGGTTTTGCACTGCAAAGCTCAGTTTTTGACCAAAGTTCTGCCGCAAAAAGGCAGCATTTTGAACAACATAGTGTGAACAAGAAACCCAAATTCCCATAGACTTTGCTTGAATAGAAGAACACATCAATTTTGGCATTAAACAGCGCAGAAGAAAAAGCAGCAAAAAAGCAGGTAAAAAGCAACGTGCGCACATACCCGTACACCTGTTTATGGGGCCTACCTTGCACCACCCTCCTGAGGAGAGGAAGATTGGAGGAAAGGTCTGGAATACAGATGGCCTAGACCTGGTCACCAAAGGGACCGGTGACCCTACCTCCTGGAAGTTGCTGGGTGGGTCCAGGACTTGTGGGTGGTGGTGGAATGGTACCTGGTATGTTTTAAATGTAAATATATCTCCTGTGTGGGAAAAGTTGTATTTAAAATGTTTCTTGTCTTTGCAGCCCGAGGACATAATGTTGATAACCAACGGGAAATGTGGCGCCCCTGACCTGGTCAGGCACCACTGAGTACTGCACCCATGCTGGGGGCAGTACTTTCAGGTAATTCCTAAAGGCTGGAATAGGGTGTGTATGCACAGAAACATAGCAACCAGGTCTCCCACACCCTAGAGGGGACCCTTGGGCAGGACCAAGAGGGGGTGTTCCTCCACATCTCATCTAGGGGTGTAGGGGAGGAGCTGGAAGCTAAGGTGGCAGTGGCTGTAAGGAAAGTAGGAGGAGTTAGTCTGTCTGGTAGCAGAAGGCGCAAAAAGAGGGTTGCTGAGGGAGAGACGCACGCTGACACACTAGAAAGACCCTGCATGTGTAGTAGCCATTAGCAGGGAGAAGGGTTATGAGCAAGTCGGACAGAAAGATGCTGAGGAAGTCAGCTGGTCGTGTCCAGAGACTCCTGGTGACTAGGCACGCACGGGAAACAGGTCCATAGAGTAGACGTCCATTTATTGATCTGCTAAACCTTCCGGTGGGGGAACCATAAGTCCCACACCAACCAACTAGAGTCCGAGTATCAGCAGCAACGAGGGGGCCCATAAGGAGGAATGAGCCTTGAGCCATCTTCCTTGGTCCACGCTGCCAGCAAACGGGCCAAAAAGGGGAGAAAAGGCAGTAGCGACTTCCCTGGATGAATCCCACGGTACTTCAAGTCAGGGGTTATCCGAAACAAGAAGTGCTAGGAAAGCGAGTTAGCAGTTACCCTTAGACCGGCCTAAAGGATACCTGGTTCCTCCTGGTTTATCTCAGCATCGCCCGGGTTACCTCACAAAAACATCTGAACATGAGTAAAACAAGTTGAAAGACACCTTGGACTGAGACTGAGTTATTCTGGTACCTGTTGTTCTACACACCCGAGCCCCTGGGGCCAGCCTCACCCACGGGAGGCCATACCATCCGACTGCAGACCCCATCAGCCCCAGACGCTTGTTAAACCTGCAGTGGCGATAACCCATAACCCTGACCGCAAACCGTGAGTGGTGTCACGACTCCCATGTAAATAAAGCTTACATACCTGTAGCCAGATATACCCAAAGTGAAGACCCTGTGGCGTCCCTGAGGCGACCGCTGCAGGTGGGCGACACAGAACACACTGAAATTGTCTTTGTGAAAACACTCATTGATTTTCATGGGTCTACATGTGTCCGTGTTTCTGCTACATGTTAAAGGGAACCTGTCACCTGAAATTTCGCTATTAAACTAAAAGAATCCCCTTCTGCAGCTCCTGGGCTGCATTCTAGAAAGGGTCATCTTGCTACTGGCCCCCTTTTCAGACCTACAGTTAGGTCCAGAAATATTTGGACAGTGACACAATTTTCGCGAGTTGGGCTCTGCATGCCACCACATTGGATTTGAAATGAAACCTCTACAACAGAATTCAAGTGCAGATTGTAACGTTTAATTTGAAGGTTTGAACAAAAATTTCTGATAGAAATTGTAGGAATTGTACACATTTCTTTACAAACACTCCACATTTTAGGAGGTCAAAAGTAATTGGACAAATAAACCAAACCCAAACAAAATATTTTTATTTTCAATATTTTGTTGCGAATCCTTTGGAGGCAATCACTGCCTTAAGTCTGGAACCCATGGACATCACCAAACGCTGGGTTTCCTCCTTCTTAGTGCTTTGCCAGGCCTTTACAGTCGCAGCCTTCAGGTCTTGCTTGTTTGTGGGTCTTTCCGTCTTAAGTCTGGATTTGAGCAAGTGAAATGCATGCTCAATTGGGTTAAGATCTGGTGATTGACTTGGCCATTGCAGAATGTTCCACTTTTTTGCACTCATGAACTCCTGGGTAGCTTTGGCTGTATGCTTGGGGTCATTGTCCATCTGTACTATGAAGCGCCGTCCGATCAACTTTGCGGCATTTGGCTGAATCTGGGCTGAAAGTATATCCCGGTACACTTCAGAATTCATCCGGCTACTCTTGTCTGCTGTTATGTCATCAATAAACACAAGTGACCCAGTGCCATTGAAAGCCATGCATGCCCATGCCATCACGTTGCCTCCACCATGTTTTACAGAGGATGTGGTGTGCCTTGGATCATGTGCCGTTCCCTTTCTTCTCCAAACTTTTTTCTTCCCATCATTCTGGTACAGGTTGATCTTTGTCTCATCTGTCCATAGAATACTTTTCCAGAACTGAGCTGGCTTCATGAGGTGTTTTTCAGCAAATTTAACTCTGGCCTGTCTATTTTTGGAATTGATGAATGGTTTGCATCTAGATGTGAACCCTTTGTATTTACTTTCATGGAGTCTTCTCTTTACTGTTGACTTAGAGACAGATACACCTACTTCACTGAGAGTGTTCTGGACTTCAGTTGATGTTGTGAACGGGTTCTTCTTCACCAAAGAAAGTATGCGGCGATCATCCACCACTGTTGTCATCCGTGGACGCCCAGGCCTTTTTGAGTTCCCAAGCTCACCAGTCAATTCCTTTTTTCTCAGAATGTACCCGACTGTTGATTTTGCTACTCCAAGCATGTCTGCTATCTCTCTCATGGATTTTTTCTTTTTTTTCAGCCTCAGGATGTTCTGCTTCACCTCAATTGAGAGTTCCTTAGACCGCATGTTGTCTGGTCACAGCAACAGCTTCCAAATGCAAAACCACACACCTGTAATCAACCCCAGACCTTTTAACTACTTCATTGATTAAAGGTTAACGAGGGAGACGCCTTCAGAGTTAATTGCAGCCCTTAGAGTCCCTTGTCCAATTACTTTTGGTCCCTTGAAAAAGAGGAGGCTATGCATTACAGAGCTATGATTCCTAAACCCTTTCTCCGATTTGGATGTGAAAACTCTCATATTGCAGCTGGGAGTGTGCACTTTCAGCCCATATTATATATATAATTGTATTTCTGAACATGTTTTTATAAACAGCTAAAATAACAAAACTTGTGTCACTGTCCAAATATTTCTGGCCCTGACTGTAAATAACCACTTTATAAAATCTTACCTTTTGGTATGCTAATGAGGTTTTCTGGCCATGAGGGCGTGCTGTATTGCGTCCGTTACTCCCCCTCCTGCCGCTGTTCGCCGTCTCTCTGTGTTGATTGACAGATGTCGCCGCCGCTCTCGTGTTAAAGGGGCTTTACACGCTACGATATCGTTAATGTTTTATCGTCGGGGTCACGTCCTTAGTGACGCACATCAGGCGTCATTAACGATATCGCAGCTTGTGACATTTATGTGCGACCTTAAACGATAGCAAAAGCGACCAAAATCGTTTGCCGCGGAGAGGTCATCCTAAAACAAAAAATCGTTTACCTCTCATTAGCGATGTTGTTCCTCGTTCCTGCGGCAGCACACATTGGTGTGTGTGACACCGCAGGAGCGAGGAACATCTCCTTACCTGCCTCCATCGGCAATGCGGAAGGAGGAGGTGGGCGGGATGTTTACGTCCCGCTCATCTCCGCCCCTCCGCTTCTATTGGCCACCTACCATGGGACATCGCTGTGACGCCGCACGAGCCGCCCCCTTAGAAAGGAGGCGGATCGCTGGCCAGAGCGATGTCACAGGGCAGGTAAGCCGTGTGACGGGGGAGCGTGATTTTGTGCACGACAGGCAGCAATATTCCCGTGTCGCACAAATGATGGGGGCGGGTACGCACGCTAGCGATATCGGTACCGATATCATTACAGTGTAAAGCCCCCTTTATTCAGTGCTCCTGAAGTCTCGTTCATGCCCAGTGGCAGTATCGCGGGACTGAGCACAGTTCAAATTGCTAGCGACGGTGATCGTATTGCGCAGGCGCGAGATTATGGGCAGGTACTTGAATGACGCTGGTGATGTCATCCAAATATCTGCCCATAATCTCGCGCATGCGCAATAACATCACCGGCGTTCGCGATTTGAAAACAGTGCTGTCCAGCGATAGTGCTACTGCGCATGCGCGAGATTATGGGCGGCTACTTGGATGACGCTAGTGATGACAATGCCATCACTAGCGTCATCCAAGTAGCCGCCCATAATCTCACGCATGCCCAGTGGCACTATCGCGGGACTGAGCACAGTTCAAATTCCGAGCGCCGGTGATCGTATTGCGCAGGCGCGAGATTATGGGCGAGTACTTGAATACGATCACTGTTGCTCGCAATTTGAACTGTGCTTAGTCCCGCGATACTGCCATTGGGCATGCGCGAAACTTCTGGAGCACTGAGTAACATGAGAGCGGTGGCGTCATCTGTCAGTTCTGAAAAATGCTACTTGCTAAATATCTCCTTTTTCCTAATATTCATGGCAGGTATGCAATTCATTATTCACATGTTCAAATTAGCAAGTAGCATTTTTCATTGTATATTCCAATATTTGTCCATATGCTTGAGGCATTATACCATTATCTAAGTTTGATGTGCAGCCTTATCCGTATATAGTATGTAATTTTTGGCTTGCACTCATAATATATATATTAGTGCTCACTTCAGTTATCCTATTCAGTTATATGTAGTTTTTTTTCTGAATGTGAACACAGCTCCGCCCCTTTCGGCCATGTTTTTTCCATCTCCTATATAAGAAAGTCCTTAGTTACCCCTCTCCACCCATAGCAGTTTTTAATTGCAATGAGATGACACACAGTTAGGGTCACAGAGCTAGGGACCCCAATATAGAGATATGCCTTGACGAGGCCTTGGGGCTCAGTTACATTGATCAATGCGATTGCTAAATATCTCCTTTTTCCTAATATTCATGGCAGGTATGCAATTCATTATTCACATGTTCAAATTAGCAAGTAGCATTTTTCATTGTATATTCCAATATTTGTCCATATGCTTGAGGCATTATACCATTATCTAAGTTTGATGTGCAGCCTTATCCGTATATAGTATGTAATTTTTGGCTTGCACTCATAATATATATATTAGTGCTCACTTCAGTTATCCTATTCAGTTATATGTAGTTTTTTTTCTGAATGTGAACACAGCTCCGCCCCTTTCGGCCATGTTTTTTCCATCTCCTATATAAGAAAGTCCTTAGTTACCCCTCTCCACCCATAGCAGTTTTTAATTGCAATGAGATGACACACAGTTAGGGTCACAGAGCTAGGGACCCCAATATAGAGATATGCCTTGACGAGGCCTTGGGGCTCAGTTACATTGATCAATGCGATTGCTAAATATCTCCTTTTTCCTAATATTCATGGCAGGTATGCAATTCATTATTCACATGTTCAAATTAGCAAGTAGCATTTTTCATTGTATATTCCAATATTTGTCCATATGCTTGAGGCATTATACCATTATCTAAGTTTGATGTGCAGCCTTATCACGATGAATGGGACTTACCCAGTCACTGAAGCCATCCACCTGGGGGGCGGGTTCCACTTGGGGGTTGAAATAGGCGCAACACACTCACATCAACAACAAAAGAGTTGGGACCATAGTTCTGACAAGACACTTCTGGAACTCCTGAACTTTACTAGGCCCGAGGCTTGGAGCAGGAGCTCAGCCCGGGTACCTAACTGCTGAGGGGGACATCCTAGGAAAAGGACATTTTCTCTTGCTTCAAACACCGGTGGTGGCCCGTTACTTGCTTGGGATGACCGGAGCACACGACGGCAGAGAACAGCATCTGGGTGCAGCTTTAAGCAGTGAATAAAAGAACCTGGAACCGCAGTTGCCAACTCAGACTTTGTTTAGCTAAGCAGTCGCCCCGCGCTTCGGCACTTCCAAGGGACTGGCATTTCCCCGTCATCTACCCGGGACCCGCTCCGCCTGTGGGGAGAGACACCATTCCGGCTGCCATAACACCTGACCCGGTGAGGAATTCTGCAGCGGCAGCTACTCCCTGGCCGCACACCACAGGTGGCATCACGACAAACTTTCCCAAACACCCCGCTTCCCCCACCATTTACTGTACGCCTCGGGGCAACGGAACAGGGCAAGACCATCTGTGACATCGCCTGACCGAACCCTCAACGGCCCGACGACGAGTAGGCTAACCACTTGCCCCGTGGGGCGCTACACATATTTCTAATCCCTGCCTAACTGTCTCTGTATTTAGCAGCATACATAAAGAGATCTTTAGAAAAAGTATTTCTAAAGATCTTATAAGATATGCTAATGAGCACAGGGACTAGTCGCAGGGGCGTTAAGTGGGCTTTACACGCTACGACATCGCTAATGTGGAGTCATTGGGGTCACGGAATTTGTGACGCACATCCGGCCGCATTAGCGATGTTGTTGCGTGTGACACCGATGAGCGATTTTGCATCGTCGCAAAAACATGCAAAATCACTCATCGGTGACATGGGGGTCCATTCTCAAATATCGTTACTGCACAAGTAACGACGTTGTTCCTCGTTCCTGCGGCAGCACACATCGCTCTGTGTGACGCCGCAGGAGCGAGGAAGCTCTCCTTACCTGCCTCCCGGCCACAATGCAGGAGGAAGGAGGTGGGTGGGATGTTACGTCCCGCTCATCTCTGCCCCTCCGCTTCTATTGGCGGCGGTTCAGTGACGTTGCTGTGACGCTGAACGAACCGCCCCCTTAGAAAGGAGGCGGTTCGCCGGCCACAGTGACGTCGCTAGGCAGGTAAGTATGTGTGACGGGTCTGGGCGATGCTGTGCGCCACGGGTAGCGATTTGCCCGTGTCGCACAACAGATGGGGGCGGGTACCCACGCTAGCGATATTGGTACCGATATCGCAGCGTGTAAAGCCCGCTTTACTTCCTGCACTCATTCCGCCCTCTTAGCATGGCTGCATGCCCAGCATCATCGGGGGTGACGTGCGTACCTGCGTCCATTGTATCGCCTCAGAACGCTGGGCCTTCGGTCATGCGCACTACACCAGTTTGAAGCTAGGACGCGTACACCCAGCTTCATAGTGTGCATGACCGGAAGTCTGGGGACTTCTGATCATGTGCACTGAGACGAAAACCAGCATTGGCTGTGGTGCCAGCAGAGATGTGCGTGACCATGCCTCTGACGCTGCGCATTCATTAGCATCTTAGCACACCCAGAGGGCCAACTAGCCAAAAGAAGTAACACTTCTTGTGACTAGTTGCTGGCTTCATTAACATATCATAAAGGATCTTTAGAAATACTTTCCTAAAGATCCATTATCTATGCAACTATAGGCAGGGATTAGCAATATGCACCCTGAACTGCTCTTGTTTCAGTGGGCATACAGGACCTTACAGGTTCTCTTTAAGGAGGACATCCATGTTAATATCTTTACCCCTATGATGTCCTAACTAATTTCTGATGAAATTTATGTTATGCTAGAAGTGAGCAAAAATCTTTTCATCATATAGAAGAGTTCCAATAACAGTAATTAGAGGATTGCGCAGCCTGGAAATGTCTATGAATACACATGTGGTGAGCAGATGTGCAGAGCGCTCACTGAACTATGTGTCTCACTTCTTTTTATCTGTTGCGCGTGAGAAATGAGGTGGAAGCAAGGAAAAACATGACACAAACCTGCAGAAATTTAAGAAGGGAAAGTACGTAGGAAAGATTCTACTTCTCTTATTATGAATGCTTGTTTCCGCACGCTCTTCTGTCTCAGGCCTCATTCAGTCATCTAAGGGTTTTTTCACACTAGAATAATGGCCTGTTTTTATCACTGTACTGAATCCGATTTTCATCTACATTTGGTCTCTATGTCTGTTTTCACCATAAGCATGTCATTCATTTTTAATTTAAAAAAAATTTCCATGCATCTCATGATCATTAAAGGGAACCTGTGATGTAAAAAAAATTGCTACTAACATACAGATATTTGGTTAATCTGCAGGTTGATAGCGTACTGACACCATGTAGCCGATGCACTGAAAGTGTCGTGGGCGGCGGGGCGCTGCGCTCGTTAACGCTCGAGTGCGACACTGCTGCTGCTGCTCGGTGGCTCGAGCGGTGGGCCGGATCCGGGGACTCGAGCGGCGCTCCTCGCCCGTGAGTGAAAGGGGGAATTTGGGTTTGGGGGATTTAGTCCGTGACGCCACCCACGGGTTGTGATGAGGTTGGGGCAACACCGCTGCTGATGACGGGGATCCCGGGAGCGATGGTAGGGAGCAGTTGGGATGTTGTTTTCCCCCTCCGTGGGTAGGGGTTGGTGGTCCCGGGGCCCGGTGAGGTGACGGGGAGGCAGGATTGGCAAGGTGCAGGGTCACCTGGACTGCGCAGCGCGGTGCCGGATGGCACGGTTGTACTCACTCAGCCACAAATGTACGCAAAGTCTCTGGTAAACCAAACGGCTGGATGGACGGGTCCCACAGCCAGCTGCTGTAGCTTCTCCCGGACGGTTGGTGGTGGCTGCCTTTCCTTGCACCTTTGTGTATGTTCGGTCCCGATGGGTTCCCACCGGTAACCCGCTCCCCAGCGTGTATATGTGCCGGAGGAGCCCTTTTGCCCGCAGGCTCTGGCCCTTGGAACTCTAGCTGTAGCGGTAGCTGTATTTCCTTCTACTGGTCGGACGGTTGCCTTCAATCGGGTCTTGGCTGTTAGGAAACCCCTGGGGTTCCGGTCACTGAGGGATTTGACCTCTAATGGCGACTCCAAGCCTGGTCGGGGTCCGTAGGCCCTGCCTGTGTGTGCTGGCTTCACTTCGCTCCCCGGTTCGGTACCGGTGGGCCATTGCCCGTCCCCGGTCCTACGGTTCCGCATTGATCCGCCTCTCCTGCAGACGGCCACCACCGTCTGCCAACCTTGCTCTAAGTGCCCGGGCCACACACCCGGACATGGTCAGTTTACTCCTCCACAACTCCACTTCACTCCTTCACTTCCCTAACTGATCTCACTTCCTTTTCCCGCCTCCAGGACTGTGAACTCCTCGGTGGGTGGGGCCAACCGCCTGGCTCCACCCCACCTGGTGTGGACATCAGCCCCTGGAGGGAGGCAACAAGGATTTTTGTCTGACTGTTGTATCTGTCTCGGGGTGGGGGTGTGTGTGTTGTAGTACCTGTGACGACCTGGCTAGTCCAGGGCGCCACATTCCCCCTTGGTTAAATGCAGACCGTCCACGGGCTGCCCGTCCATCACCGGTTTTATTTTCTTTTAAAACTGGAAAAGATAAATGGCATATAAAACTTTTAAATACGGTTACTTTTCAAAACTTCCCTTACGGGAGACATGTCACTTGAACGTTGCAAAACACATATATCTACATTTTTAATAATAACGGACGGACGGCTTCCACTCTCCCACCCAAGCAACCTAGCCCTGATGCTGCCCCTAAGAAGTGGGCAGCACTCCTTGTCCCCAGTCCAGATCCAGGCTGCCTGAGCGGGAACGGGTACGGTTACTCGCACCCGGCTGTCACTTCAGAGGACCCCACGTCCATGGGGGACCCCTGACACCCAGAGGATGGCCACCGGTCCTGGTGGGGGCCGGGCCCCAGCCTGCTCTGCTGCGGGCCCTTCCTCCAATCTGCCTCTCCGGAGGCGGCAACGGAAAACATGCCCTAACATATTTACAAACCCACAAGTTCGTGGGTGCCCTGCAAGTTCTCAGGCAAGTCCATGAAGAGTTCCTCATGCCAACGGTAGCAAAGGGTCCCTACGGGGACAACTTGCCGGCAACGGCCGGGTCAATCACGGTGTCAATCAGGTCATTCTCTCGGTTGATTAGTCTTATCATTCATTTAACAGGGTAACGGTACTGATGGTCCCAACGGTGCAACGGAGGGACCGCTGACTTTGGGGCGGCTACCACCGCGTGGGGGTCGGCCCAATCGGGGACCGAGCGGTACATCGGGTTCTCCTTCCATAGGCAGTGCAGTCCAGAACCGCTGATCGCCGTTGGGAACGGTGGCGGGGCAGCATGCTCGGAACCTCCTCTTCCATCAGCTGCACTCTCTCTGGACCTCCTGCTGCAGTACCGGCCTTCGGCTCCCACTCAATCAAGGCTGGTTCAGGAGCTTGGGTGGCCTGATCGCGGCACGGCCGCAGCGGCCCCTTGCTCGCGGGCCCACACTACGGCAACCATTCTGCGCACCTCCGCCTTCCAATCCAGCAGCTGCTGCAAGCTCTGCGCCCTCACCTTCAAGCAGAACCGGCCCAGCTCCCGCTCCAGCCAAGCAGCGGTCCCGGCGGGGAGCTCACCCGGGCCGCAGTCTTCAAAGGCTACTCCTCCTCTGCTCCTCCAGAGCTTAGACGCTCCGGTGGTGAGCACTCCCGCGCTCCAACCCGAGGACGCCGCCATCTCTCCATCCGCGTCCCCCCTTGGTCCTTCCTCGGCACCTCCTCTTCAGGGGTGGGGTTTCGGCTTTCGCGCCTCCACTGCTCGAGGAGATGCTCGAGCGGGAAAATCTTCGCGCCTAAGATGGCGGGTTCTGAAATTTTTCGGCCGGACACTGCCGGTGGGACACAAGGTGTACTTCTATTAGCCGGTAGAGCGGTAAGATCCTGTTCGTGACGCCAAGTTGTCGCGGGCGGCGGGGCGCTGCGCTCGCTAACGCTCGGGTCCGGCACTGCTGCTGCTGCTGCTGCTTGGTGGCTCGAGCGGTGGGCCGGATCCGGGGACTCGAGCGGCGCTCCTCGCCCGTGAATGAAAGGGGGAATTTGGGTTTGGGGGATTTAGTCTGTGACGCCACCCACGGGTTGTGGTGAGGTTGGGGCACCACCGCTGCTGGTGACGGGGATCCCGGGAGCGATGGTAGGGAGCAGCTGGGATGTTGTTTTCCACCTCCGTGGGTAGGGGTTGGTGGTCCCGGGGCCCGGTGAGGTGACGGGGAGGCAGGATTGGCAAGGTGCAGGGTCACCTGGACTGCGCAGCGCGGTGCCTGATGGCACGGTTGTACTCACTCAGCCACATATGTACGCAAAGTCTTTGGTAAACCAAACGGCTGGATGGACGGGTCCCGCAGCCGGCTGCTGTAGCTTCTCCCGGACGGTTGGTGGTGGCTGCCTTTCCCTGCACCTCTGTGTATGTTCGGTCCCGATGGGTTCCCACCGGTAACCCGCTCCCCAGCGTGTATATGTGCCGGAGGAGCCCTTTTGCCCGCAGGCTCTGGCCCTTGGAACTCTAGCTGTGGCGGTAGCTGTATTTCCTTCTACTGGTCGGACGGTTGCCTTCAATCGGGTCTTGGCTGTTAGGAAACCCCTGGGGTTCCGGTCACTGAGGGATTTGACCTCTAATGGCGACTCCAAGCCTGGTCGGGGTCCGTAGGCCCTGCCTGTGTGTGCTGGCTTCACTTTGCTCCCCGGTTCGGTACCGGCGGGCCACCGCCCGTCCCCGGTCCTACGGTTCCGCGTTGATCCGCCTCTCCTGCAGACGGCCACCACCGTCTGCCAACCTTGCTCTAAGTGCCCGGGCCACACACCCGGACATGGTCAGGTTACTCCTCCACAACTCCACTTCACTCCTCACTCTTCACTTCCCTAACTGATCTCACTTCCTTTTCCCGCCTCCAGAACTGTGAACTCCTCGGTGGGTGGGGCCAACCGCCTGGCTCCACCCCACCTGGTGTGGACATCAGCCCCTGGAGGGAGGCAACAAGGATTTTTGTCTGACTGTTGTATCTGTCTCGGGGTGGGGGTGTGTGTGTTGTAGTACCTGTGATGACCTGGCTAGTCCAGGGCGCCACAAAAGCATCACTGCCATGAGGAAAAAGTTTATGCTTCCCAGCTTTCAGTCATTGGGGCATGGTTGGCACAGTTTCAGTCACTGATAAATGCACAGTGAGGGGCGGCTGTAATTGTGCCTCTGGTACTGACTGATAGCTGGCTGAGCCTGCATCAGTACAGAGCAAGCTGTCAGTGCCAGAGTGTGGTTAAGGGTGCGCTCACACAAGCAATATGACTCGCACGAGTCTCGCATTGCATCACCTAGCACAGCCGCACACTCTCCAGACAGGAGTGTCTCAGCTGCATAGAAATACATGCAGCCAACCTGCTCCTGTCAGGAGGGTGTGCGGCCGTGGCAGGTGATGTGATCCGATGCTAGTCCAAGTCGTAGGGCTCGTGTGAGCGCACCCTAAGGGCTCATATGCACGTTGCTTATTTTTTTGCGTTTCTGCAGCGTTTTGAGCAGCAGCGTCACATTGTCAAAATGTATGCGTTCTGATTCCCCAGCAGTCTAGTTGAATCATGCAAAATCCGTGCGCACGTTGCTTTTTGATTGTCAAAAATTTGACAAAATCTCTGCGTTTAGAAAAGCAGCATGTCAATTCTTTTGTCTGTTTTGGCAGCGTTCTACATCCATTGAAATCAATGAATTGTCGAAAAACGCTACCAAAATGCTAAGCAGTGCGTTTGCACTTCATTTTTGTTGCGATCCGCATGTTTTTTTTAACATAACAAACGCAGTTCCTTCGGTCTCTCTCTCTGTCCATGTCGGTCTCTCTCTCTGTCCATGTCGGTCTTTCCCTCCCACCCCCCTCTCATACTCACCGATCCACAATCACCGGCGCTGCGCTGCACGGTGTTCACACTATGGTGGCTTCTTCTCTTTTTAAAATGCCGGCCGCTCATTAATCCATCTCGTATTCCCTGCTTCCCCCACCCACCAACGCCTATGATTGGTTGCAGTCAGACATGCCCCCACGCGGAGTGACAGCTGTCTCACTGCAACCAATCACAGCCGCCGGTGGGCATGTCTATATCGAGCAGTAAAAAAAAAAAAAATAATAATTAAAAAAAAAAAAACGACACGCGGTCCCCCGCAATTTGGATAGCAGTCAGGGTAAAGCCACACGGCTGAAGGCTGGTATTCTCAGGATGGGGAGCTCCACGTTATGGGGAGCCCCCCAGCCTAACAATATCACCCAGCAGCTGCCCAGAATTGCCGCATCCATTAGATGCGACAGTCCTGGGACTCTACCCGGCTCATCCTGAATTGCCCTGGTTTGGTGGCAAACGGGGTAATAAGGAGTTAATGGCAGCAGCCCATAGCTGCCACTAAGTCCTAGGTTAATCATGGCAGGCGTCTCCCCGAGATACCTTCCTTGATTAACCTGTAAGTTAAAGAAAATAAACACACACATCCAAAAAATCCTTTATTTGTAATGAAAGACAAAAAAACACCCTCTTTCACCACTTTATTAACCACTCAAAAACACCTCCAGGTCCGATGTAAACCACGCAAAGGTCCCACGACGCTTTCAGCTCTGCTACATCGGAAGCTGACAGGAGCGGCAGTAGAACACCGCCGCTCCTGTGAGCTCCATGCAGCAACTGAAGTGAGTCACGCGATCAGCTGTGCTGTCACTGAGGTTACTCGCGACCAACGCTCTCAGGTGGAGGATTCGAGCTGTGGCCGCTAGTAACCTGAGTGAAAGCACAGCTGATCGCGCGGCTCACTGCAGTCACTCAGGGGATTTGCGATCACAGATGAGTACTTCACGTGTCACCGCAAATCAGGCTGCGACACAGAGAGAGAGCCGCGCGATGTCAGTGAAATCGGGTGAAGCTCTGTCGTCACTGCTGCGGACTCCTGTGTCCTGGCACTGACTTCGGAGGTTCATCTGAGTTCATGACAGCACACAGAGACAGAGCCGCGGGATGACAATGAAGTCGGGTGCAGTTCATCCGAGTTCATTATCATTGCCCGACTCTGTCTGTGTCTGCTGTCAGAAGGCATGTAGCTGTAATACTTATTCTATATTCTGAGGATTTCGATAGCGTAGGGCAATGACAATCAGAGACGAGTTCCGGGTACAAGATGTTTTATAGCATGTCACCACGGTAGAAACAGAACAAACACAACAATACAATAACACATACAATACTTTCCGGAATAGACGCGCAGGGGATTCCCGGGACCACGCACCGGACTCCCCCAGGGAGACCACCGGAGCGAACCCCTATACAGGGACTGTCCGGCAATCTACCCCGGAAGGCCTAAATGCGCAGCGGCCGGGATAAGGAGCAAGCGGTAAAGTCAATGAGTGTCCGTACGGAAATGTTTGTCCAGGATGATTACGAACCAAAAGAGAACCAGGCTGAGTGCTGACCGAAGATGGTAAACGGAATCCGGGCACAGCCTTAAGAGCCGGGTACAGTCCTGAGACAATCGGTAGGTAGTCCTTTAGGGGAATCCCGAGGCAATCCGGAATAAGCAGCAAACACAGCAGGAGCACACAGCAGGCAGTATACTCAGGCACTGGACTGGGCTGGGAGGCGGCCTTTTAAGCCGCTGGACAGGAAGTAGGGCAACAGAACGGTAACCTCCATGTTAACCGAGGGCAAGGGCAGTCAAAAGAGAACTGGAAAACCTGGAAACCTGACATTACTCCCCCCCCCAGAGACGGCCTCAGGACGGATCAGGGCCAGGTTTGTCCGGGTACCGGCGATGAAACTGAGCAATCTTCCGGGGTGCCCGAATGTTACCCACCGGTTCCCAGGAATCGTCCTCGGGGGCGTACCCCTGCCAACGTACCAGATACTGAAGCCGACGACGATGGAGCCGGGAGTCAATAATGTCCTCAACCACGAACTGCTCCTCGCCGTCGACCATCACAGGCGGAGGAGGAGGCACAATACGACCATGAAAAGTATTAGGGGAAACGGGTTTGAGGAGAGACACATGAAAGACCGGGTGTACCTTTAGATGGTGCGGTAACCGTAGCCGACAGGCCACAGGGCTCACGATCCCGGTGATTTTGAACGGACCGATGAATTTTTGTCCCAGTTTCTGCGAAGGAACACCCAATCTCAGGTTTTTGGTGGATAACCATACAGAGTCCCCTACCTTGTACATGGGTGCCGGTTTCCGGTGAGTGTCCGCCGACCTCTTGTAACGCTCCTGGGCCGTAGCTACGGTGTTCCTTAGGACCTCCAGATTTTGTCGTAGTTCTGTCACTCTGTCCTCCACCGCTGGTACCGAAACCGCAACCGGTGACCTAGGCAAAATAGTCGGATGGTAACCCAGGTTAGCGAAAAAGGGCGTTACCTTAGTGGAGCTGCTCTGAGTGTTGTTGTAGGAGAACTCCGCCAACGGAAGCATCTTCAACCAATCGTCTTGGAGATGGCTGACATAACAGCGAAGATATTGTTCCAGGGTTTGATTCGTCCGTTCGGTTTGTCCATTTGTCTGAGGATGGTATGCAGAAGACAAACAGACATCAATCTGGAGTGCCGTACAAAACCCCTTCCAGAATCTAGACGTGAACTGCACGCCCCGATCGGAGATGATCTCATCCGGTACCCCATGCAATCGGAATACGTTCTGGACAACCAAATCCACTGTCTCTGCGGCTGAGGGAAGACCGGTACACGGAATGAAGTGAGCAGCTTTAGTCAATCGATCCACCACCACTAAAATGGTATTATGCCCGCCTGAGACCGGCAACTCCACAATAAAATTCATGGAGATAGACCCCCAAGGGCGAGATGGCACGGGTAACGGTTGGAGGAGTCCCGTAGGAGCCACACGAGGGACCTTGCACCGGCCACAAACCACACATGAGTGGACATAGTCCTTCACGTCCTTTAAACAGGTAGGCCACCAGAAAAACCGGCTCAGAAATTCCTGCGTCTTCTGTACCCCCCTATGACCGGCCAACACGGAGTCATGAACCAACTTGAGAACCCGAAGTCTTACGGCCTCCGGGACATAAATGCGTCGTTCTCTTAACCACACACCATTCCGAAGAACAAGAGTTACATCATTCGGGGGGGCAGCAAGAAATACATCACCATCATAGGCCAGCTTGATGTCCTTCCACAAGTCCTGGTCCTGGATTACTCCAACGAAATTGGCATCTGTTAACACGGTCTGCGACGGGGTTCCAGGCACGGAGTCCACGGCAGGGATTCGGGACAAGGCATCGGCTTTCCCATTACGTGAACCTGGACGGTATGTAACAACAAAATTGAATTGGTTAAGAAATAGGCTCCAACGGGCTTGTCGTGGAGACAGGCACCTGGCAGACTTGAGAAATTCCAGATTACGATGATCTGTGAGTACTATCACTTGCTGCGCGGCTCCCTGTAAGTGGTGTCTCCATTCCTTGAAGGCGGCAATAATCGCCAATAATTCCTTATCCGCAATGTCGTAGTTCCTTTCCGCAGGGGACAACCTGCGGGAGAAGAAGGCACACGGATGCAGGAGACTCTTGTCCCCGGTCCTTTGAGAAAGAATGGCCCCTAATGCGTAGTCGGAAGCGTCGACCTCCACGATGAAGGGAAGTGCGGGATTCGGATGCACTAGTATGGGTGCTGAGGTAAAACATCCCTTGAGACGATGGAACGCTTCCTGAGCCTGGGCGGACCATACAAACTTCTGTCCTTTCTTAGTCAACAGGGTGATGGGACGAACAATCTCTGAAAAGTTACGGATAAAGCGTCGGTAAAAGTTGGCAAAACCGACAAAGCGTTGTACCTCTTTGATGTTTCCCGGTTCCGGCCAGTCGAGAATGGCTTGTATCTTGCTAGATTCCATGTTCAGTCCCTGAGGAGAGATGACATAACCTAAGAATTGTATTTGTGAGCAGTGGAACTCACATTTCTCCAGTTTAATGTACAGGTGGTTGTCCCTCAGCCGGGTAAGTACGGTCTTGACGTGCTCCTGGTGTTCCTGGAGAGAATCAGAAAAGATTAGAATATCATCCAGATAGATCACCATGAATTGGTCCATGATATCCCTGAAAATATCATTAACTAGATGTTGAAATGCCGCAGGAGCGTTACAAAGTCCAAAAGGCATCACTAAATACTCAAAATGTCCGTACCGACATCGGAACGCGGTCTTCCACTCGTCTCCGGGACGTATACGAAGCAGGTTATATGCCCCACGGAGGTCCAATTTGGTGAATATCTTTGCCTGTTGGACTCTCTCCAATAGCTCCGGAATCAACGGTAACGGATACCGGTTCCGGATGGTTATTTTATTCAGTTCCCGGTAGTCAATACAGGGTCTCAGAGTCCCCTCCTTCTTTTTCACAAAAAAGATGGGTGCCCCTGCGGGCGAGGTAGACGGGCGAATAAATCCCTTGGCCAGGCTTTCATCAATATACTCCTTTAGGGCTTCTAGCTCAGGTGCCGCCAACGGGTAAACATGACCAAACGGGATTTCTGCCCCTGGGAGTAAGTCTATGGGGCAATCATACGGTCTATGCGGAGGAAGCCGATCGGCCTTTCTTTTGTCGCATATGTCAGCGAAGTCACGATAAACCGAGGGTAGAACGGGTACCTGTACCGTGCCTTCTGCATGTGGTGTTACCGGAACCGGAACAGTTGGACAAATGGCCGGATCACTCTGCGGTGGGAAGGATATCTCCTTAGTTTCCCAATTGATGACCGGATTTGTAGACCGTAGCCACGGAATACCTAGAATAATCGGAAAATGTGGAGAAGAGATCATCATGAAAACAAGAGTCTCCTGCTGACCTGGTTTCATCACGCATTCTAGCGGTACTGTTTCCCGATCCACTGGTCCAGATGTTAACGGAGATCCGTCTACCGTCTCCATGGTAACCGGTAAGGATCTTTGCTGAGTCCGGATACCGTGTTTACTAGCAAAAGAAAAGTCCATGAAATTTCCCCCTGCCCCAGAGTCTATCATTGCAGAGGTAGGAATTAGCTGTCCCTCCCACCGGATCTGAATGGGGAGTGAACAATGGGTATATTTCCCTTCTGAGTCCTTCGGTGAGGTAGACATTACCGTCAAGGGAAATACCGCATCCAAGTGTCCACTTGCCTCAGAGATATCAGACTCTGCGTCCGTGTTATCACACTCTGCCATGGCTGCCAATACCTTATTTGGGCGATTCGGACGTTTCGGGCAGTCGATTAGAAAATGGTCCGATTGACCGCAGTAGAAACACAAACGCTCACGGAGCCGGTGTTCACGACGTTCGTTGGTCTCTCGCTTTTGTAGAGAGTCCACTTGCATAGGAACGTCCTCAGCCTCCCGTGGCGTCCTGAAAGCCGGTTCTCTGGAAGGAAATGTATTATTATTTATACGGTTTATAGCTGCCCATTTTTCCTGTCTACGTTCCGTTAAACGGGTATCTATGCGCACACAGTGCTGGAGAAACAGGTCAAAATCCCCTGGGGATTCGGAACGGGCTAACTCGTCCTTGATGGTACCGGACAAACCCTTTCTGAAAACGGACAATAATGCATTGTTTCCCCAGTCGGTGTCTACCACTAACCTCCTGAACTCAGTGGCGTATTCAATGACAGAGCGCTTTCCCTGACGTAAGGAAAGGAGAGCAGATTCAGCGGTAGCACGGCGATTCGGATCATCAAACATCTGCGCCATTGCGTTCAGAAAGTCATCTAGGTGATTTAAACGGATGTCCCGGTTTTCTATCATCGGATTAGCCCAAGCCAGTGCTCGTGAGGTTAATAACATGATGATACATAACACCTTTGACCGGTCAGAACGGTAATATTCAGCATGTACATCGAAAAACAGTATACATTGGTTAATAAATCCACGGAACTGACTACGATCACCATTAAAACGGAATGGGGGTAACCTAGGCATACCGGCAGCTGGTACGGACGTAGTGGGGACGGCTTCCTGAGCCTCCACTCTGACTTGCAAATCCTGTATAGCCGGACCCAGTACCTGGTGATCATGGCCCAGCTGCGTTTCCACATCTCTAAGCTTAGTCTGCACCACCTCCATCTCCTGCTGCAGGGAGTTAATCATGGAGAACAGCTGATCTAGTCGTGTCTCAGTCATTGCCCCAGCGAAATCCTCTAAGGGCCTGAGTATAATGTAATACTTATTCTATATTCTGAGGATTTCGATAGCGTAGGGCAATGACAATCAGAGACGAGTTCCGGGTACAAGATGTTTTATAGCATGTCACCACGGTAGAAACAGAACAAACACAACAATACAATAACACATACAATACTTTCCGGAATAGACGCGCAGGGGATTCCCGGGACCACGCACCGGACTCCCCCAGGGAGACCACCGGAGCGAACCCCTATACAGGGACTGTCCGGCAATCTACCCCGGAAGGCCTAAATGCGCAGCGGCCGGGATAAGGAGCAAGCGGTAAAGTCAATGAGTGTCCGTACGGAAATGTTTGTCCAGGATGATTACGAACCAAAAGAGAACCAGGCTGAGTGCTGACCGAAGATGGTAAACGGAATCCGGGCACAGCCTTAAGAGCCGGGTACAGTCCTGAGACAATCGGTAGGTAGTCCTTTAGGGGAATCCCGAGGCAATCCGGAATAAGCAGCAAACACAGCAGGAGCACACAGCAGGCAGTATACTCAGGCACTGGACTGGGCTGGGAGGCGGCCTTTTAAGCCGCTGGACAGGAAGTAGGGCAACAGAACGGTAACCTCCATGTTAACCGAGGGCAAGGGCAGTCAAAAGAGAACTGGAAAACCTGGAAACCTGACAGTAGCAGAGCTGGGTGACCGCACTGTCAAAAATGCATCCAAAACGCATGCAAAATGCATACAAAATACATGCATTTTGGATGCATTCTTTTTGTCAACACGCAGCGTCACGTCTGCCAGAGGGTGCATTTATTTCTGCACTGGCCAGGACACCACGTGCGCATGAGCCCTAAAGCCGTCAGTCACGGTATACTGAGTGGTGACTGAAACAGCTCTAGATGCACCTCTATGACTGAAAGTCTAAGGCTGCTGGGAGGAATAAAGTTTATTTCCTCGTGGCATCAGGGCTGTTAGTGTGGTTGCCACATGTGTCAGAACGCTATTAAAAGGTGTTGTCCAGTCTTAAATGACTAAATCCTCACATCGCATCCATTGTGCACTGGGAGGATTCTCCGGTGTCAGAGCCAGGACCGCCGGTCACGAGGCCGCAAGCATGCGATATGCATACTGCTGGCCAAAATCCGATTAGATGGGAGTGGCCTCGCTCAATGCAACTGTATTGAGCGAGTCTGCACCCATCTAGTCCGATTCTGGCCAGGAAAATGCATATCAGATTCTTGTAGTCACACAACCGCCATTCCTGGCTCTGACATTGGAGAATCTTCACAGTGCACAGTGGGTGTGATGTGAGGATTCACAAGTTGGCAGACACACAGATTCATTTTAGACAGTCTGGCCCTGGACTAGCCATGTTTATTATGCAGGCCAGCAAGACACTAGTCTTATTGCTAGTATGACGAAAACAGGAATTAGGGGAATGGCAAGGAAAACAGATACAACATAGAACTCGAATTCTTCTCCAGAGAGAGATTCCACCGCATATGCTAGAAAGAACACCACTGCTTTCTAGAAGACAACTTCTTCTCAGGTCAGCTTAGAATTAACTATAGCCGGCATAGGGAGGAGTGGATATTTATAGCAGAAAGCAGTGCCTGCAGGCAGCTGAGATTTCAACTATCTGTTTAATCACAGCAGGATAGAAAGGAGCCTTAACCCCTTCAGCACTGGATGCAATTAAAGAAGCTCCAACTTAGGGTAAACGGCAAGCAGGCAGTAAAGAGGATCCACGACCACGATCAACTAAATGCTGTGACCTTCTGATCCCAGATCCCCGGCCCACATCAGGCCATGACACATTCGTGACATCTCCACATGGAGATAACCTATAAACATAAGCTACAAAACTCAAAATATAAAAATACACACAAAAAGAAAAACAAAATAATAAAATAAAAAAAGATGACTAGTTTAAGGCTATGTGCGCACTTTCCGTCGTCCTACATGCAGTTGTAAACGCACGTTTTAGCCTTAATTGATTTAGCCAAAGTTGCCTTTTCCTGAAATTTAGCACTGAAAACGCATGCTATTTACTGCGTTTTAGATACGTTTTCAGCGCTTTTTACATGCTTTTTCCCTTGCGTTTTGACAGATGCGTTTTGAACATCAAGACACTACTAAATAAAGTTTAAACAGTCAAATAGAATGAAAAAAGAGGGAAAAAAAAGGAAAAATCTATATTAATGGGAAAAATAATGGAAAAAGATATATTTAATAAAATTATAGCGGGTATATACATTTTATCGATAGAATAGCAATAAATGCATATTATTCTTAAATTTAATTGTCGGACTGTGTGTGTGTGTAAAGGGACATATCAAATCATTATTTTGATGTCCAAAAAGCATGCGTTTTTGGTAGTCCAAAAAGCATGTTTTCTGCACTGAAAAAGCAGGTAAAACGCTGGTATTTTGATTTTACCTGCGTTTTGCTACTTCTCATTGACTTCAATGTTAACAAAACGCACCACAAATGCAAAAACAATTGACAGGGTCCTTTTCTGAACGCATGGTTTTTGACCAAACTTATGCAAATTTTGAGATGCGTTTTGAAACGCAAAGTGCGGACAAGAAATCATAAATTCTCATTGTCTTTAATGGAAAACCAAAACGCATGCATTTGGGCACAAAAACGCTGCAGTTCAAAACGGACCCTAAACGCACCTGAAACGCAGGTGAAAGCGGAAAGTGCGCACATAGCCTAACACACAATAATGATAAATAAGGGGCCTGTTGCAAGTTTAATCCGTTAGGATATCTAGTCTGTAAAGCAAATATCCAGTGAGCTTCTCTGCTTAATAGTTATCTCCTCTGGTACTCATTTTTACCCTTTCTATCACTGTATCTTCCATGCTGCTGACACTGTATGTCGTATGTCCAGTGTGAAGAAGGCTCTGAGGCTTGCTTTTATTTAATCGTATGAACGTATATCTTACCATCATATAAAAATAAACACCAGACAATAGACAGTGATTGAAAAATATAAAAAGGATAAAAATCAAATTTGAATATCAAGATTTTCTATATATGCAATAGCGTTATCATTTACAATATAGAAATCCTTCTTGTCACCATGGTAGGATCTCAGGGGGCACTCCTCAACAATGTGCTGGATAGTTTGACGATCTGCTCCACAGTCACAGGTCGGAGAGTCATATTTTCCCCACTTATACATAAAATCTGCACAGACGCCAAAGTTTGTTCTGATACGATTTAGAGTAACCCATGTTTTCCTTGGTAGATTGAAGCCTGGTGGAGGGTTTTGTAAATTAGGGAACATTTGGGGATCACCTTGCAGGCTTCAGGCTTGCTGAAACATCCTAAAAGGGGTATCACCATCTCCAAGATCCTATCCCAATATCTAGTGGGTGTAATATTACTGCTGCTGCTGGTACTAATTAATAATAATAGCAAATGCCTCCAATTTGTAAGGCCTCTGCCACACTCACGTGAATTTCACGCACGTGCCGAGAGACACGTATTTTCCCTGCGTGTTGCGTGCAGGTAAGTACGTGTCTCTGGTACGTGCGTGACACGTGTGTTCTACGTGTGCTATCCGCGATAGCACACGTAGAATCAGTAATTATTATACTCACCTGGTCCTCCCTGATGTCCGCGCTGCTGTCCGTGGTGCTGATCCTCGGTCTCCAGCCCTCCCGTCTCCCCGCTGCTGCTGCTGCCAGGCAGTGAAGTGAATATTCTATGAGAATAATGAGCGGCGGTCGGCAGCAAGAGGCAGCAGCGGCAGAGACAGGAGGGCTGGAGAAGGTGAGTTAATGTTTTTTATTTTTTTCCCTGACATGTGTGTTTACTCCGGCGCGTGTCACACGGGACCGCATCCACACTACACCCGTGTGGTACGGGTGCGGGCCGTGTAACACCCGTGCTGCCGGAGAAAACACTGACATGTCAGCGCTTTGAAAATCGCACACACGTACAAACGCACACGGACACACGTTCCGTGTGGTTTTACGTGTGTGTGCCTGCTACAATAGGGTAGCATTGGTTAAAGTGTCTCCGTGCCGCCGGTACGTGTAAAAAATGCCAAACACGTGCCGGAGGCACGGATGTGTGGCAGAGGCCTAATGCAGTATAATTCTCCTTATTCTCTATGTCATTTACCTCATGTGCAGGGCATTGCAGCTAAAGTATTCATGGCTACAACCATTCATATATTGGCAGTTAGATGGTCGTAATCATGGATACTTAAGCTACACTTAAGCTACTGTAATGCCCTGCACATGAGGTAAGCAACATAGCTAAACAGAACTAATTTCTAATTTGGAGGTATTTGCTAATTACATTTACTACATATTGGGATAGGATCTTGGAGATGGGAATACATCTTTAAGGTCTTTTTTTGTCGCTGTCTGAAATGTGTCTACGAATTCTAACTTTAAGGGCTGCTTCTCACTTGCGAGTTTCTCGTAGTAGAGCAATGCGAGAAAAACTTGCATTGGAATCGGACACGTTAGTGAATGATTCAGCTCGCATTTGCGATTTTTTTCTCAGTCCAAATCGGACTGAGAAAAAAATCGCAGCATGCTGCTTTTTTGCTAGTTTCTCGAACCATTTTTCTCAATGATTCCCTATGGAAGCGGATTAAAAGTAGGATCACACACGCGCACCAGCGTTCACATTTGCGAGTGTGGCAGGAACTATGTTCATTAAATATTCAACAGATGAATGTGACATCACATTCCCAAAGGTAAATTAACTGACACATGTGTAATAGCTTTTATATAATTAAGATGTTGCAGGAAACTAGCATCGCAAACGCGACACACACGCGTCGCATACGCGAGCCAAATCATTAATTTATTCAGAAATAGCATCGCACTTGCGTTGCACTCGCACCTAACGTGAACTAAAATCAGCCGAGTTTTTTTCAGCCCAGTCGGACCGATTTTACTCGCATAGATGTGTTTCCAGCCTAACAGGACTCGTGGTGCAATCGTTGTGTCTGACAGACACAGACAGAAAAGGGTCCCTGTGCAAGAACAATATATGGGTCCTTTTCAGTCCAATAGCTTATTATAATGCACAATTTCACCTGCTTTGGAAGCAGAAATGGGGCCCTCTTACTCTTGGGCCCCTGTGTTGCACCAATGATATGTCTGCCCCTGAATCAACATATTTAGTTTGAGCTTATTGCAACTTGTTAAGTAAATTACAAAATTGCAATTACACCATTAAATACTACCATATATTAACTGTATGTCTGACGTGTTTTCATTTATATCAATATTTTAGATAAAAGCCTACATATTTCACATATATTATGCCCACATTTATAGCAACCTTTGGTTTTGAGCCATGATTCTCCTGTTTTATCTATACTATATACAAACTGGGAGACATTTTTTGGTGATAAACTAGCTACTCTCCTAGGAATCACACAAATTCCTTTAGCAATGATCTCACTTAGCACTGCACCTAGATCCAGAATAAATAAATTGTTATGAAACCAGGAGTGAAACAATCAGAGGAAAAGTTTTATAGAAACACAAGCATCACTTCTGCATTTTTATCCAGTTTTGGCCTACAAATACTGAGGTAATAAACTCACCAAATGCTTAACATTTGCAAGTAGTCTATGGGTACATGGACATGATCCAGATGACAGAGTGTATTGGACACATCATGTTTTATCTTCTGGAGACGATAGTGTCCTGTGTGGGAGAACACGCTGTCCGTGCAGACGATAAGGTTTACTGACACTAATTTCACTGTGTTCTTCCCATTAGAGCACTAGTGTCTCTGCAAGAAAAAATTAACAGGTTTTGGCTCAGATAGCCCCCTGACGAAGGTTTCCACGCCGAAACGCGCGAGTCGGGTATTTGGCGCCATTCCAGCGGCGGGGGATAATGCAGACAGGTTGGTTCTTTGTTGCACAATTGTATATATCTCTTTGATCGAATGGCTATACTATTTATATTATATCTATATGGACCAGCAACTTACTAAGTGATCTGTTATATATCTCAGTCCCCTTTCCCTCTGGTCTGAGGCGCTCATTGTTATTCAGATATTTCTTTGTCTGGAAATATTTTTAATATATCTAATAAATTGACATTTTATTAATATTTGGTTATTTAATGATTTTTTTCTTTGGTTTGGAATTTTCCTTTTCATTAAGCCGCCTACTATAAGTTACTACTTGTGAATAAGTAAATAATATTATATTATTCAACTTCTTCTTATATCATTTGTTATACTGAAGTAATAAACTCACCAAATGCTCAACATTTGCACGTGCCTATGGGTACGAGAACACAATCCAAATGACGAAGTGTATTGGATGCAGCATGTTTTCTCTTCTGGAGACGCTGGTGTCCTATGTGGGAGAACATGCTGTCCGTGCACACGATCAGGTTTACTGACACTAATTTCACTGTGTTCTTTCCCTTACAACACTAGTAGTGTCTCTGGAAGAATAAATTGACAGGTTTTGGCTCAGATAGCCACACCACGTGTCAGTTTACACAGCATTAAAAAGAAGCACAGTGGCCAGGAGATTTCTATGAATCCCATCCACATCCACTGTGCTTGTACTGTACAACGCAGTTTTGGAAGCAGCCAAAATAAGCTGCATCAAAAACACTGCTAATCCTGATCTTGTACACTCACCCTTAGGGTTTGCAAAAAGCCTGGTGAAAAAAAACATTTATGTCATGCCTTTGGAGTGGCTTCTGATGGAATCTGCTCCAAACTAGACAATGTCAAATCAGAAGACTGGAACAAATGTTCCAGGAAAAAAAACCTCTTCAAGAAAAGAAAAACTCCTCTGAACACTCCACAAAGAAGGAGTGTTTCCAGATGTGGTTTCCAATAGAAAAAAAATGTTTTTGATCACATTGTGCACATATCCTGTGGATATCCTGTGCACGTGATGGTTTTAAGGGGTACTTTATACACTGCGACATCGCTAGCATTTGCTGGCGATGTCGAGCGGGATAGCACCCGCCCCGTCGTACGGGCGATATGTGGTGATCGCTGCCGTAGCGAAAATTATCGCTACGGCAGCGTCACACGCACATACCTGCTCTGCGACGTCGCTGTGACCGGCGAACCGCCTCCTTTCTAAGGGGGCGGTTCTTTCAGCGTCACAGCGACGTCACAGCAGAGTCACTGAACCGCCGCCCAATAGAAAAGGAGAGGCGGAGATGAGCGGCCGGAACATGCCGCCCACCTCCTTCCTTCCTCCTTTTCCGGTGGACGCAGGTAAGGAGATGTTTGTCGTTCCAGCGGTGTCACAAATAGTGATGTGTGCTGCCGCAGGAACAACAAACAACATCGTACCTGCAGCAGCACCAATATTATGGAAATGAACGACGTGTCAATGAGCAACGATTTTGCACGTTTTTGCGCTCGTTGATCGTTGCTCATTTGTGTCACACGCTGCGATGTCGCTACCGGCGCCGGATGTGCGTCACTAACGACGTGACCCCGAGGATATATCGGCAGCGATGTCGCAGCGTGTAAAGTACCCCTAAGACACTGGCACACCCATCAAGTTTTCATTGGCAAAACCGCCTCAGGAGAAAACTGGAGGTCTTTTTCTTTTCTTCATCAGCAAAGGTTCCTCCCCAAAGCTAAAAACTGGTTTGAAAGTGATTCCGTGGAATCTAATACAGGAAAAAAATGATTGCCTTATAGTGTATCTTAAATCCTTATTGGGCAATGCGCAACCATTACACTTATTGTTTATCAGCTGGTAACCCGCTCAACTCCAGAGCATGTCCTCCCTGGGTGCAGTCTCCCATATAATAGAGATCTACCCATCATTCACCGTTATCTACTGTACCACCTGAGCGCCACCAGAAATCGCACACATCTAAAAAGTTTTTGTGGCTGCTCTGCCACCAGTATCTTTATTTGTGTAATTTAAACTCTAAAGGTCCAGTCACACATAACGAGATCGTGAACGAGATCGCTACTACGGCACACTTCCTGGATCGTTTCTGAGTCGTTGTTGAAATCGCATGTTGGGTGTCACACGTAACGACTTTAGGAACGAGCATGCGTCCCGTATAACGATCTTTCAAATCGTTGGGACCCTGTCACACAGCAACTATGTTAACGATTCCGATCCCATTAGGGGCGTAGTGAAATGCAGTGAGCCACGTAGGCGTGCATTTGCGTCGCCTTTTCCATACCCCCCTCCGCTTTCATTGGTGGCCAATACTGGTTCTCAGTGCTAACCAATCGGTGCAGAGAGGGGCGCGGAAATGGTGACGTAACTACACGCTATTGTTCTCAGCGCCAACCAATCGGTGCAGAAGGGGCGTGGAAACGGGGACGCAACTACACGCCTTCGTGCATCTCATCTAGGTCGTCAACGAAATCATTAGTAGGGTGTCAAACATACAGATTAATTCAGCCCAGCAGGACTCGAACGAGCCAAAAATGGCCCAAGCTGTTCGGCATCGATCAGCGATTTCGCAGCAGGGGGTGAATTGTTGGTACGTGTCAAATGTGACGAGATCGCTATTAAAGTCGTTCTTGCGTCACAGAAACTGTGACGTAGTAACGATCTCGTTATGTGTGAAGTGGCCTTAATTAGCAAGCGGCTTCCTAATAAAAGCCACCCAAACAATGATCATGTTACTTCTTTCAACCATATCAGTTTCCAAATCCTAAAGTGGTTAAAAGAAGTAACAAAAGACTGAACAAGTGCACAGTAATGTCGTTTTGACATTGCTGTGCCTTACAAGTGCATCTAAATAAATTAGAATATCATCAAAAAGTTAATTTACTTCAGTAATTCAATACAAAAAGTGTAACGCATATATAATATAGAGTCATTACACACAGAGTGATCTATTTCACGTGTTTATTTCTGTTAATGTTGATGATTATGGCTTACAGCCAATGAAAACCCAAAAGTCATTATCTCTGAAAGTTGGAATATTATATAAGACCAACTGAAAAAATTATTTTAAAATCAGAAATGTTGGCACCTTTTGAAAAGTATGTACAGTAAATGCACTCAATACTTGGTCGGGGTTCCTTTTGCATGAATTACTGCATCAATGCGGCATGGCATAGAGGCGATCAGCTTGTGGCACTGCTGAAGTGTTAGGGTATGTGCACACATTGCGTTCTGTGCAGTGCGGAAAAGAATGCACCCTCTGGCAGACTGGACAAATGTAAACACTGCATTTAAAAATGCATCCAAAACGCATGCATTTTGGATGCATTTTCCATGCGTTTTGCATACGTTTTGGATGCATTTTTGACAGTGCGTTCCCCCGGCAATTCAGCTCTGTTACATGCCCACTAACAGCTGACACAGACAGAGTCACGCCGTGAGAATAAACTCGGATCAACTTCACCTGACTTCATTGTCATCCCCTGACTCTGTCTGTGTGTCGCGTCCTGATTAGCGGTCACCCGTGAATGACTCACCGGTGACCGCTAATCCCCTGAGTGACTGAAGTGAGCAGCGCGATCAGCGGTGCCGTCACTCAGATGACCCTCGTCCAGCTGGAGTCCTCCACCCGAGACCGCAATTCACCTGTGACGTCATCGCTGATCGCGCAGCTCACTTCAGTCAATTGGGCGACTTGCTGTCACAGTTGGAAGATCCAGCGGTGGTCGCGGGTAACCTGAGTGATGTCATCGCTGATCGTGCGGCTCACTTCAGTTGCTGTGTGGAGCTGACAGAGAGCGGTCGTGGTCTGTGGCCGCTCCTGTCAGCTTCATGTAGCAGAGCTGGATGCGTCGCGGGACCTCGTGTGAATTACGTCGGACCTGGAGCAGTATTTGGGGATTAATAAAATGGTGAAAGAGCGTGGTTTTTTTTGTCTTTTATTCCAAATAAAGGATTTTTTTGGGTATATGTGTTTATTTTCTTTAACTTACAGGTTAATCATGGAAGGTATCTCGGGGAGACGCCTGCCATGATTAACTTAGCACTTAGTGGCAGCTATGGGCTGCTGCTATTAACTCCTTATTACCCCGATTGCCACCGCACCAGGGCAATTCGTGATTCGGGTAGAGTCCCGGGACTGTCGCATCTAATGGATGGGGCAATTCCGGGAGGCTGCTGGCTGATATTGTTAGGCTGGGGGGCTCCCCATAACGTGGAGCTCCCCATCCTGAGAATACCAGCCTTCAGCCGTGTGGCTTTACCCTGGCTGGTATCAAAATTGGGGGGACCACACGTCGTTTTTTTTTAATTATTTATTTATTTAAATTTTTATTTATATTATTATTATATTTATCTTTTTTTTTATTTATTTATTTGACGATATAGACCCGCCCAACGGCGGCTGTGATTGGCTGCAGTGAGACAGCTGTCACTCACCGTGGGGGCTTGTCTGACTGCAACCAATCATAGGCGCCGGTGAGCGGGGAAAGCAGGGAATACAAGATGGAATAATGAGCAGCCGGCATTTTTAAAAGAGGAAAAGCCGCCGGAGCTTTGTGACAGCCGTGCAGCGCCGTGCCAGTGATCGGTGAGTATGAGAGAGGGGGACAGACCGACCGACGGACAGAAAGAGAGACAGACAGAGAGAGAGAGACCAGCCGACGGACAGAGAGTGAGACAGACAGAGCGACCAACTGACAGAGAAAGAGACGGACCGTCAGACAGAGAGAGATTGACCAACATCGACAGAGAGAGACTGAAAAGACCTGCGTTTTGTTTGTCAAAAAAGCACGCGGAACACAACAAAAATGCAGTCCAAGTGCATTTTGGTTGCGTTTTGACCCACATCATTGATTTCAATGGGTGGAGAACACAGCTACAATGCACAAAAGAAGTGACATGCTGTTTTTTTTTCCGCAGCGATTTTTGGCATCCAAAACGCTGAGTTTAAAAACGCAGCATACGCATTGAATTTTCGGACTTCTCATAGACTTTGCTGGGGAAGCAGAACTCTTGCAATTTGGCACTGAAACACTGCAGTTCAAAACGCAGCGTTAACACGGGAAAAAACTCAACATGCACACATAGCCTTATGGAAGCCCAGGTTGCTTTGATAGCAGCCTTCAGCTCGTCTGCATTGTTGGGTCTGGCGTCTCTCATCTGCCTCTTGACAATACCTCATTGATTCTCTATGGGGTTTAGGTTATACGAGTTTGCTGGCCAACCAAGCACAGTGATAGTGTGGTTATTAAACCAGGTATTGGTACTTTTGGCAGTGTGGGCAGGTGCCAAGTCCTGCTGGAAAATGAAATTTTCATCTCCAAAAAGCTTGTCGGCAGAGGGAAGCATGAAGTGCTCTAACATTTCCTGGTAGACGGCTGCGCTGACTTTGCTCTTGATAAAACACAGTGGACCTACACCAGCAGATGACATGGCTCCCAAAACCATCACTGATTGTAGAAACTTCACACTAAACCTCAAGCAGCTTGGATTGTGGCCTCTCCACTTTTCCTCCAGACTCTGGTACCTTGATATCCAAATGAAATGCAAAATTTACATTCATCTGAAAATAACACCTTGGACCACTGAGCAACAGTCAACTTCTTTTTCTCCTTGGCCCAGGTAAGACACTTCTGGCGTTGTCTATTGGTCATGAGTGGCTTGAAACAAGGAATGCGACAGTTGTAGCCCATGTCCTGGATACATCTGTGTGTGGTGGCTCTTGAAGCACTGACTCCAGCAGCAGTCCACTCCTTGTGAATTTCCCCCAAATTTTTGAATGGCCATTTCTTAACAATCCTATCAAAGCTGCGGTTATCCCGGTTGCTTGTGCACCTTTTTTTTACCTCACTTTTTCCTTCCACTCAACTTCCATTAATATGCTTCGATACAGCACTCACTTTACCATTTTTAATGCTTAGGAAGCCTTTGCAGGTGTTTTGTGTTAATTATTCAAATTTTTTGAGATAATGACATTGGCTGTAAGCTATAATCAACAACATTAACAGAAATAAACACTTGAGAAATAGATCATTCTGTAATGACTCTATATAATATATGCGTTTCTCTTTTTATATTAAATTACTGAAATAAATTAACTTTTTGATGATATTCTACTTTACTAAGATGCATTTTTTGGCACCTTTTCAGGTGGATTTAAATCAGAGTGCACCTGAAAAAGGCATCTTGTGCACATACCCCAATTCTCACCACTGCATACTCTACTTCACCTTGTTAATCAATTCTAACCATTCTTTTCAGGTAAAGCCTTAAGCGGGCTTTACACGCAACGACATCACTAACGAGATGTCGTTGGGGAAGCACATCCGGCCTCGCTAGCGACGCCGTTGCGTGTGAAACGCACGAACGACATGTTAACGATCAAAATTACTCACCTACTCATTGATTGTTGACCAGTCATTCTAATTCCGATTATCGTTGCTGTTGCAGGATGCAGGTTGTTGGTCGTTCCGGCGGCAGCACACATCGCTATGTGTGACACCGCAGGAACGAGGAACATCACCTTACCTGCGGCCGCCCACAATGAGGAAGGAAGAAGGTGGGTGGGATGTTCTGCCCGCTCATCTCCGCCCCTCCGCTTCTATTGGGCGGCCGCTTAGTGACGCCGCTGTGACGCCGCACAAACCGCCCCCTTATAAAGGAGGCGGTTCGCCGGCCACAGCGACGTCGCTAGTCAGGTAAGTATGTGTGACAGGTCCTAGCGATATTGTGCGCCACAGGCAGCGATTTGCCCGTGACGCACAATTGACGGGGGCGGCGGCTTTCACCAGCGACATCGCTAGCGATGTCGCTGTGTGTAAAGCCCACTTTAGTCACACATCTGTGAAACACAATCCGAGTCTATACCATGACGTACGGACTGGCCTTTAGCCTCCTGAACAGAACTCAGCAGCTTCATATATGACTATAAAGCTGTCAAGTGTGAGTAAGGAGACGAGTGTTCAGTCCTTCCATTGAGGTCTGTACTTAGACCGGGTTACACAGATGTCTGAATGACGTCAGCACTCATAACAGAAGTTTATAGTGCAAGGACAGACGGTCAATCTGAAAAATTTCCACATCCATGTAAATATAAAAATCAACAGGATGGTTTATTTGTCATAATTTTCTTGTGGCTTTGTGGCCCATGTGATTGACAAACACAAACATAAGGGCAGAAATTGACATTACAGGAAAGTGGTTGTAAATTCATGTGGCGATTGTCTCTAGGCCATGTGCACACATTGAGTATTTGGTGAGTTTTTTTACCTCAGTATTTGGCCGGCTTCACACTTGCGATTAACTCACATGAGTGCAATGCGAGAAAATCTCGCATTGCACTCAGAGCAATGTTAATCAATGACGCAGCTCAGATCTGCTATTTTTTTCTCAGTCCAAATCGGACTGAGAAAAAAATCGCAGCATGCTGCGTTTTGGTGAGTTTCTCGCATAAGTCTCTTCAATGAAAGTCTATGGGTGCGTGAAAAAAAACGGATGTCACACGGACGGCACATACACCATCCTAGTGACATCCGTTTTTCTCAATACATTTCACACATGCAGCAGAGAACTGTAAATACTTCTATACATGACAGTACATGAATAGCAGCTGCTGAGGGTAAAAACTGATTGCACACTGACAGCACACTGATGAAAAGTGAACTAAAATCGTCCGACATTCCAGCATGAGAATCGGACCGATTTTACACTCACAAGTGTGATTCCAGCCTTTGTAAGACAAAACCCAGTAGTGGGTAAAAAAAATACAGATGTGAAGCCTGTGTATCTATTATACTTTTCCTCTGATTGATCTGCTGGTTTTGGCTACATATACTAAGGTAAAAAAAAATCTACCAAATACTCAATGTGTGCATGTGGCCTTAATTTAGGCTATGTGCCCACATTGCGTGCTGTCCCGGCAGAAATTTCTGCAGCGATTTGAACAGCATACGTGCACTTCAAATCACTGCAGAAACAGTCCGTAATGAAAAGCCGATTTCATGCGCTCTGGATACAGCCTCTCCCATAGACAGAGCAGGACCTGCATCCAAAGCGCATGAAAGAAGTGACATGTTGCTTTTTAGAACGCAGCGCTTCGGAGCAGCCAAAGCGCTGCGTTCTAATACGCCACGTGGGCATGGATTAGGCACAATCTTCATAGATTGTGCTGGGGACGCAGGACGTATACAGTTACGCTGCGGTGCAGAACACAGCGTAACTGCATGAAAATACGCTACGTGGGCACATAGCCTTAGCATTAGCAAACCACACAATCTTTTGGGGGACAGGCTCCCTTTCACAATTCTGTCAGCATGGGCATAATTGATGTGAGAGTAGGAATTACTACCGCAACTAGGCCTTGGGCCTAAGGCCACGTGCACATGTTCGGTATTTGGTGAGTTTTTTACTTCATTATTTGTAGCCAAAAACAGGAGTGGGTAAATAATACAGAAGTGGTGCTCGTGTTTCTATTATACTTTTCCTCTGATTGTTCCTCTCCTTGTTTTGGCTTACAAAGACTAGGGTAAAATAAATCACAAAATACTCAGTGTGCATTTGGCATGAAAGGTTCCTTTGGCTCATAGGAGTAGACCAATATTATTATTGCTGGAGATTTTACATTTGAGCGCACAAGCTGATGCCACTAAGTATCTGGACTGCATCACACCATATTTAAAGCAAACCAATCACCCGGATTTTCCTATATAAACTAAAGTCAGTGCTATACTGGTGCTATCATGCTGATTCTAAACATGCCTTTTGTTGTCAGATTGGATGTATAGTTTTTGAAATACTGTATAGGCAAGTACATTTACAGATATGTACTGCTTTTTGATTGGCAGCAGCAGCCGAATAGCTAATATGTGGGTGGGTGGGGTTTTGCCATCTATTTCTGCCCCGGTCTGCTGCCTGGCCTCTGTAGATGCTAGACTGTATGGGCTACTTCCAGGTATGAGTCATTTCTATCACGTGATGATAGGGGTGTGTTAGAAATGTAGCCCACACAGTCTAACATCTACAGAGGCCAGTTAGCACACAGGGGCGGAAACAGATCGATAACCCGACCCAAATATTAGCTATTCGGCAGCTGCTACCAATCAAAAAGCAGAACATTTCTGTAACTTTACTTGCCTATATTTCAGAAACTATATATCCAATCTGACAACTAAACTTATGTATAGAATCAGCATGATAGTGCCAGTATAGCACTGGCTTTCGCTTATACAGGAAAATCCTGGTGATTGGTGCGCTTTAATTACCTCCAATATGTTGTGTACCTTTGAGGGTATTGAAAATCAAACTATGATACAGTGCTGATAAGCTTGAGAAACTGGGTGTGATCTGCGCAAAACATTTGTGGTGTTATCACTGGTAGAATATTTCAAACACATCAAGTAAAAATGGCAATTGTTATTCCATATAAGCAATTGTAACAGCCTGACTTATTACCGCAAAAAAAATTGCCTGACTTCTAATATTGTAATTGCACTGTTCATGTAACACTGATATGAACATATACAGTGGGTACAGAAAGTATTCAGACCCTTTTAAATTTTTCACTCCTTGTTTCATTGCAGCCATTTGGTAAATTCAAAAAAGTTCATTGTTTTTTCATTAATGTACACTCTGCACCCCATCTTGACAGAAAAAAAAAGCCAAAATGTAGACATTTTTGCAAATTTATTAAACAAGAAAAACTGAAATATCACATGGTCATAAGTATTCAGGCTATGAGTAAGAGCTCCTAGGAGCTCGAAACGCGTAAGAATGGATGGACATGTGTTTTTTTTTTTAAATTATAATTTTTATTTATTTTCAAAAGCAAACAAGTCATTACATAGAACAAATAATATTAATAATATCAACAAAATTATCAGCAAAATGACAAGAAAATTGTATATCGCTCCATTTACATTTACAATTCAGTACAATATCTAATCAATGTTCACAGTATTCACAGTAAGACTCAGAATCTTTAATACCTCATGGAAACCCTTATAACTAACTATATGAATGAATTTGAAACCATCCTGTTAAACTCTCCTACTCCCCCCTCCCTGAACCCACCACTACTCAAACCCACTCCCACCTGGTCACCTTCAACTCCCACCTCCAATCCTCTGAGTGTACCACCTAACTTCTCAGAGTGATACCACGCAGTCTCCTTAAATGGTGACATTAAGCGTTCTATTTCCTCCGAATTGAAGTAGGTTATAATAAACGCCCTCCACTTTTTTAAGTGAGTGCCCAATCGTCCCGACTTCCTTCCAGCATCAAGGCTCTCTAACTTCATCAGCCGTTTTATATGGATTATTACTTCTTCGAACGAGGGTACTTTTGACTCCAACCAATATTTCAGTATCATCCTCTTTGTTGCAAGTATGATTACATGTATAAGTAAAGGGGGATGTCTACTCCTCCTCCCCTCGACGCTCACCCCCTCCCAAGCATGGAACAGAACCAGAGTAGGGGAGAGAAGGAGTTTGATGTCCCAGAGTTTAGCAACACACTTCGATACTTGGGCCCACAGTGGCTCAAGGTGGGGACACAGGCACAATCCATGGTAGAGATCCGTTGCTTCTAAATTGCATTTCGGACAACGAGTAATCCTCTCAGGATTCTCAAGCTTTCTGGGCAAATTGAATGCATATATCGCCCGATGCATCACTTTATACTGAGTCTCCTGCCACTGTTCATTCAATATTGCCTTTCATAGGGCCCTCCACCCCTCCCTGATCTTTGTTCCAATGTCGGGGTCCCCTAGTTGCTTTTCCCATGGCTTAAAGAAACTCTCTGGCTGATAGCCAGTCAACTGGTCTTGCATTGCCCCATATAAAGATGAAATTGACGAGGACGTTTGTGCCAACTTGACCAGGCCGTCAAATGTATTAAGTGACACCTCCGACGATATGTCTTGCAATTGAGCCATAACCTTATGCTTCACCTGATCATACTGGATTATTTGGTTAGGATTCAACCCATAATTGCCTACCAATTCTTCCCTCCCCAACCATCTTGGCTCAGAAGGATGAAAAAGATGGGAGACCCTCTGTATGCCTTTCTGCCTCCATTCTTCAAATAGCTTATTGCTAATTCCCTGGCTGAACCCTGGATTATTCCATAGCGGTAGATATTTAGACATTTTATATGCCAACTTGTAATGCTTCCTCACTGCCCTCCAGGCTGCTATCGTATCCTTAAAAAGAGAAGAATGCTTAATTTTTTGGGGGTAGATTAGCTTGACTGGTGTGAAGGAGGGCCTTTAAATCCCATGGAAACGCATAATCTCTCTCAACTCCAAGGGACACGTGTTTCTGTGAGCTATGAATCCAATCCATCCAATACCTGGACAAACAGGCCAGATTGTAACCCCTAACATTTGGTAGGTTTAATCCCCCATCATCCTTTGATGCAGTCAGCTTCCTTATACCAATGCGAGCTCGTTTCCCCCTCCACACAAACCTTGAGAAACGTCTATTAAGAAGTTCAACATCCTTATGTCTCAAGAGCAAAGGTAGAGTTTGGATATGATACATCAACTTAGACATGGACATCATCTTAATTAATTGTGCTCTGCCCATGATGTTCAACGGGAGGTCCTGCCATCTCTGGAGGTCCTGAACTATTTGATTTATAAGAGGTGGGTAGTTTAGGTTATATAAAGAAGTTGGCCCCTTACCAATTCTAATGCCCAGATATGTAATGTATGATCTTGCTATAGAAATATGCTCACACTGGCCACCCTCCTGCAAATGAGCCTTCCCATTGCCCAGGAACAGCAATTCACATTTAGTTGGGTTAATTTTAAAGCCTGAGTAGCTCCCGTATTCTCGCAATATTTCCAATTGGACATGTGTTTTTAAATTTTTATTGGACGGTGCTGGACAAAATCCTAATTTGAACCTTAAAGAATCTTCACCCAGGAGACGGCCTGCTATCTGCCCGTGCACTGACCACTGAAAATGGATTTGTAATGGGTGAGCTGAATCCTTCAATTTGTTTTTTTTCTTTGTTATTTATAAGTATTCAGACGCTTTGCTCAGTATTGAGTAGAAACACTCTTTTGAGCTAGTATAGCCATGAGTCTTCTTGGGAATCATACAGCAAGTTTTTTTATACCTGGATTTGGGTATCCTCTGCCATTCTTCCTTGTAGATCCTCTCCAGTTCTGTCAGGTCGGATGGTGAACGTTGGTGGACAGCCATTTTCAGGTCTCTCCAGAGATGCTCAATTGGGTTTAGGTGAGGGCTCTGGCTGGGCCAGTCAAGAATGGTCACAGAGTTGTTCTGAAGCCACTGCTTTGTTATTTTAGCTGTGTGCTTAGGGTCAGTGTCTTGTTGGAAGGTGAACCTTTGGCCAAGTCTGAGGTCCAGAGCACTCTAGAAGAGGTTTTCTTCCAGGTTAACTCTGTACTTGGCCGCATTCATCTTTCCTTCAATTGCAACCAGTTGTCCTGTCCCTGCAGCTGAAAAATATCCCCGTAGCATGATGCTGCCACCTCCATGTTTCATTGTTGGGATTGTATTGGGCAGGTGATGAGCAATTCCTGGTTTTCTCCACACATACCGCTTAGAATTATCACCAAAAAGTTCTATCTTCGTCTCATCAGACCGGAGAAGCTTATTTCTCATAGTCTGGGAGTACTTCATGTGTTTTTTTGCAAACTCTTAGCGGGCTTTCATATGTGGCACTCTGCCATAAAAGCCTGACTGGTGGAGGGCTGCAGTGATAGTTGACTTTGTGGAACTTTCTCCCATTTCCCTACTGGATTTCTGGAGCTCAGCCACAGTTCTTTACCTTTTTCACCAAGGCTCTTCTCCCATGATTGCTTAGTTTGGCTCGTCGGCCAGTTCTAGAAAGAGTTCAGGTGGTCCCAAATTTCTTCCATGTAAGAATTATGGAGGCCACTGTGCTCTTAGGAACCTTGAGTACTGCAGAAAATCTTTTGTAACCTTGGCCAGATCTGTGCCTTGCCACAATTCTGTCTCTGAACTCTTTGGGCAGTTCCTTTGACCTCATGATTCTCATTTTGTCTGACATGCACTGTGAGCTAAGGTCTTACATAGACAGGAGTGTGCCTTTCCAAATCAAGTCCTAGCAGTTTAATGAAACACAGTTGGACTCCAATGAAGGAGTAGAACCACCTCAAGGAGGATCACAAGGAAATGGACAGCATGTGACTTAAATATGAGTGTGTGAACAAAGGGTCTGAATACTTATGACCATGTGACATTTCAGTTTTTTTTCTGTCAAGATGGGGTACATTAATGGGAAAAAATGAACTTTTTTGAATTTACCAAATAGCTGCAATGAAACAAAAAGTGAAAAATTTAAAGGGGTCTGAATATTTTCTGTACCCACTGTATATTGGATGACATATATATATATATATATATATATATATATATATATATATATATATATGTATGTAACACTGATATAAACATATATATTGGATGACAATATATATTACATGTACATCACATGCTACACTATCATTCCTACAACACATGAAACATTGCAGCAATGCATGTACTCCATGAAAACCCAGTCAGGACACTGAAGGAAAAAGTCAGCTTTGTTTCTAAATTCCAAAAACTATAATAGCGTCAGGTACTCAGTTATAAATCTTCAGAATGTGTCCAACCTCCCACGCGGTATTTAGGCAGTCTAAATAATCAAAAAAAGGATACAAGTCAATAACAGGTTCCAGCTACCAACATTTAAGAAATTGCTGATCATAAGTAGCCAACTCTTTACCTGGATTGAATTCTTACTGGGTGGTTTATCACATTTTTGCAGTAACATTCACAAAACCAGTGTTTTTGAAGAATTTACAATAAACGAAGTTGTTAAATAAATACAAGAATGTGATATTCTATCCCCTGAAAGATGTTTAAGAACATAAATAAGTGGGCACTGTTGTGACTTAAGGAAGTTAATGAGCCAATAACGCTAAATTTGGTAAATTGAGAAGGGAGGTGTACCGCTCCCGTGTCAGCAGCCGAGCCGCTCGGATCCGGAACCGCGGTGGCTCGAGGAGTCTCCGGACCCGGGAGGGGGATCGCGCGGACACTCGAAGTGAAGAGGGGGATATGTACAGGGGATTTGGAAGTTTGTGACGCCACCCACGGTGCGTGGTAAGATGGAGTACCACCGCTGCTGTTGGGGAGCCCGGTGGCGGTGATATGGCAGCAAGGTGTCTAACCCCTCTGTGGGTAGGGGGTTGTGCCCCGGGGTCTGGTGATGGTAGTGAAGAGGTGCCGGTGGGGAGGAAAGGGTTTCTGCGTACTTACTCAGTCCAAAAATACTGACACCGACAGCTTGTAAACCAGAATTCTGAGCACCGCTGCAGCAAGGAGGGAGCACGCTTGGATCCGTGCCCTTGGTGTTGCTTGTTAGCCTGTGACCTTTTCTGTGGCACCTTCTTCACTGTTTGGACCCTATAGTGTGGAACTAATCGGGTCCCGCTCACCCGTATGGCTAACGGAGTGAGCTTGCTCTCAGGGTTCACGGTTGGGATTTGATGGACTGTGTTTTGGGAAAAGTCCTATCCCCTCATTGCTAGTACCCCGATTTTGGAGCGGGTGAGGGATGAATCTTGAAGACTTCACCCCGTCGGGTAAATTACCAGGACACTTGAAGCTACTTCCCGGCCTAGGGTCTACGTACCCCGTCGTGCCCTGGCCCCTGCCCGGAGATGGCTCAAGGCCATTGGCTGCCCTCCTCGGCAAATCCATGCTCCTTGACACGATCCCCTGCGACCGGGGTTTCAGCTCCTACCAGGCCCAGACCAACGTCTGCCACCTAGTAGTCTAGAGGAACCCTGCTCCAACACAGTGACCTCTCCCTCTGAGAGTCACCACTCCACACTCCTACTCCTCCCACTCCTTTTTCACTTCTCACTTTCCCCTTACCAAGCCCCCAAAATGGGCGGCCCTATTCCCTTCAGGCCCCCCAATGGTGTGTCTGGTGGGTGTGGTGCAGAGTGTTCCTAGGGTTTTGACTGGCTCTGATCTTAGCAACACCACAGAACAGGGATCCGTAACCAAGGAGGATGCGGATACTGTGCAGAAGGGCAGATTGCACAATACCCTGTGATGACCTGATAGGCCAGGGCGTCACATTTACACAATTGGAATCATTTCATTTTTAGGCCGGTTTAAGATATCTGTGGCATATGGACCATTATCTGCTGACTACCAGATCTCCCAAACTGAGCTAACTGCTTCGTAGAAATATATGAAGTATATGCAGTTATATACTCGACGGTCAGTCTGGGTCTTCTGATCTGAGAACCGTCCATGTTTAACAGACGTTAATCCGGCCTTAAAGAAAGGCTCATTGATTTGACAGAATTCAATGAACTGTTGTTTGGCCAACGGCCAGGCATCTTAAGGGGCTTAACCCTCCCCTATCATTTTAACAGATTGTTGTTGAACTAAACATTTGTTAACATTTTCTATTTTTTTCTAGTTATTTTAATTGTAAGCAGATGAGTTGGAGAATGGTTCCTCAGATCCACACTCATCGCTCAAAAAAGCCCCGAGAAGTGTGCAGCTCAGGAGATAGGAGCTCACAGCTCCTGTCTATGCACGCACACAGATCACAGTATGTATGCAGCTAAAATCATAGGTTTTCAATTGCACCAATACCTAATCTGTGTGCAGGCGCTTTGCGCTCTTTGAGCAACAGTAGTTACAACCCAAATCCACAGAGCTGTTTGCAATTAAAAGAACAAAATATGTTAAAAAATTTGAACAAACATTAAGCTACACATCAATCTATATTGCTTGAGTGGGCATGTAGTAAGGAGGTCTGCAGTCATATAGAATGACTGTAGACGTTTATCAGAAGACCGAACAACCCCTTTAAGGGAAAAATGAAGTTATGCAAATCTTGTGGACCTTGAGCTTTGCATACAACCAAAGTCTCATTCTGAACCCTGATCAGGATTTAGGTGCTACCGCATTCATCAGTGTCATTAGAAGACGTATAAAATGGTAACATCTTCTATTAAAGGAGATAAACAGTTGGACAACTGGGCAAGCTACATCCTGAAACATAGATCCTACAACCAATGTAGCATAGGGAATATCAGCATACTTAAAGGTAAGAGCTATACAGGGGCCCATGGGATTATGGGTGAGCTAGCAAGGAAGCTAATCTGTGCCATTATACGGTAGACTATTTATTGTGTAATAGGTGGGCAATGCCCCATGATGTAACTGTGTTATATATTATGTATTTGCCATTTAACATTGAATATTATAAATGTATATGTTGATATTTAAGTTTTTTAAAGAAGAATAAGTTCCGGATGTAGCAGAGTTAGGATCATTTATCAGGTTACTAATGCTAACATCTAACGATCGGGTTAGTCGGCAGTAAAGCTAATTTTAGAAGAGATGTTAGATGAGATAGTTAATTAAAGTAGTAAAAGGGAGGAGTGACAGATAGCAGGGCAGATGGTTAGCAGAGGGAGCTCCAGAGGAAGTCAGTCGAGAAGTGGGTTCAAAGTGAGAACACATAGCCTTGGTGCTAGGGCCAGTCAGGTAACCTCTGGAGGTCCGGTGCCTACAGCTCACCCCGGCGGGCTTAGAGAGTCGTCCGGCTAGAGACGCCATAGGGGCCCAGAAGCGGACGAAGGTATGTGGTATCAGGAGGAGGAGGCACAGACACAGACAAGCACAGACAAAGTCCAAAATAGCATGGGACAGAATGAGAAGTAGTAATCCACAGCGAATGAAAAGAAGGCCATGTCTGTCATAATGGTGTGAAGAATAAGAGTAAACAAAATTGGTTGCCAAGTGAACTCTGGTGTTACGTATCTTACTACCAGATGGCATGGACGACTGGCAGAAGGGATGATGAGCATGAGCCCAATGCGGCAAGTACCGTAAGTGTAATGCATTCCACCGAAGTCACGTCCGGGTGCTGAGTCTCCTTAGTGAAGGAGAGGGGCTCCCATGCGGCCCGGGGCTGCCTGATTCCTTCAATTATATGGTGGTTCATGGAAATTACAGTACACGTCCGGTGTTCTTTTTTATTCCAGATACTGCTGTGTTTGTTTTGTCTTTTACCTGGGTCATTTTACCGATGACACACAACATTGAGCAGAGGGTCCCACCAGGTTTTTATGCTTTGAGGTAACGACTTTGGCCAGAAACCGTGAGGCAGTGACCCAGGAGCTTGTTCACACCAAACAGTTTTTTATTGTCCAACCACAAATAAAGAATTTTCCTACAGTCCAGAAATGTCTTTCTGGATGGCAGCTGGTTCTTACAAGTACTGTCCTATAGAAAGATTGTCTACCTCTGCAATGCGATAGGACCCCTTTAAAAGTAGGGATCCACTTGTAGTCTCCAAAGTTCACAGTACTGGCTTGTATTAACTCCACACACCCAGTTCGCACAGCACCTGCTGCTCCAGCAGCCTGGCTCCGACCTCAGACACACCTTGCTGTGCACTACAAGATTAAAGGGAACCTGTCATCAGGCTTTTCCCTTATGAGCTGTGGCCACCACCATTGAGCCTTTATATACAGCATTTCAGAATACAGTATATAAGAACCCGGGCCGTCCTGTATGATGTAAAAAATAATTTTTATAATACTCACCTAAGGGGCGGTCTAGTGCAATGGGTGTCGCTGTTCTCGGTCTAATTATAAGAAAACACTCATTGCACTCTCGTTTTTTGAAATGCACATATTTATTCAAAGAAGAAAGAAAAAAATTTGGGAGGGGGCCAACCTGTCTTGTGACGTTTCCACCCTCCTGGGTCTTAATCATACAGACGCTTGGGGTCAGATACAGGGTGTCAGTCCGATGGATGTCGCTGCTCTCGGTCAAGCGTCTCCTCCATCTTGTGCGATCACCGTCCTGCTGCCCAGCCCCGTGTGCATGACACGTCCTGCTTCATTCACAGAGAGGCCTCCATTGCACTCCTGCGCAATTTGATCCATCTGGCTAAGGGCAGATCAAAGTACTGTAGTGCACATGTGCGGGCGGTCTTTGATCTTTTCTCATGCCTGTGCACTCAGTACTTTGATCTGCCCTCAACCGGTCAGATCAAAGTGTCCATGTACAGAAGCGCTATGGAGGCCTCTCTGTTAATGATGCAGGACACGTCATGAACGCGAGGCTAAGCAGGAAGACAATGATCGCACAAGATGGAGGAGGTGCTGGACCGAGAGCAGCGACACCCATCAGATTGGACCGCCCCCTAGATGAGTATTATAAAGGTGTTTTTTACTTTATACAGTGCTGCCTGGGCTCTTACATACAGCATTCTGGAATGCTCTATACAAGGGCTCATTGGTGGTGGTCGCAGCTCATAAGGAAAAACCTGGTGACAGGTTCTCTTTAAATGCAATTTCCCTGACATGAGCCTGCTGCAGGACCCGGACCAAAGGGAGAAATCCATCCCACTACCAATCCTACAGATCTCTCCAAAAATCAAAAACCCCAACAGCAGGAGCATAACGACCGCGGTTGCAGGGGTCATCATCACGACCGGATCTGGGTGTTCGGGGGACCCGAGGACCTCAGCCAGTGGTGCACCACCTATGGCAGCAGGCCATGCGACTGCTATAGGGCCTGGTGCCAGCGCTAGCACAGACCCCCTGCCTAGTGGGCCCCCCGCAGAGGTTCACACTTTCAATTGTATTGGCATCACAGTTGCCGATATAATTGAAAGCAATTATGAGAGAGTGAGCGGCGCGCTCCCTCTCTCATCATTCTCCCGCTGTGTCTCCGCGAACCGCGATGATGTCACTACTGGGCGCCTGCTGTGTTGAGATGTGCAGAACAGCAGAACAGTGGACACATGCTGAGGAGACTGGAGCAGCAGGGGAATGAGTAGAAGTGAGTATGTATTTAATCACGGTGGCCAGAGGACTATGGGGGTGCATTATAGGACATTGGGGTTGTATGCTACTACGTGGGGACTGCATAATGGTATATGGGGCTGCATAATACTATATGGGGGTGCCAAATAATATATGGGGGTGCCAAATACTATATGGGGGGCTGCATAATACTATATGTTGGAATATGGGGTGCAATATAATACATGGAGGACTTTGGGGATGCATTAAACTACAGTAGTGGCAGATTTTTTTGCTTTCTTGGTCTTTTTTCAGAGAATATGAATGATGACACAAAATCTTTTTTTTTTACACTCCTGGTTAGTGGTTGGGTGAAGCCATTTATTGTCAAACTACTGTGTTTTCTCTTTTTAAATAATAATGACAACTAAAAACATCCAAATGACCCTGATCAAATGTTCGCATACCCTGGTGATTTTGGCATGATAACATACACAGAAGTTGACACAAATGGGCTTGAATGGCTAATAAAGGTAACATCCTCACCTGTGACCTGTTTGCTTGTTACATGTTACTTTTTGTAAAAGCTTGGCTTCTTTTGAAAGCCTGAAATGCTTAAAAGTGGCTCATAAGTAACAGAAGTTGTTGTACCTACAAATAAATGACCATTCTTTTGAGCATTTTGCCAGTGCTTTTTGTGTGATTTTCCACTCAAAACACTGTAAGAAAACACAGTCTACACATACCCTAAGGCTATGTGCCCACGCTGCGGAAAATTAGCGGAATTTACCGCAAATTTTTTTTGCGGAAATTCTGCGGATTTTTCAAAAATCCGCAGTACAGCGAGTCCCCAGCCATTTTCTATGGCATTTGGGGAGTGCTGTACCCATGCTGCGTTTTTTTCTGCAGCAGAAATAATGCGGATTTCCCAGCGGAAAAATCTGCAGCATGTCAATTATTCCTGCGGATTTTTCCGCAGGATCCCATACTTACCTGCCTTGATAGCAGACACTGGAGTCACTTCCTCTAGTGCAGAAAAGCGCGGTGGAGGAAGGAGCAGGCAGCAGGAGGTGGTGGGCGGGGCCTGCACGAGCTCCGGGCATGTGACAGCCGGAGCTAGTTCAGGCCCGCCTACCTCCTGCAAAGTGCAGACAGACACGGCCGGAAAGTGAAGTGCTGCGTGATGGAGGTAAGTATGAACTCCCCGATCACGCCAGAACTTGTTCTGCATTGAGGATGCAGTGCCGAAGCAATGGTACTGTATCTTCAATGCAGAATGACCGCAGCATATCCGCAGGACATTCCGAAATGCATCCGCAGCATGAAAACAGACAAAGTTGTGCTGCGGATTTATGAGAGCTCCTGCGGAATGTCCTGCGGATATATATGCAGGACACTTTCCCCGTGGGCACATAGCCCGAGGGCCCAGTCACACAGTTGTATGACTCATCTGAGGATCTCATCATAATGCTTGGACTGGCAGTTGGCTCTCCTGACCTGACTGTGTCAACATATATTTCTATGCAGCTGTCGTGCTCAGGTCAGGGCGAGCCACTGGCTAGTCCAAGCATTATGATGCAATCCTTGAATGAGTCATAAGCAGGGCTGAGCGGACCCGGACTGTAAAAGTCCAAATCTGCGCTGTTTCAAAGATGCCCGGGTGCCGGACCCGGGCCCGGGATTCCGGGTATATGATCTGGATTTGGCACTGGGGAAATTAAAGGAAAAATAAAGAAACAAGAATTAAGCGAGCGTTTCATACTTGCGGAGACTCAGTGTCATGGTGACAAACTGCGTCTGGGTTGTGCATTTACTTCCTGTACTGCGCAATAGGCTCATTGTATACACACAGCTTTCCCCGCCCACCGGCCTTCCTGTTGTCTGTGATTGATTGCAGTCACTCGCGCCCCCAGCTTGTGACAGTGTCTGCCTGCAGTCATTGCTCATCACGGCTCAGTCATTTTCTGTACTCACAACCATCTTGTTCTATGGCCGCTTGCTGTGAGATGTAGCAGAGCTGGGAGCGGTGTGGGACCTCGTGTGGATTACTTCAGACCTGGAGGGGTGTTTGGGGTTAATAAAGTGGTGAAAGAGGGTGTGTTTTTGTATTTTATTCTAAATAGAAGATTTTTTTTCTCTGTGTTTGTACTTATTTGCTTTTATTTACAGATTAGTGATACAGGTATATCATAGACATCTGTGTCATCACTAACCTAGGGTTTAGTAGCAGCTGTGCAATGTTATTATCCACTGCTATTACCCTGATTACCACTGCACCAGGACAACGGGAAGAGTCGGAAAAGCACCAGGATTGTCACATCTAATAGATGCGGCAATACCGGGCGGCCGTGGGCTGAGAATACCAGCCCCCAGCTGGATTTATCATGCCTAGCTATCAAAATTGGAGGGGGGGGAGAATCGCACATCGTTTTTAAAATTATTTATTTAAATAAATAAAAAGAGATGCATGCAGTTTCTCTTATGCCTGAGTCACACTGGCGAGGGACTTGCATCACCCAGCCCAGCCACACACTCTCCTAACAGGAGTGGATCGGCTGTTGTGTTTCTATGGAGCAGCATGCTCATGTTCGGAGAGCAGCAGGCCGTGCCGAGTGATGTCCTGCCAGACTCACACGAGTTTTGTATCGCATCACCCGGCACAGCCGCATACTCATCTGACAGGAGCGGGTTGGCAGCATGTGTTTCTATGTACCTGCATGCTCATGTTCGGAGAGCGTCAGGCCATGCTGGGTGAAGTGATGCTAGTCCCTCGCACGTGTGACTCTGGGCTTATTTTGATACACAGCACAGATAAAGCCTGACAACTGGGGGCTGCAGCCGTGGGCTTTATCTGTGCTGGCATCAGAATACGGGGACCCTGCTCCAATTGTTTTATTTATTCATTTATTTTTATACCACCATACTAACCTGCAGACACTTGCACTGCTGTCCCCGCCCACCGGCCGTCCTGGCACCTGTAATTGGTTGCAGTCAGCTGACACGCTGACACTCAGGGTGGGGGCGCGTCTAATTGCAACCAATTACACGCGCCGTTGGACAGGCAAAGAAGTGAATATTCAATCAGAGTTAATTGTCAGCTCCCGAAGGGAATGCATGACCTGGAAGCAGCTTGCTACCATGACACAGCTTTGGTGAGTACACCCCGCACGCTCCTACCACCCTATCTCTTCCACCAACGTTTTTACTCTCTAGATTCTGGTCCCCATAGACTTATATGGGTACCGGATTTCGGAGCGGATCCAGGTTTTTTTTAAAAATTAGCAGGGACCCATCGGTCCCAGTTTTTTGCGAGTTCCACCAGCTCTAGTCATAAGGCCGTGTCAGTGAGACCGAACAGTGCGCCACAGGGTACATATGCATATACTGTATTTTTCGTTTTATAAGACGCATCGGATTAGAAGATGCACCCCAAATTTATAGATTAAAAAAAGGTAAAAAAAAATAAAAATGGGATCCGTCTTATACTCCGGTGTTGTCTTACCGGAGGGAGGCAGCAGTGGTGGTGAAGTGAGGTCACAGGAGGCAGAGGTTATGCTGGCAGCCGCGGCAGGTCAGTGGTGGCAGCAGCGGCGGGTCAGTAGTGGCAGCAGCGGCAGTGGGTCAGTGGTGGTAGCAGCGGCGGGTCAGTAGTGGCAGCAACGGCGGCGGGTCAGTGGTAGTGCAGGCCGGTGCGTTGAGTGTCTGAGCCTGTCCATGGTCCCAGTTCAAATGATGGCGCCTGGAGCGGTGCATGCACAGATGGAGCTCTCATCCAAGGGCTCCACCTGAGCATGCGCTGACTCCCGGCGCCATCATTTGAAACTGGGACTACGGACACACTGGGACACCTGCAGCACAGCCACCGCAGTCCGCACAGCCACCCGCCCGCACAAACAGAGTGGCAGCCAGCAGGCCGCCCGCCCGTCCACCCGCACAGCGAGGCAGAAGGCCTACAGTACAGAGAGGCAGCCAGCACCAACAGGCACCTGGCTGCCCACACACAGCCACAGGCACCCGGCCGCCCGCACGCAGTCACAGGCACCCGGCTGCCCGAAGGCACCCGGCTGCCCGAACGCACCCGGTCGCCACACAGACAGCCCTCCCCCGGTAAGCTATATTCGGATTTTAAGACGCACCTCTCATTTTCCTCCCAAATTTTTGGGAGGAAAAGTGCGTCTTATAATCCGAAAAATACGGTAAGTATGTTCTCTGCCTAAAGATCTAAATGTTAATCATCTTCTTTAAAGGCACATTGTCATAATTTATAAAAAATATAATACAATTTTTTATACCATTAAATTATAGGTAAAAAAGCAGAGAAGTAAAAGACAGAGAAACTTTTTTCCATGAAATACCTAATAAATAATGGCATAAAAACAATTCGTTTTTTTTTCACTAAGCAGCATATCCTGTGAAAATATTATGATGATCAGTAAACAGCATAAAAACAGCATATAAAATATGTGTATTGCAAAACTATTCCTAAAAAAATGTATAACTTCTCTTTCAAAAACCTAGGCCTCACATAGTGAAATTTATATAAATGTAAAAAACTTATGGCTATCAACAAGTGCATTACACAAAATGGCTATGGTCTGCACTCATCAAGACTGATGTTTTTCGTGCAGAGTTTGTGAGGGGATGGGGTGGAAGGTGAAGTGCGCGCCTTTAAGGAATCAGGCAAGCAACAAATGTTACTCAATTTAAGAACTGAAGTAGGATTTGTGGTCTAAGGAATTACATCAATTTGGTGAGGAGTCGTCGCCACGTCCTGTCTCAGCTCCACCGACTTTGTCAGAGATGGGCACCACTGGTGGGAAAAGCCAAAAGTTGTTACGTTTTTGTGCAGCCTCAAGGTCAGCAAAAAATGTCTGAAAACTGTGTTGTCCAGTTTTCTCATCTAAGAGTTTTGATGAATAGGCACCTATATGTGTATTATGTATATGTTTTATATATACTTTTGGTGCAATATGAAAATGCATGTGTAATATATTAGTGTTTGTGCGTGCATCTAAGCGAGTGGGGCATGACGAAGGGAGCAGACATGTCCTGCAGAGGGACCTTGTCACTGTCAGTGACCACTGACCACCCCTGCACATAATGCTTTTTTCTTTAGCAAAACCAGTCATGTATGGAGTCTTATTGCAAATGCTCCATGGGGGTAAAAAAAACCCCTAAAAATTAGCTCTCACCTAAAGGAGAGAAAACTATCTCATTAGCGCCACCTATTGGAGGTAGCTATCCTATACAATATCTGGCTCTTTAACAAAGCCTGGCAACGTGTTTTAGGTTGGTTAATATTACCGATCATGTTAAGAAGCTTGTTAAAGATAGCACACTAATTTACTGGGCATATACCTCTAAAAGTGGACACTAGCAGATTTCTTAATTATCGGAGAGAACTACTTTACCCAACACTTTTTAAAACTATTTTCAGAAAATAAATAAAATTCAGTTATTTATATTGCGATTATGAAGATACGTCAAAATTACACTGTTCTACTGCCAAATCGGTTCAGAGACAAAAACAATTTAACTCAACTAATTTTGTGGTGTTGAAAATAAATCTGATTCTTAAATTTGCTGATAGGCTCAAAATTTTCAAGATCCAGAGGAGGTTGCAATGACTTATGTCACCTTTCATGCAGACTTACAGCAAAAATTGCATTGTTAGTAGCCAACTACTAGTCAACCAATAGTATACCAACTATTTAGTCTATTGAGCTTTTAGTATTCTATCATCTTAAGCGGGCTTTACACGCTGCGACATCGCTAATGCGGAGTCGTTGGGGTCACGGATTTTGTGACGCACATCCGGCCGCATTAGCGATGCCGTTGCGTGTGACACCGATAAGCGATTTCGCATCGTTGCAAAACAGTGCAAAATCGCTAATCGGCGACACGGGGGTCCATTCTCAATTATCGTTACTTCAGCAGTAACGAGGTTGTTCGTCGTTCCTGCGGCAGCACACATCGCTGCGTGTGACGCCGCAGGAGCGAGGAAGCTCTCCCTACCTGCCTCCCGGCCGCTATGCGGAAGGAAGGAGGTGGGCGGGATGTTACGTCCCGCTCATCTCCGCCCCTCCGCTGCGATTGGGCGGCGGTTCAGTGACGTTTCAGTGACGTCGCTGTGACGCCGAACGGACCGCCCCCTTAGAAAGGAGGCGGTTCGCTGGTCACAGCGACGTCGCCGGACAGGTAAGTATGTGTGACGGCTCTGGGCGATGTTGTGCGGCACGGGCAGCGATTTGCCCGTGTCGCGCAACAGATGGGGGCGGATACCCACACTAGCGATATCGGGACCGATATCGCAGTGTGTAAAGTAGCCTTTAGGTTGACTAATTAAAAGATGCCAACTCATCATCCTCATTACAGCTGCATCGCCTAAATGCTCTCTGTGTGAAGTATACAGTTTTAGGATCTCTTAGCTTAGTTTCTTAGCATATTGACATGTTTCTCTCTGGGGGGTTTTCAGATATGCCTCGTTCTGCCATTAACAAAGCAGATAGTTTTTGCTACATATACGGAGAAGTCACTTTTGCAAAGAAGGGAATTTTGTTTACTTACCGTAAATTCCTTTTCTTCTAGCTCCTATTGGGAGACCCAGACAATTGGGTGTATAGCTTCTGCCTCCGGAGGCCACACAAATTACTTTAAAAAGTGTAACCCCTCCCCTCTGCCTATACACCCTCCCGTGCATCACGGGCTCCTCAGTTTTGGTGCAAAAGCAGGAAGGAGGAAACTTATAAATTGGTCTAAGGTAAATTCAATCCGAAGGATGTTCGGAGAACTGAAAACCATGAACCAAAAGAAACGATTCAACATGAACAACATGTGTACACCAAAGGACAAACAGCCCGAAGGGAACAGGGGCGGGTGCTGGGTCTCCCAATAGGAGCTAGAAGAAAAGGAATTTACGGTAAGTAAACAAAATTCCCTTCTTCTTTGTCGCTCCATTGGGAGACCCAGACAATTGGGACGTCCAAAAGCAGTCCCTGGGTGGGTAAAAGAATACCTCAATAAAAAGAGCCGAAACGGCCCCCTCTTACAGGTGGGCAACCGCCGCCTGAAGGACTCGCCTACCTAGACTGGCGTCTGCCGAAGCATAGGTATGCACCTGATAGTGTTTCGTGAAAGTGTGCAGACTCGACCAGGTAGCTGCCTGACACACCTGCTGAGCTGTAGCCCGGTGCCGCAATGCCCAGGACGCACCCACGGCTCTGGTAGAATGGGCTTTCAGCCCTGAAGGAAGCGGAAGCCCAGAAGAACGGTAGGCTTCAAGAATCGGTTCCTTGATCCACCGAGCCAAGGTTGACTTGGAAGCCTGCGAACCCTTACGCTGGCCAGCGACAAGGACAAAGAGCGCATCAGAACGGCGCAGGGGCGCCGTGCGAGACACGTAGAACCGGAGTGCTCTCACCAGATCTAATGAGTGCAAATCCTTTTCACATTGGTGAACTGGATTAGGGCAAAATGAAGGAAAGGAGATATCCTGATTGAGATGAAAAGGAGATACCACCTTAGGGAGAAATTCCGGAACAGGACGCAGAACCACCTTATCCTGGTGAAAAACCAGGAAGGGGGCTTTGCATGACAGCGCTGCCAGCTCCGACACTCTACGGAGCGATGTAACTGCCACTAGAAATGCCACCTTCTGCGAAAGACGTGATAAAGAGACACCCCGCAGCGGCTCGAAAGGTGGTTTCTGAAGAGCCGTTAGCACCCTGTTAAGGTCCCAGGGTTCCAGCGGACGCTTGTAAGGTGGGACTATGTGGCAAACTCCCTGCAGGAACGTGCGGACCTGCGGAAGCCTGGCTAGACGCTTTTGAAAAAATACGGATAGCGCCGATACTTGTCCCTTGAGAGAGCCGAGAGACAAACCCTTGTCCATTCCGGATTGAAGGAATGAAAGAAAAGTGGGTAAGGCAAAAGGCCAGGGAGCAAAACCATTATCAGAGCACCAGGATAAGAAGATCCTCCAAGACCTGTGATAGATCTTGGCGGACGTTGGTTTCCTGGCCTGACTCATGGTGGCAATGACATCTTGAGATAACCCTGAGGACGCAAGCAGCCAGGACTCAATGGCCACACAGTCAGGTTGAGGGCCACAGAATTCAGATGGAAAAACGGCCCTTGTGACAGCAAGTCTGGGCGGTCTGGGAGCGCCCACGGTTGACCCACCGTGAGATGCCACAGATCCGGGTACCACGACCGCCTCGGCCAATCTGGAGCGACGAGAATGGCGCGACGACAGTCGGACCTGATTTTGCGCAGCACTCTGGGCAGCATCGCCAGAGGGGGAAATACATAAGGCAGTCGAAACTGCGACCAATCCTGAACTAATGCGTCCGCCGCCAGAGCTCTGTGATCTTGAGACCGTGCCATGAATGCCGGGACTTTGTTGTTGTGCCATGACGCCATGAGATCGACGTCCGGCGTTCCCCAGCGGCGACAGATCTCTCGAAACACGTCTGGGTGAAGAGACCATTCCCCCGCATCCATGCCCTGACGACTGAGAAAGTCTGCTTCCCAGTTTTCTACGCCCGGGATGTGAACTGCGGAGATGGTGGAGGCTGTGGCCTCCGCCCACAGCAGAATCCGCCGGCCTTCCTGGAAGGCTTGACGGCTGCGCGTGCCGCCCTGGTGGTTGATGTACGCGACCGCCGTGGCGTTGTCCGACTGTATGCGGATCTGCCTGCCCTCCAGCCACCGATGGAACGCCTTTAGGGCTAGATACACTGCCCTTATCTCCAGAACATTGATCTGAAGGGAGGACTCTGTCGGAGTCCAGGTTCCCTGAGCCCTGTGGTGGAGAAAAACCGCTCCCCACCCTGACAGACTCGCGTCCGTCGTGACCACAGCCCAGGATGGGGGCAGGAAGGACTTTCCCTGCGACAGAGAAGTGCGATTGATGCTCCTTGTGACATCGAAGCGATGACCGAGCGGAGAGATTCCATCCGAAACCTTCTGGTGCTCACATGCCTGTTGAGCAGTTTGAGGTCCAGAACGGGACAGAATGATCTGTCCTTCTTTGGCACCACGAACAAGCTGGAGTAGAAACCGTGACCATGTTCCTGAGGGGGAACGGGAATCACCACTCCCTCTGACTTCAGGACGCCCACAGCCTGAAAAAGTGCGCCGGCCCGAGATGGGGGCGGAGATGTTCTGAAGAAACGAGTCGGAGGACGAGAGCTGAACTCTATCCTGTAACCATGAGACAGAATGTCTCTCACCCATCGGTCTTGGATATGTGGCCACCAGGCGTCGCAAAAGCGGGAGAGCCTGCCACCGACCGAGAATGCGGTTTGCGGAGGCCGAAGTCATGAGGAGGCCGCCTTGGAGGCAGTGCCTCCGGCGGTTTTTTGGGGACGTGACTTAGACCGCCACGCATAAGAGTTCCTCTGGCCCTTCTCTGGCCTGTTGGACAAGGAGGATTGGGACTTGGCTGAGGGCCGAAAGGACCGAAACCTCGATTGTATTTTCCGTTGCTGAGGTCTCTTCGGTTTGGACTGGGATAAGGACGAGTCCTTTCCCTTGGATTCCTTAATAATTTCATCCAATCGCTCGCCAAACAATCGGTCGCCAGAAAACGGCAAACCGGTTAAGAACTTCTTGGAAGCAGAGTCTGCCTTCCATTCGCGTAGCCACATGGCCCTGCGGACTGCCACCGAATTAGCGGATGCTACCGCTGTACGGCTAGCAGAGTCCAGGACGGCGTTCATGGCGTAGGACGAAAAAGCCGACGCCTGAGAAGTCAAAGACGCAACTTGCGGAGCAGAGGTACGTGTGACCGCATTAATCTCAGACAGACAAGCTGAGATAGCTTGGAGTGCCCACACGGCTGCAAAGGCCGGGGCAAAAGACGCGCCTGTGGCTTCATAGATGGATTTCACCAGGAGCTCTATCTGCCTGTCAGTGGCATCCTTGAGCGATGAGCCATCTGCAACTGATACTACAGATCTAGCCGCCAGTCTAGAGACTGGAGGATCCACCTTGGGACATTGAGCCCAACCCTTAACTACGTCAGAGGGGAAGGGGTAACGTGTGTCATTAAGGCGCTTAGTAAAGCGCTTGTCCGGAAATGCTCTGTGCTTCTGGACAGCATCTCTGAAGTTAGAGTGATCGAAAAACGCACTCCGTGTACGTTTGGGAAACCTAAACTGGTGTTTCTCCTGCTGCGAAGCCGACTCCTCTATAGGTGGAGTTGGGGGAGAAAGATCTAGCACCTGGTTGATGGACGCTATAAGGTCATTTACTATGGTGTCTCCTTCAGGTGAATCAAGATGGAGAGCAACGTCAGGGTCAGAGCCCTGAGCTGCGACGTCCGCCTCATCCTCCAGAGAGTCCTCAAGCTGAGACCCCGAGCAGCGTGAGGAAGTCGGGGAAGATTCCCAGCGAGCCCGCTTAGCCGGTCTGGGACTGTGGTCCGTGCCGGAGTCCTCCACGTGAGACCTAGGGGCCACCCCGGGAGCACGCTGCGGCTCAGACCGAGAGGGGCCTGGAGGTGATGATCCCACAGTGCCCGGGGCCTGTGTAAGGACCGATCTAGACTGCAAGGCTTCTAGTAGCTTAGCAGACCATTTGTCCATAGACTGAGCCATGGATTGTGAAAGCGACTCAGAGAGTTTCTCAGCAAAAACTGCAAACTCTGTCCCTGCCACCTGGACAGGGGAAGCAGGCGGGTCTGCCTGAGCCGAGGGTCCCACTAGTGCCCGAGGCTCCGGCTGAGCAAGTGCAACAGGGGCCGAGCATTGCTCACAGTGAGGGTAGGTGGAACCTGCAGGTAACATAGCCGCACAAGAGGTACAGGTTGCAAAATAACCCTTTGCCTTAGCGCCCTTGCTCCTTGTGGACGACATGCTGTTGTCTCCTAGGAGAGTGATCACTGAGGGTATATAGCCAAAAGCAAAACAGCTCGGCCGAACAGAGAAAATATATACAAAAATATATATATATATATACTTCGGCACCCTAGGGGGACCAGCACCGGGTGACCGGTGTGGCTTACCGACCGCCCAAAGCGGTGTGTGTCCACCAGATTCCCTGCCTTGGGTCTCCCAGAGCTGCAGGGCTCGTTCCTGAAATCCTCCACCGGCAGAATGTTGTAAAAATGGCTGCCGGAGCTCTCAGGGGAGGAGGGAGCCGTGGGCGGCGACTAGAAAAGTGCGGGAATCTGGTGCCCCACAGTGATCAGTGAGGGGGGGGGAGGAAACCTAAAGTATGCTCCAGCCCTCACTGCCGACGTCAGGTCGACCGTCCCGCCCTTACCCCTGACTGGCAGGCCCGGGGGCGGGAGTTATGGTACTAGGCCGCATGAAGCCGGGGACTAAATTTAATACCGCGGCCGACAAACAGGCGCGGTCGGCGCGGAAGTCCCGGTCGTCACAAAACCAGCAGCAGCTGCAGCGTCTGTGAGACAAGCGCTCCATGCACCGTCCCCATGGGGACACAGAGTACCTTTAGATGCAGGGCCCTGTCCCTGATGATACAAAGTCTCCTGTCCGGCAGATTCCCTCAGGGGCTGCGGAGGGAGCCCGGTCCCAGTGAATGGATGACCGGTTAGGATCCCACTTCTCCCAGAGCCTCTAAGGGATGGCGAAGGAAAACGGCATGTGGCTCCAGCCTCTGTACCCGCAATGGGTACCTCAACCTTAACAGCACCGCCGACTTAGTGGGGTGAGAAGGGAGCATGCCGGGAGTCCTGTGGGGGCCTTCTTTTCTTCCAACCGATAAAATCAGCAGCTGCTGCTGACTAAAATGGGAGCATGAGTGGATGTGTGCCTCCTTCCACACAAAGCATAAAAACTGAGGAGCCCGTGATGCACGGGAGGGTGTATAGGCAGAGGGGAGGGGTTACACTTTTTAAAGTGTAATACTTTGTGTGGCCTCCGGAGGCAGAAGCTATACACCCAATTGTCTGGGTCTCCCAATGGAGCGACAAAGAAACAGCGAAACTTAACTACCATGATAAGGAAAGCATGCAAACCGTATTTTAGCTGCAGAATAGGAGTTCAGGACAAGAGTTGGGTTCCACACATATGCTGTACATATGCTGCAATAGATGTGTATCACATATTACCCAGTGGTTGAATGGGAAAATGCAATCTATGCCTTTTGCAGTCCCAATGATCTAGAGCAGGGGTGGGGAACCTCCGGCCCGCGGGCCGCATGCGGCCCGCCATGACCTTTTATGTGGCCCCCGGGCAGATTCCCGGGGGAGGCAGTGCTGGTGCTGTCACCGCGGTCTTGCTGCCGCCGGCCCTTTAAATCCACTCATTGCTGTTTGTACTGCAATGTGTTCTCCCGTCGGCCAGTGCTTACTTTGTGGGCGGGTCCACAGCAGCCTCACAGCTTCCAGCCTTGTGTGTCCGCCCCCTGCCCTCCGGAGATCAGTGCCTGCCTTCTCCTTCTGATGCTGTGTGTCCGGCTCCTGCACTCCAGTGATGTGAATGCAATGCTGCTGTGAGTCCAGCGCCGACCCTCTGCTGCTATGTGCCCTGCCCAATGCTTTGTGCCTCCCCACACCAGTTCTGTAAACCCTCTCCCCCAGAGTTGCATGAAACTCTCAGCGCAGAGTGCCCCCCAATGTCCTGTGTGCACCCCTCCCCCAGTCCTGTGTGCAGCCCCCCAATGTCCTGTGTGCACCCCCACACAATCCTGTGTGCACCCCCCACACAATCCTGTGTGCAGCCCCCCCAGTCCTGTGTGCAGCCCCCCCAGTCCTGTGTGCAGCCCCCCCAATCCTGTGTGCAGCCCCCCCAGTCCTATGTGCAGACCATCACCCAGTCCTATGTGCAGACCATCACCCAGTCCTGTGTGCACCCCCCTAGTCCTGTGTGCACCCCCCCAGTCCTGTGTGCAGCCCCCCCCAGTCCTGTGTGCAGCCACCCCCCAGTCCTGTGTGCAGCCCCCCCCAGTCCTGTGTGCAGCCCCCCCAGTCCTGTGTGCAGCCCCCCCCAGTCCTGTGTGCAGCCCCCCCCAGTCCTGTGTGCAGCCCCCCCCCAGTCCTGTGTGCAGCCCCCCCCAGTCCTGTGTGCAGCCCCCCTCCCAATACTGTGTGCAGCCCCCCCCAGTCCTGTGTGCAGCCCCCCCCCAGTCCTGTGTGCAGCCCCCCCAGTCCTGTGTGCAGACCCCCCCAGTCCTGTGTGCAGCCCCCTCCAGTGATGTCTGTGCCTCCCCCGCAGTGATGTCTGTGCCTCCCCCCAGTGATGTCTGTGCCCCAGCCCCTCCAGTGGTGTCTGTGCCCCCAGCCCCGCGTGTGGTGCCTGTGCCCCCAGCCCCATGCCCCCAGTTAATTAATTGCTTCACCCAATATAGCAGGGTCATTTAAACATTGATAATTTTGTGCGGCCCCCGAAGGTTGGTAGAAATTTCCAAATGGCCCCCGACAGAAAAAAGGTTCCCCACCCCTGATCTAGAGGGAGCCAAGTGATCACATTACCAATTGCTATTTCTGCATGGTGCTCCCCATTAGGAAAGGAGTTTCAAGGAAGAAGTGGACTTTACAGTATCCAAGAATTCCACCTGCAATATTTCCAGTACCACATACAGAACTGCTGGTTTGAAAAGCACCAGAAACATTTTTCAGTTGAGGAAGAAGAGGGCGCTTGGTGTCATGAAGCAACTTCCTCTCACAACCCAGACATTCTGTCAGCAACCTCAACTGAACCACACCTTATTCTACAAAGTTAGGCCCGTTTCACACGTCAGTGAAAACCACTGACGTTTTTCACTGGCGTGTAAAACACGCACATGTCCCTCCGTGTGCCGTGAATCACGGCACACGTGGGTTGTCTAAGTGCAATCTGGGCTCCGTTCTCCGTGGCCCGTGATTGCACTTAGAGATTAACTCACCTGTGCGCACTCCCGCTCTCCATGGTGCTGATCGCTCCCGTGGTGCAGCATCCGGCCGGCGCTGACCCCCGCAGCAGCTGCTTCCGGGTCGGCTGTGTCATGCATCATGAATATGCGCGACAGTAATGAGCCGGCTCAGAAGCAACAAGCTGCACGGGCTGCAGAGGACATCGCTGGAGCCGGGTGAGTAAAAATGTTTTTTATTTTAAAAGCACGTTTTTTCCTGGCACGTGTTTCACAGACCACACCACTGAGTGGTCCGTGGGACATCAGTGATGCCAGAAAAAAATGGACATGCCTCCGTGCGGCAATCTGTTAGGACCAGGATGACGGGTAGGCCCAGGAGGTGGATCCACTGGACTGAGCACCCCACCGAGGGCAAGGTGCCCGGTAGCCGGAGCACTATGGGTAGCAGGACAGTCCGTACAGAGGAGTGGGTGTAGAAGTCCCTGGGACCACGGAGTCTCTGAAGGTAGTCCTGGTGACGGAGCTCAGGTTCGGAGGCCGAGAAGATGTCAGGCAGGGTCCGGATCCAGCGGAGCGGGAAGGTCGGTCACCACACGGATCCAGGGATCGGAGACGGTAGGGACTGAGAAGATGGCGGACAGTCACCGTTAGGAGTTCTGGAACCGTCAGGACCGGTTGGCGAGACAGGAGCGGCTCTACAAGAGAGATAGGTAAGTACGGGACAAAGCACAGGGAGACCTGACTCCTAGCTTAGCAAACACGAAGAACAGGCCCCGTCCACTTGGAAAGGAACCCTCTATATACCCTGTACCTGCATCTTCAATATCCTGTTGGAGGACGCTGGCCCTTTAAGAAAAGGTCAATGACCGCGCGCGCGCCCCAATGCGCATGCGCGAGGCCCAGGTGCCAGAAGCCAGAGCAGGATGCGGTGTGCAGGAGGCAGGAGTGCCGGGCCGGCTCAGGACAACAGACGGGCGCCGGGACCGGGGACTGGGTTGCCTGGAGGATGCAGGTGAGGGAGCATGGAGGCTGAGGAGCGGGGGACCGGGGGGCGTAGCACGGGAGCGGGGAAGCGAGGTGCGGGAGCGGGGGAGCGTGGAAGAGGAGCCGGGGAGCGTGGCAGGGGAGCCGGGGAGCGTGGCAGGAGAACCGGGGAGCGTGGTACGGGCACCGGGCGTGACAGTACCCCCTCCCCCACGCCCCCCTCCCCGCAACCGGGACAGGAAGGCACGTATCAGAGGAGTACCCATATTCTCCCGGGGTTCCCAGGACCTATCCTCAGGACCATACCCAGCCCAGTCCACCAGGAAGAACTGTCGGCCACGATATCCCTTACCGCATAGATGTCATCGTCAGCAATAGGAGGAGGAGCAGAACTAGCAGCAGCGGAGAAGGGACCAAGGACAACCGGCTTGAGCAGGGAGACGTGGAAGGAGTTGGGTATCCTCATCGTGGCCGGGAGCTGCAGCTTGTAGGAGACCTCATTTATTTTGCCGATGACTTTAAACGGCCCGATGTAGCGAGGACCCAGCTTGTATGATGGTAGCTTCAATCGGACATATTTGGAAGCAAGCCAGACCAGATCTCCTGGGGAGAAACACGGGGGATCCAGACGCCTCTTGTCTGCGTGTCTCTTCATCCGCAGGGAAGCACGTCCAAGGGACGTCTTGACAGAGTCCCAAATTGTTGAAAAGTCACGGACTACGGTATCAGCAGCAGGGACATCCGAGGAAGAAGATACAGGTAATGGGACGGAAGGCTGAAGTCCGTAAACTACATGGAAGGGAGAGCTGGAGGAGGACTCACTGACGTGATGGTTATGGGAGAATTCAGCCCAAGGAAGGAGCGTGGACCAGTCGTCGTGATGGGCGTTAACGTAGTGACGTAAGAAGGAGGTCAGGATCTGATTGACTCGTTCCACTTGGCCATTCGACTGAGGATGGTAGGCTGAAGAAAAGTCCAGAGCCACTCCCAGATGTTTGCAGAGAGCCCTCCAGAAGCGGGAGGTAAACTGAGTTCCTCTGTCGGGCACAATGTGTGAGGGAAAGCCATGCAACCGGAAGATGTGCTGTATGTAGGCGTCAGCGAGTTCCTGGGCAGAGGGGAGTCCAGCCATAGGGACGAAGTGAGCCATTTTGGAGAAACGGTCCACCACGACCCATATGACTGTGTGTCCGGAGGACAAGGGCAAGTCTGTAATAAAGTCCATTGCAATGTGTTGCCACGGAATGGAGGGGATTGGCAGCGGCAGAAGGCGACCATATGGCAGGTGTTTGGGCGTCTTGTTCCGGGCACAAGAGGAGCAGGCTGAGACAAAGGACGCGACGTCCGTGCGAAGGGATGGCCACCAATAGTGACGTACAATTGTACTCCATGTTCTCTTCTGACCAGCATGGCCGGCTATTTTCGAGGCATGGCCCCAGTGCAACACTTTTTGTCTGTCAGTTTCAGAGACATAGGTCTTCCCGGGCGGTATCTGGGCCAGAGTGACAGGAGCCACCGGAATGATTTTACTTGGGCAGATGATGGGCTGGGATGTCTCCTCCTCCTGTTCCAAGGGCACGAATGACCTGGACAAGGCATCTGCTCGCACATTCTTATCCGCGGGCCGAAAATGGAGCTGAAAATCGAACCTGGCAAAGAACAAGGACCACCTGGCTTGTCGTGGGTTCAGTCACTGAGCAGACCGCAGGTATTCCAGGTTCTTGTGGTCCGTGTAAATGATCACGGGGTACACTGCTCCCTCCAGAAGGTAGCGCCATTCCTCCAGAGCCAGTTTGACTGCTAATAGCTCTCGGTCACCGATGGTGTAGTTGCGTTCAGGCGCAGAGAAACACTTGGAGAAGAAACCGCAAGTGACCATCTTCCCGGTGGCGGATTTCTGCATGAGCACTGCCCCGGCCCCAGAGGAGGAGGCATCCACCTCCAAGGTGAACTGTCAGTTTAACTCAGGACGGTGGAGCACAGGAGAGGAAGCAAATGCCCGCTTCAGGGAGCCAAACGCGGCGTCGGTCGCAGGTGACCAGTCCTTTGGATTAGCCCCCTTTTTGGTCAAGGCAGAGAGAGGCGCAGTCAGGGCAGAGAAGTGAGGGATGAACTGACGGTAATAGTTCGCAAAGCCAAGAAAACGTTGAATTGCCTTCAGTCCGGAAGGAGGGGGCCAGTTGAGAATGGAAGAGACCTTCTCCGGATCCATCTGCAGGCCGGTATCGGAGATTACGTAACCCAGGAAGGGAAGAGAAGTCTGCTCGAAGACACACTTCTCGTACTTGGCGTACAGGCGATTCTCTCTAAGCCTTTGTAGTACCAGCTGCACGTTATCTCTGTGGGTTTGGAGGTCCGGAGAGAAGACCAGGATGTCATCCAAATATACCACCACACAGACGTAGAGAAGGTCCCGGAACACGTCGTTCACTAGTTCTTGAAAGACTGCTGGTGCATTACACAGACCGAAGGGCATCACACAATACTCGTAGTGCCCATCGCGAGTGTTAAATGCGGTCTTCCATTCGTCCCCAGAGCGGATGCGGACCAGGTTGTAGGCACCACGAAGATCCAACTTGGTAAACAAACGAGCTCCTCTAAGCCGATCAAACAATTCGGGGATGAGCGGCAGGGGGTATTTATTCTTTACGGTGATTTGATTCAATCCCCGGTAGTCAATGCAGGGGCGCAGGTCGCCCTCTTTCTTCTTAACGAAGAAGAAGCCTGCTCCAGCAGGAGAGGAGGATCTCCGGATGAATCCCCTTGCCAAGTTCTCAGTGATGTAGGCAGACATGGCCCTTGTTTCAGCAGGGGACAAAGGATATATCCGTCCTCGAGGTGGTGTGGTTCCCGGGAGTAGGTCGATGGCACAGTCGTAAGGACGATGTGGCAGCAGTACCTCTGACTCCTTTTTATCAAAGACGTCCGCGAAGGACCAATAGGCCGAAGGCAGTCCTGGTAGGGACTCCGGGACCGGAGGCCGTCGGATGGGCTGTATGGACCTCAAGCAGTTCTCGTGGCAAGAAGGGCCCCATCGGGTAATTTCGCCAGCATGCCAGCTGACCGACGGTTCGTGTGTCCGTAACCAGGGGAATCCCAGCAGGATTTCATGAGACATATGCGGGAGGACGTAGAAGGTGATTTTCTCGGTGTGCAGAGCACCGATGCGTAGTACTACAGGCTTGGTGATCCAAGAGATGGTGTCAGAGAGGGGTCTCCCGTCTACAGAGGCAATCACGAGGGGTTTGTCGAGTGGAGTAACAGGCACCTGGTACTTGTCCACCGTGGCCTGCTGGATGAAATTGCCTGCTGCCCCGGAATCGAGGTGCGCTTCCGCCGTGAACCGCGTCTCTCCCGCTGTCACGTGAACCGTCCACGTAACCGGGTCTGAGAGAGTCCCAGTACCTAGGGTGGCCTCTCCTACCAACCCTAGGCTTTGGAGTTTCCCGGCCTCTCTGGACAGGAACGTAGCAGGTGTGTGCCCTCTCCGCAGTAGAAGCAGAGGCCCTTGGAGAGCCGTTCTGCTCGGCGTTGTTCGGACTGCCGCAAACGGTCAATCTGCATGGGCTCGTGGACAGAGACACCAGACGACGCCGACTGAAGTACGGCGGGCTTCTGCGGAGGAGAGGAATGCCGTATCGGACGTCTCTCGCGGAACACCTCTTTGGATCGTTCCTGAAATCTGAGGTCCACGCGGGTGGCTAGTGCGATCAGGGCCTCCAGGGTGGAAGGAACATCGCGGCCGGCCAGCTCGTCCTTAATACTACCGGAGAGTCCTTCCCAGAAGGCGGCGGTTAGGGCCTCATTGTTCCACCCTAATTCAGAGGCCAAGGTGCGGAAGCGGATGGCGTATTGACCCACCGTCAAGGTCCCCTGGCGTAGTTTAAGGAGTGATGAGGCGGACGCGACGGCACGTCCGGGTTCATCAAAGGTGGTTCTAAACGCCTGCAGGAACTCCTGGATGTTTGTGGTTACAGGGTCCTCCTTCTCCCACAAGGGGTTCATCCAGTCCAGTGCCTCACCCTCTAGATGGGACATCACAAACGCCACCTTGGCTTGATCGGAGGCAAACAGATGCGGAAGCAGTTTAAAGTGGAGGGAGCAATGGTTCAAGAAGCCTCTGCAGGTCTTAGGATCTCCGGCATACCGAGGTGGAGAGGCCAAGCGGAGTTTAGAGGCTTCCGAGGAGGCTGCCACGGGAGGTGTGGACGTGGACTGTGATGCCAGGGACGTAGCTGTGGCTTGCAGCGTATTCAGACGGGTGTCCACTGAGGTCATGAAGGCTAACATGCGGGATTGGGTCTCGCGTTGTCGTCCGAGTTCCTGCTGCAATCCGGCCAGCTGGGTCGCTAGTGCATCGGCGGGATCCATGGCCTGTTCTTACTGTTAGGACCAGGATGACGGGTAGGCCCAGGAGGTGGATCCACTGGACTGAGCACCCCTCCGAGGGCAAGGTGCCCGGTAGCCGGAGCACTACGGGTAGCAGGACAGTCCGTACAGAGGAGTGGGTGTAGAAGTCCCTGGGACCACGGAGTCTCTGAAGGTAGTCCGGGTGACGGAGCTCAGGTTTGGAGGCCGAGAAGATGTCAGGCAGGGTCCGGATCCAGCGGAGCGGGAAGGTCGGTCACCACACGGATCCAGGGATCGGAGACGGTAGGGACTGAGAAGATGGCGGACAGTCACCGTTAGGAGTTCTGGAACCGTCAGGACCGGTTGGCGAGACAGGAGCGGCTCTACAAGAGAGATAGGTAAGTACGGGACAAAGCACAGGGAGACCTGACTCCTAGCTTAGCAAACACGAAGAACAGGCCCCGCCCACTTGTAAAGGAACCCTCTATATACCCTGTACCTGCATCTTCAATATCCTGTTGGAGGACGCTGGCCCTTTAAGAAAAGGTCAATGACCGCACGCGCGCCCTAATCCGCATGCGCGAGGCCCGGGTGCCAGAAGCCAGAGCAGGATGCGGTGTGCAGGAGGCAGGAGTGCCAGGCCGGCTCAGGACAGCAGACGGGCGCCGGGACCGGGGACCGGGTTGCCTGGAGGACGCAGGTGAGGGAGCATGGAGGCTGAGGAGCAAGGGACCGGGGAGCGTGGCACGGGAGCGGGGAAGAGAGGTGCGGGAGCGGGGGAGCGTGGCATAGGAGCCGGGGAGCGTGGCAGGGGAGCCGGGGAGCGTGGCAGGAGAACCAGGGAGCGTGGTACGGGCACCGGGGAGCGTGGCACGGGCACCGGGGAGCGTGACACAATCACGGACACGCGTGAACGCTGCATGGAGACACGTGCAGTGAAAAATCACTGACGTGTGAGCAGACCCATTCATTATAATGGGTCTGCGTATGTCAGTGATTCTGGTACGTTTAAAAAAAAGCACAAACGTACCAGAATCACTGACGTGTGAAACGGGCCTTAGGCTAGTTTCACACTTGCGTTGGACGGCTTCCGTAGCATTGCGTTGTGTTACGGATGCAACGGATGCGTTGAATATAGTGGCACAACGGATGCTACGGATCATACAAAACAACGGAAAGCTTTTTTTCTTTTTTTTTTTTTATTCTTTACAGTTTTACCGGCAGCAGACTATTGTGAACGATCAGCTGATTGCTCTCAATAGCCGGCGGCCGGTGGCTCAGCTGAGCACTGTCACTTGCCGGCGGCCGGGCATGCCGGCGGGCGAGCGCTCAGCTGAGCGCTGTCACTTGCCGGCGGCCGGGCATGCCGGCGGGCGCTCATCTGAGTGCTGTCACTTGCCGGCGGCCGGGCATGCCGGCGGGCGAGCGCTCAGCTGAGCGCTGTCACTTGCCGGCGGCCGAGCATGCTGGCGGGCGAGCGTACAGCTGAACGTTCGGCCACCGCGAGACAAAACAAAGTTTTTGATTTAGAAAAAAAAAAAGAGCATGCGCAGTGAAATCCTGAGGATTCCGCTGCTCAAAACAACGTTACATGCTGCGTTCCTCCCGCTGGGCGGAAGCAACGGAGTGTCGCCCAGCGGAAGCAACGCAGGTCCTTTTGGCACAATCCGTCACCCATACAAGTCTATGGGAAACAGCGGAATCCGTTAACGCAAGTGTGAAAGTACCCTTAACTGAACGATCTTGTTAGAGATTTGGATCTAACCAAAAGTAAGGTTTCGGGCTACAGCAGTGGAACTCTCACCAGGCGATGTTCGGCTTTCTGTTCCTCAACCGTGATAAAGTCTTGTCCAATACTTCTTCATGGAGGGCCATTTTGTAGCATGCAACAACATCAACAATTTAATCACTGGCGGAAACAGACATAAAAGGTCTCCTGTGCAAAAACAGCATATGGGCCCTTTTCAGTCCATTAGCTAATCAAAATATAAAATTTACCTGCTTTGGAGGTAGAAATGGTCCCCTTACCTCTTGGGCCCCTTTGTGGCCGCACAGGTTGCACCAATGATATGTCCACCACTCAGTTTAATGGAAGCTCTGAAGATAAGTCATAATCCAAAGTAATGGATGCTCTTCATGAACTTGTCCAAACCAATTCTAAGGGCGGCTTTGCACGTTGCGACATCGCACATGCGATGTCGGTGGGGTCAAATCGAAAGTGACGCACATCCGGCGTCACTTTCGACATCGTACTGTGTAAATGCTAGATGATACGATGAACGAGCGCAAAAACGTCGTTATCGTATCATCGTTGCATTCACCGACATTTCCATAATGCCGGTGCCACGACAGGTACGATGCTGTTCCTCATTCCTGCGGCAGCACACATCGCTGTGTGAGAAGCCGCAGGAACGAGGAACATTTTCTTACCTGCCGCCGGAGGCTATGCGGAAGGACGGAGGTGGGCGGGATGTTTACATCCTGCTCATCTCCGCCCCTCCGCCGCTATTGGCCGCCTGCCGTGTGACGTCGCTATGACGCCGCACGACCCGCCCCCTTAGGAATGAGGTGGGTCGCCGGCCAGAGCGATGGTCGCAGGGCAGGTGAGTGCATGTGAAGCTAGCGTAGCGATAATTTTCGCTACGCCAGCTATCACACGATATCGTACCTGCGACAGGGGCGGGGACTATCGCGTGCAACATCGCAGCATCGGCTTGCGATGTCGCAACGTGCAAAGCCCGCCTAAAAGCCATCTTAGTGCATAATGGCAATGCACTACCTTCAATTTCAGGTGGTTATGCAGTCCACATGAAAGAAACCTATGACAACATGAAACAGCTGTTGAGGTGCCTGAACTATGACCAGCATTTATGGCCCCTCTGTGGTGACTTAAAGGTGTTTGCCTTCTTACTTGGTCTCCATGGTGTATACACAAAGTACTGCTGCTTTCTGTGTGAGTGGAATAGTCGTGCAAGGGAATTTCAACTACAATAAAAGAGACTGGCCTCTCTGACATTCACTTTAGCTATGGAGTAAAGTTGATCGAACCAGCCAAAAACTGGGACCGGCAGATCACTGCCAGATTGAAAGAAAAGTACGATCCGCTCTGGAATCTGGTGCCCATATAGGTCCATGGGGACCAGAATCCGGAGATTAAAAACGTTGATGGAAGGGATAGGGGGGTAGGAGCGCGCGCAGTCTACTCACCGAGGCTGTGTCATAGCAGCAAACTCCTTCCAGGTCATGCTTTTCCCTTCCGGAGCCGATAATTCAATATTCACTACTTTGCCATTTTTACACCATATTCCTGCACCCAATCTACACCTCCTGGCAAAAAAACGCAGTTTGTTTAGGCATTTATTTGACGTGGTTTTGTGCTAGGTGGTGCACATTTGGTGCTGAAATTGTCTGCACCAGACTTCACCAAATTTCCACCTCCTGGTAGAAAAAAATATTTTTTTTTTGCTTTTTTGGCCCAGGGATGCATATTTGTTGCTGAAATTTTACACCATATTACTGCACCCAATCTACACCGCCTAGCAAAAAAAGCGCAGGTTTTTTAGGCATTTTTTGCTGCGTTTTTTAGTTCCGTTTGTTTGCCGCGATTTTTGCCGTGGTTTTGTGCCAGGGGGTGCACATTTGGTGCTGAAATTGTCTGCACCAGATTGCAGCCCAAGCCCTGTGTTATCTTGGCTGTGTATCAAAAGAAAAGGAACCACATGCGGGTCATCTTGACCGACGTGCAGTTCCCCCCAATTTTGATACCCAACCAAGATAACTGTAATACTATTGTATGTTCTGAGGATTTCGATAGCGTTAGGGCAATGACAACCAGAGACGAGTTCTTGGTACAAGATGTTTATAATATGTAACCACGGTAGGTACAGAACGGAACAAACACAGCAGAACAAACACACGAAATACTTTCCCGCAACGGAGCGAAGGGAATTCCCAGGACCACGCACCGGACTCCCCCAGGGAGACCACCAGAGCGAACCCCTATACAGGGACTGTCCGGCAATCACCCCGGAAGGCCTAAATGCGCAGCAGCCGGGACACAAGGGGCAAGTGGTAAAGTCCAGGAGTGTCCGTACGGGATGATAGTCCAGAGTGGTTACAAACCGGAAGGAACCGGGCAGAAGTGCTGACCACAGACGGCAGACGGAGTCCAGGCACAGCTTGAAGAAACCGGGTATGGTCCAGAGTCGGTCGGTGTTCTTTCAGGAGGATCCAAAGGCAATCAGGAATTAGAAGCAGAAAGGCAGGAGCACACAGCAAGCAGTATACTCAGGCACTGGACTAGGCTTAGAGGCGGCCTTTTAAGCAGCTGGACAGGAAGTAGGGCAACAGAACAGTAAACTCCATGTTAACCGAGGGCAAGCTTTTGTCAAAAGAGAACTGGAAAACCCGGAAACCTGACAATAACGCCAGCTGGGGGCTGTTATTCTCAGCCCACAGCCACCTGATATTGCCGCATCTATTAGATGTGACAGTCCCGGTGCTATGTCGGCTCTTCCTGTTGACCTGGAGTGGTGCCAATCGAGGTAATTAGGGGTTAATAACAGCGCACAGCTGCTACTAAGCCCTAGGTCAGTGATGCCACAGGCGTCTATGAGATACCTACATCACACTAACCTGTACATGAAAGTAAATAAACACAGACACCGAAAAAATCCTTTATTTGGAATTAAGTACAAAACACACCCTCCTTCACCAGTTTATTAACCCCTAACACCCTGCAGGTCCGGCGTAATGCACACGAGGTCCCACGCCACTTCAGCTCTGCTACATAACACAGCTAGCAGCCATTGAGCACGACCGCTGGCTGTGCAGACAATGACTGAGCCGTGATGACTGCAGGCAGACACTGTCACAAGCTGGGGGTGTGTCTGCCTGCAACCAATCACAGACGAGAGGACGGCCGGTGGGCGGGGAAAACACGGAAAGCACGGTGTCACAGTGTCGCCTCCCCGTCCACATAGCTAGGGGGTGGAGCCTTCTCCTGGGCCTCACTTCCGGAGTTTGGATGCTTTAAATACTGTCATCTCCGGTGAACCAGCGCCGGCTATAAGCTTAGCGCTGCTTTGTCTGTGATTGCTGGTCCCTGTAAGTGTGATCCTGATCCGTCCCCTCTCTGTGCCCTCTGTCTCTGTCTGTGTTCCGCCCCCTAGTCGTTCTGCCATCCCTCTGTCCCACCTCCTTCCTTCCCGCAATAGCCCCGGTTGTTCCCCCCTCTCCTACCTCCCCACTAGGTTGCTTCCTTTGGTACTGACCTCGGCTTGACCTTGACCCCGCCTCTGCTCGTTCCTCCGGTCTTCTTTCTCCCCGCACTGTGTATGACATGGCCTGCCCAACCATCCCCCGCTTCTGCTTTCCGGCTGATGCGAGACACTGCACCAGCACACACTGTGAGTTCCGCTCCTTGCTTATTCAGCTCCATGTAGTGTCTTTCCCTGAAGGACTCCAGCTCTCCCTAGTGGCAGCCTGACACACGGAAAGCTGTGTGTTTGTGATGCACAGTACAGGAAGTGAATGCGCGGCCCGGAAGCAGTGTGCCGCCATGACACCAAGTCTTGGTAAGTATGAAACTCTCGCTTATTTCTTGTTTTGTTTATTTTTACTTTAATTCCCGAATCCGGATCATTCACCTGGAATCCCGCGCCCGAGTCTGGCATCCAGATCTCTTTGAAACCGCGAGGACTTTTACAGTCCGGATTCGCTCAGCCCTACTATGGAGTAAAAATTTCCAGCATCCAACAGTTCTTGATCTATATAAGATTTTGTAACCACCATTGCATATCAAGTTGAGCCTAATGAACCACTTTGTAAAGGCAATCGATAAAAATGCAATATCATTCAAGTATCTCAATGATAAATTTCCAAGGTTGAGTGAAGCAAAGATAAAAGAAGGAGTCTTTATTGGACCTCAGATTTGTAATCTTCTTCAGGATGAGGAATTTTTCCGTTTGTTGCAGGGCAAGGAAAATGCTGCCTGGATATCATCTGCATTAATGGTAACTCATTTTTTTGGGAAGCTCAAGAGTAGATACCTGTGAAGACTTGATGGAGAACTCCTCAAAACATGTAAGGATCTTGGCTGTATCATGTCCTTAAAGATTTATTTCTAACCTTTGCATCAAGACTCTTTTCTACCAAACTTCAGAGCAGTGAGTGATGAACACGGTGAGAGATTTTATCAAGATATTGCAGTTATGGGGAAAACATATCAAGGAAAATGGAATCCATCAATGCTTGCAGATTACTGTTGGACAATTGTAAGAGAAGATCAATTGCAGGAGCACAAGAGACAAGCAAAATGGAGTTATCACTGAATGAGGACCACATTTTGTAGTGTAATTTCTGGAACTGTTTTATAATTCGCAATAGTGGAATTGTTGCTAAGTTTCTTCTATATAAATGTAAGATAATTGGCATAACAAAATATTCTTGTAACACTGCGTTTCTGCTCTCCTCCTCCTCCACCTGGCTTCTCCTCCTGCTTCCTGGGGCCTGTGTGTGCTGCACAGGGCCTCCTGGAATACTCCTAGGGCACGCGTGTGCCTCTGTCCTCCTCTTAAAGGGCCAGGGTGCTACTCCTAGGAAGTGCCTCTCAACGATATTGGTATTTAAGGCAAGTGGGTGCTTGCCTTAAATACCACTGGGTATTTAAGGCAAGCACCCACGAGGGGATTTGCTTGTTCAACACCATTAGTCCTGTTAGTCAGTTGAGTTCTGTCTAGTTAGTTGTCAGGTCACCCTGTTCGTCCTGTCCAGTCGGGTCCCGTTCCATCCTGTTTCTGCCTGTACCTGGTCCCGTCCTGTCCTGGTCTACCAGCCCGTCCTGCCTGTTGGCCCCTGGCTCCAGTCCTATCCTGCTCGTACCTTGGCTACCAGCCCGTCCTACCTGTTGGCACCTGGTTCCACCCCTATTCCTGCCCATACCTGGCTACCACCCCGTCCTGCCCTGCCTGTTTGCACCTGGTTCCAGTCCTATCCCGCCTGTACCTGCTGCCTGTCCGTCCTGCCTTATTGGAACTAGTGACTTTGCCTGTCCGTCCTGCTCTGCTGGTGCAAGAGACTTTGCCTGTCCATCCTGACCCTGCCATCTGCCTTGCTAGTGACTTTGCCTGTCAGTCCTGCTCTGTTAGTGCTAGAGACTCTGCTTGTCTCTCCTGCCTTTGTTGTCTGCCTTGAGCCACCCTGGTGGTCTCTGTCTGCACTTAAAACTCAGTCCAGTGTGTTCCTGTGTCCGCCCCTGTCCTGGGGGTCAGCTGCCACAGACCCGATCCTCTACACCATGTTAGGGTAAACCCGGGGTCTCCCTGTGGGCCGGTGGGTCCACTTCTAGCTCGCCTCAGCGCCATTGCCGGCAGCAAGCGTGACAATTCTGTATCTTTATAGTTTTATAAATAATAATGTTTCAAAGTACCGGAGCTTTTAATCATTAATTATATGTAGCAGTAAAAGAAAAACTCTTCGATAACATAAAAACAAGAGCCAACTAAAAATTTTCATTGTCAGATTTGAATTCAGGAGGTCATAATCATTAAGCAATGACTAATTTCATAACTGAACCTGACAACTTTTGAAAAGAAGTAAACAGTGTAATCCATAAATTCAATTATCAACCAAAATATGTAAGAAAAGGAACAGCGAGACTAAAGCTGATGGAATAAGTATTGAACACATCAGCAATTTTCTAAATAAATACTGTATTTTCTAAAGGTGCTACTGATATGAATTTCTCATCAGGTCCACTCCACATAGGCAAATAAATCAAACCGTAGATATCCATAAATTAAGGTATGTGTAATAATGAGAAATGACATAGGGGAAAAAGTATTGAACACAGGAAGATAGAGAGGTGCAAAAAAAACCATGGAAAGTCATATCAGCTGAAATCTATCAGTAATTTGAAAGCAATCCTGCCACGTAGTAAAATAAATAATATCAGCTATTTCAACTGATGGTCTATAAAAAGGTAAACAAGAAACACTCATACTGGATAAAACCAGTGAGCTGTCTCAAGACCTTTGCAAGATTATTGTTGCAAAACATACTGAAGGCATTGGTTATTGAAGAATTTTGAAACTCCTGTGAGCACTGTTGAGGCCATAATCAAAAGTGGAAAGAACATCATTACCCAATTTACTGACCCTGACCAGGTGCTCACCACAAGATTTCTGATGAAGGAGTGCAAAGAATTATCAGAAGAGTTGTCCAAGAGTCAAGTAGAACCTGTGGATAGCTACAGAAATACCTGGAATCAACAGGTACAATTATTTCTAAGAAAACAATAAGTAATGCACTCATCCTCCATGGCCGGTATGCATGCTTCCTTATTCAAGACTCCGGTCACTGGGTGTGACAAAGTAACTTGGAACAGAGACATTTACACTAGCCCTAGGTGTAGGGTGGTCCTAGCTGTCCCTGTTCCCAAATATATTGTTTGAGCCGCCTTCGTAATCCTAGCTCCTAAACAGCCCTAGCCTGTTGTGAATACATTTTCCAGTTTGGGGCTCCCTCTTGTGGTCCGTGCTGGCAGTGAAGTTGATTTGTGGAATGAAAACCACACACCTGTAGAGGACTGGCAATCAGGGTCAGATTGGGACTATATAACTGAGTAGTTTTCTCTTGTTACTTGCCGGTGCTCAATGGTCTCCTGTGTGTTACGGACATTCTGTAATCAGCTCTGCTTACTACCAGAACTCCTCTCAGATAAGTGGTCTTTGTACCTCTGCTGTTTTTTTTCCACTTTCTTGTTGTTTTTTCTGCTTTGATACTAATGCTTGATTCCTATTTTGCCTGTGTGGAGTTCCTGGTGGAATTGGATAATTCCCTGCTGGGAGTGTCTGTATACTTAGCTCCATGATTCTGAAAGGTATTGTGTTTGTCATGTTTGGTTCTATATTAGTGTTTTTGGATCCCAGTAACAGCTAAGTGATGAGAGTGGGGGAGAGGTTGTGTGACCTCAGGACTTTTCCATATAGGAAGTGCTGGTATATATTAGGAGTTTTTTATGGTTGCAGACAGTTGCTCCTTCCTTTCCTTTCCTATAAAGATAGTTTTGGCCTCGCTTTTGCTGAATCTGTCTTTTCTAGCTTTGTATTGTCTTTTTCTATATCACCGTAGCCTTTACATGTGGGGGGCTATCTATCTATCTTTGGGGACTGCTCCGAGGCAGATTAGCTTTCTTATATCTCTATCTGTGAGAATAGTTAGTTCTCTGGCTGTGTCGAGACGACTAGGTCATCGTAGGCTCGTCCCACAGCTGCCTCTAGTTGTGTGTCAGGATTAGGTCTGCAATCCGTTAAGGGTCCAGCCACTCTGTTACCATTTGGGATTCCACATTTTTTGATCCTCCTCGGTCCCTGAATCATAACACTGGCCTATACCCCTGGGGAGGGCTGTGACAAGGTTGGTTTTATCCCACATAAATAGGCAGACAGGGAAAAAACAAGACTCAAACTTACTGCACACACACAGAGGTAAGACCGTACGTGCTCAGCGGGAAATAAAGAATCAGGGAGGAAATAAACAGATGAGGTTATTTCCACAACACACTAAATATCACATATGAGATCATCCAAACAGGATCACCACAGCACAAGGACCGGTATAGCAAAATTAAGCTATAATCGGCATGGAGGAACAGGCATCACCATTATTTATTTAAAGGGCAGAGAAATTAACTACTGCTAGACTGGTCACTAATAACCACACAACTGGTCGACGCCCGAGTCTGACTGTGCAACTCAAATGCACCAGGTGGCATGTCAGATTCTGCAGTGTTAACAGGGTCAGAAGTCACCAAGACACTCGGTGAGTTTAAAAAAGCTGAACACCGTGTGACAACTCCATTGCTGTACAAAAAGCATGTTCAAACACGTTTAAAGTTCGCTCAACAACATTTACACAAGCCTGTGGAATACTGGGACAATGTAGTCAGACCAAAATGTAACTCTTTGAATGCCATAATACAGAGGTGTATCTAGGCTTTCCAGCACCCAGGGCAAGAATTCAGTTTCACAAGTCTCACAAGTATGAGATTTGTATACTTCTGGCCACATTCTGATTTGATGTGTCCAGCCTCAGTCAATTCATTTTCATTGAGCTAGTCTGTTCAGAACATGACCACATTTATGTAAATCACATACTTGCAGCTTCATAACCTCCCACTGTCACCGCCAGCACCAGAGAATCTTGACAGCGTGCAGTGTGCGCACTGTGAGAATTCAGAAGGCTGCAGTCACAGAGTGACACATGAAGTGACAGCAGGCTCATCACAAACATGGACATGGACAACCGCTTTAATGCTCCTAACAACATAAATAAAAACACCGTAACCCTTAACTTGTCAGGTGTCACAAGACTTTATTAAAGAGATTGTCTACTACTTTAACATTGATGGCCTTTCCTTAGGATAGATTTCCAATGTCCGATTGGTTAGGGTCCAGCACCTGGTACGCCAGCCAATCGCCTTTTCTAGGTGCCGTGCTGGTGGTGGCAGGTGCCCGGAAGTGCTCAGTTTTGGATCTGCTCGGTCTTATTGTAGTGGCAGCAGCCTCCTATTAAAATCAATGAAGCGGATGTGCAGTACGCTATCAGAGGATGAAGCAGAACCAGAAATAAGCATTTCCAGCCACCTGCACCAAGAACAGCTGATTAGTGGGGGTCCCATTGCGCTCACATCAGAAGCAATGCACAAGTGGGATCGAGGCCTAATGATGAGACATAGTCAGTATCACAACTAAACATTTACGGTACATTCAGGTACCTTATAGATGATGTTGTCTCTAGTTGTTTTTTTTTCTATTCTTCACCTTGTCCTGATGCCATGATGACTTTTCATATTCACATTTCGTCTCTGCAGATTTCCATCTTCTCCGGTCTTCTGCTGCACATCCCGACACAATGCCCCTAAAAATAGCAGAATGATTAGAATACTCCTATTTAAAAATATCTGCCCTACACTGTGCCCCAGAATAAATAATGTCCCTCACTGTGTTCTCTGCACGAAATATGACTTCACACTGTCCCTCTTATGCTACATGCCCTCCACGTTGCACTTTCCTTTCCATACTGAGCCTCTTCACACTGTCCTTTGCACTGTGTCCCCTTGTACTACCCAGTTTTTATACTGTGCTCTCTCATCACACCCCTCCTCGCTGTGGCCTCACACTGTTCTCCCATTCTTCCCCCTCTCCATACCACGTCCCTCCACTACCCAGTCTCTATTCTGTGTCCCCTCACATTTTTTGCATACATTATCGTCTCCTCACTACCTCCTGCGTGTCCATATACTTTTCCACCTCACTCCCCATCCTGCCCACTTGCTCCTCAAACCATGTCACTCTTTATTCTGTGTCCTCAAAATGTTTTCAAGTTTGCTCACCATACCATGTCCGTATACATTCCCCCAATCACTATGTCTGTATACATCACCCCTCATCCTCTCTCTTCCCATACATCACCCCTCATCCTCTCTCTTCCCATACATCACCCCTCATTCTCTCTCTCCCCATACATCACCCCTCATCCTCTCTCTCCCCATACATCACTCCTCATCCTCACTCTCTCCCATACATCACCCCTCATCCTCGCTTTCTCCATACATCACCCCTCATCCTCTCTCGCCCCACACATCACCCCTCATTCTCGCTCTCCCCCATACATCACCCCTCATCCTCGCTCTCTCCATACATCACCCCTCATCCTCTCTCGCCCCACACATCACCCCTCATCCTCGCTCTCCCCCATACATCACCCCTCATCCTCGCTCTCCACCATACATCACCCCTCATCCTCGCTCTCCCTATACATCACCCATCATCCTTGCTCTCCCCCATACATCACCCCTCATCCTCACTCTCCCCCATACATCACCCCTCATCCTCACTCTCCCCCATACATCACCCGTCATCCTCGCTCTCCCCCATACATCACCCCTCATCCTTGCTCTCCCCTGTACATCACCCTTCATCCTTGCTCTCACCATACATCACCTCTCATCCTCTCTCTCCCCATACATCACCCCTCATCCTCTCTCCCCATACATCACCCCTCATCCTCTCTCTCCCCATACTATGTCCAAAGATAGTTCCCTCTCCCCATCCTCTCTCCTCCATACTGTGTCTCTAGATACTGCCCCCTCTCCCTGTCCCCTCATACTGTGTCTACTGATAGTTCCCTCTCCACTTCCTCTGTCCCATCATTCTGTGTCCATAGATACCTCCCCCCTCATCCCATAATGTTACTCTTCGGTGTCACTGTCTTCAGCTCCACACTGGAGCACTTATCATCAGCGCTCTGTGATGCCTCTGCACTGCGGCCCTGACTTCTGGGTCAGCAGTGTGATCAGCTAATCTGATCACATTACAGCCGTCTTTCTGACCCGGAAGTCAGTGCCGCTAGGCACCGCTTCATTTGCCCTCGCGTCTCAAAGATACAAGGACAATTGATCAGTGGGAGCCACACACTGCAGTTTCTATGAGTGCGGCTGTCAGCATGACAGCTACGCTCAAAGAATGGCGGCACCCACTATAGGGCGGCAAACGCATCTGTCAGGGAGACTTTCACTGCGTCGCATAAGGCAGCCCGACAGCGCCCCCTGACAGTTGCGCCCGGGGCAGATGCCCTGCCAGCCCCCCCAGATACACCTCTGCATAATACACAACATGTTTGGAGGCCAAAAGACACTGCACGTTACCTCAAAAACACCCTACAAATAGTGAAATTTAGAGGTGGGAACATCATGGTGGGAACATCATGGTGTTTTTTAGCATATGGCATTGGCAAACTACATGTAATTGAAGGAAGGATAAATAGACAAATGTACAGAGTAATTCTTGATAGAAATCTGCTGCCATCTACCAGTATGATAAAGATGAAACAAGGATGGACATTTTAGCAAGACAATGATCCTAAATGCACAGCCAAGGAAACTCTCAATTGGTTTCAGAAAAAGAAAATAAAGCTGTTAGATTGGCCCAATCACCATACCTGAATCCAATAGAAAGGATCTAAGCTCAGATTTCATAGAAGGCGCTCACGGAACCTTCAGGATTTGAAGAGTGTTTGCGAACTAAAGTGTTACAAAATCACACCTGAACATTGCATGTAACTAGTTTCTCCATACAGGAAGCGTATTGAAGCTGTCATCATCACCAACAAAGGCTTTTGTACGAAGTAATAAATTTCAGTAAGCGTGTTCAAAACTTTTTCTCTATGTAATTTCTCATTATTACAATTAACTTAATTTATGGTCATCTATAGTTTGAGTTCTTTGCCTGCATTGATTGGATGGGTTGTTACTCATATCTGGTGAGTAATTCATGTCAATAGCACCTTTAGAAATATACTTACTTAAATAATTGGTGATGTGTTCAATACTTATTTTACCAGCTGTATTTAGAAACGCCAATGCTACATGTCGTATTACAAATGAATTTTATAGGGCTAATAATTCTGTATGTGTCATGGGAATTTAATAGTTAATAGAATAAGGTAGCATAAACGTTGTATGGAGACGTATATAAAGATGGATATCAGTGAAAGCAATCCCTTAATCTGATTTACATTGAACCATCTATAATTCTCCCACATTTTATTGCATCAGCGTTTATGGCTGGAAGCGATCTTTCCTTTTAAATACACGTGTATGGAAAGATGTGGTCTTACCGTGCACTACTTGTTATGAACTTTCTAAAGGCAGAAAGCTACATTTCATACAACCTTCTTTTACCGCCTCTCGAGATAAAAGTATGTTTCTGTTTGGAGAAACATTAAATCGAATCTGTCCTGGCAGACATCTAAGTGATCATATTGACCGGCATTCTGAAATAGGAAAGACAGTTGTTTGTAGTCTATGCAGTGAGCATGCTCCTATTTAGTCTCTATTAATTGAGCAAACCTTAGTGTTACCATAAGGGTGACAGCTACAGTACCTTATAAATAAGCAAGCAGCAATGTTCTCCCATAAAAAAGCAGCCACATATCACCTAACAGTGACAAATTAAGTCCACTATACAGTGACAGGCACAATCTCTCCATAAAAGTGTATGCTGTAGTATCACATAACAGAGCAAGCCATGTGCCCATGAATAGTGACCACCTTGGTGCCTCCATAACAGTAATAGTCCTAACATTGTGTCACAATGTGACTGCAGGTCAGTCAGGGACAGGGGGCTCCTATACTGTCCCTCATGATACAGGACCCTAGGCTATCCCTGTCCTCAGGGTTACCGCTGACTGTGGTGATGTCTGAGACTCATGCCTGGCTATACTCCTGGCCAAAGCTCAGGGCCTGCTCCAGGTTTTTGTGGGCCCTGGGCAAAAGAGTCTCAGTGGGCCCCATCCACACATAGACATGCACAGATACATACACATACAGGCATACGTACACATACGGTACTTATTTAGAGAGAAATTCACAAAAACACATATAAATAGACATAAATCTATACACAGTCATATACACTGACATACATACAGTCATATGAAAACGTTTGGGCACCCCTATTAATGTTAACCTTTTTTCTTCATAACAATTTGGGTTTTTGCAACAGCTATTTCAGTTTCATATATCTAATAACTGATGGACCGAGAAATATTTCTGGATTGAAATGAGGTTTATTGTACTAACAGAAAATGTGCAATCCGCATTTAAACAAAATTTTACCGGTGCAAAAGTATGGGCACCTCTACATAAAAGTGACATTAATATTTTGTAGATCCTCCTATTGCAAAAATTACAGCCTTTAGTCACTTCCTGTACCTTTTAATGAGTTCCTGGATCCTGGATGAAGGTATATTTGACCATACCTGTTTACAAAACAATTCCATTTCAGTTATGTTTGATGGTCGCCGAGCATGAACAGCCGCTTCACATCATCCCACAGATTTTCAATGATATTCAGGTCTGGGGACTGGGATGGCCATTCCAGAACATTGTAATTGTTCCTCTGCATGAATGCCTGACTAGATTTGGAGCGGTGTTTTGGATCATTGTCTTGCTAAAAATATCCATCCCCTGCGTAACTTCAACTTCGTCACTGATTCTTCCACATTATTGTCAAGAATCTGCTGATACTGAGTTGAATCCATGCGACCCTCAACTTTAAAAAGATTTCCGGTGCCAGCATTGGCCACACAGCCCCAAAGCATGATGGAACCTCCACCAAATTTTACTGTGGGTAGCAAGTGCTTTTCTTGGAATGCCGTGTTTTTTTGCCTCCATGCATAACGCCTTTTTGTATGACTAAATAACTCAATCTTTGTTTCATCAGTCCACAAGACCTTCTTCCAAAATGTAACTGGCTTGTCCAAATGTGCTTTTGCATACCTCAGGCGACTCTGTTTGTGGCGTGCTTGCAGAAACGGCTTCTTTCACATCACTCTCCCATACAGCTTCTCTTTATGCAAAGTGCGCTGTATTATTGACCGATGCACATTGACACCATCTGCAGCAAGATGATGCTGCAGGTCTTTGGAGGTGGTCTGTGGATTGTCCTTGACTGTTCTCACCATTCTTCTTCTCTGCCTTTCTGATATTTTTCTTGACCTGCCACTTCTGGGCGTAACAAGAACTGTACCTGTGTTCTTCCATTTCCTTACTATGCTCCTCACAGTGGAAACTGACAGTTTAAATCTCTGAGACAACTTTTTGTATCCTTCCCCTGAACAACTATGTTGAATAATCTTTGTTTTCAGATCATTTGAAAGTTGTTTTGAGGAGCCCATGATGCCACACTTCATAGGAGATTCAAATAGGAGAACAACTTGCAAGTGGCCACCTTAAATGCCTTTTCTCATGATTGGATACACCTGCCTATGAAGTTCAAAGCTCAATGAGCTTACAAAACCAATTTAGTGGTTTAGTAAGTCAGTAAAAAGTAGTTAGGAGTGTTCAAATCAAGAAATTGATAAGGGCGCCAATACTTTTGCACCGGTCAAATTTTGTTTAAATGCGGATTGCACATTTTCTGTTAGTACAATAAACCTCATTTCAATCCAGAAATATTACTCAGTCCATCAGTTATTAGATATATGAAACTGAAATAGCTGTTGCAAAAACCCAAATTGTTATAAAGAAAAAAGGTTAACATTAATAGGGGTGCCCAAACTTTTTCATATGACTGTAGATACACATCATACATGCACACACACACTATTTTTATATTTTTATATATCTATACTGTACATATATATTTCTAATATTGGGAAGCCGGCAACAGCCTCATTCACCTCTAACAGACATGGCCACACAGAGCACACTAAAACTGCTGTATATACATTACAAGAGAGGCTGGGGACATACACATTACTGGGGGGAGTACATATTACTGAGGAAAAGGGTATACAGGATTTGGGGGGCATACAGCTCTAGAGGAGGGCAGAGAGTCTGAGGTGGGGGAACAAACAGCTCTGAGGTGGGGGGTGACATGCAGCTTTGGGAGTATACTGCACCTGGGTGGAGGGGACATACAACTCTGGGGGTATAGTAGTATGCAGCCCCCATTATTCCTACATATGGTGTTATGAAGCCCCCATATGGCACTATGCAGCTCCCTTATAACATTAAGCAGCTTCCATATAGCACAATGGAAGACCCATATAGCATTAGGCACCTTTATGTAGTATACAGCCCGCATATAGCACAATGCAGACCCAGATAGCATTAGGCATCTCATGTAGTATACAGCCCACATATAGCACAATACAGGCAGCATTAAGCACCTTCATGTAGTATACAGCCCACATATAGCAGAATGCAGACCCAGATAGCAATAGGCACCCTCATGTAGTATACAGCCCACATATAGCACAGTGCAGACCCAGATAGCATTAGGCACCCTCATGTAGTATACAGTCCCTATTAGAGATGAGCTCGAGTTTGGTTCGGTTCGTCAAACGGAGGCCGCGATTGAGTTCGGCTCGACGAACCGTTCGACGAACCTCTCGAACCCCATTGAAAGCAATGGGAGGCAAACACAAACACATAAAAACACATAGAAAACACCTTCAAAGCTGTCCAAAAGGTGACAAACAACTCCCAAGACACCACAAACACATGGGAAAGTGACAAGGACATATACTCATATACTCATGTGAAAACAAAACAGCTGGAAGAGGAAAAAGAGGAGGAGACACAGATATAGGCATGTCATACCCTTCTAAATTCATGTAAAACACATCAAGGGTACTCCAAGCAGAGTCTCCCTTTTTTCCAAAAATTGGGCCCCACAGACACCACTTCAGTGGCATCACTTGTGCCTCAGTTGCAAACCTGACAGGTAGATTTGCATCAAGCACAGTCAAAAATACGCCAGCCTTAACAGTGCCCAGGATGACACCAGGGTAGGTAGCAAAGTCTTTGCTGAACCATGACTTGTTCATCTTGGCTCATTTTTAAAAACACCGCAAGAGGACTCCAAGCAGAGTCTCCCTTTTTTCTAAAAATTGGGCCCCACAGACACCACTTCAGTGGCATCACTTGTGCCCCAGTTGCAAACTTATCAATCAAGAAATAACGTCTGGAACACCATGCTAAGTCTGAACTGGTATGCACACAAGTGACTATGTAAGGGGAATATATGAAAAGCAGAAACTGCTGTGTGAATACTGACATGAAAAATCCAATAGCTATATGTAAGAATGAAGGTATGAAAAATGGAATCTGCATTACTGCCATGAACATATGAATAAAGAGAAATGTAGCTATTGAATTGATCAATGCAACAGAGCATTTTTTTGTTTTTGCACCCAGTTCAGACTTAGCATGGTGTTCCAGACGTTATTTCTTGATTGATTTGTAGTTTTTCGTTTGTGAACCCGGCCCCACCCACACCTATTGCCAGTCCACATTATACGCATATATAGCCTGGGTCTCAGCTTCCCATACATGGTAAGTTTTTTAACTGCATGAGAGGACAAACATTAGCTAGGGACCTCAACGTAGAGAAATACTTTGGCGCAGTGTTGGGGCTCTGTTGCATTGATCAATTCAGTAGCTAAATTTCTATTTATTCATATGTTCATGGCAGTAATGCAGATTCCATTTTTCATACCTTCATTCTTACATATAGCTATTGGATTTTTCATGTCAGTATTCACACACCAGTTGCAAACTTGACAGGTTGATTTGCATGAAGCACATTCCAAAATACGCCAGCCTTTACTCTCCCCAGGATGACACAGGGGTAGTAAAGTCCTTGCGGATCCATGACTTGTTCATCTTGATGAACGTTAGTCAGTCCACATTGTCAGTGGACAGACGCGTGCGCTTATCTGTCAGAACACACCCAGCAGCACTGAAGACACGTTCAGAGACAACGCTGGCTGCGGGACACGACAAGATCTCCAAGGCGTAAGTGGCGATCTCTGGCCATTTTTCAAGATTTGAAGCCCAAAATGAGCAAGGCTCCAGTTGCAAAGTCATGGCATCGATGTTCATTTGGAGATACTCCTGTATCATCCTCTCCAGCCGTTGACTATGTGTCAGACTTCTTGTCTCTTGTGGCCTTGCATTGGATGGTCTAAAAAAATTATGAAACGATTCCATAAAATTGCTGTTACCAGCACAAGATACGGTGTTGCTGGTACGGTTAGACTGCTAATGATAAGACAGTCCCATGCTTGGCAAGTTACAACTGGGAGATTCACTCCGTGCACCACTGGTGTTTGGTGGAAAAGCCGAGCTAAGATTGAGTAACAGCTTCTACTGATACTCCTGCATACGTGCGTCCCTTTCTATAGCTGGAATTATTTCACCAAATTTGGACTTGTACAAGGGATCTAATAGTGTAGCAACCCAGTAGTCATCATTACTTCTAATTCGAACAATCTGAGAGTCATGGTGTAGGTAGTGCAGCAAGAAGGCGCTCATGTGTCTTGCGCATCCTTGCGGACCAAGTCCTCGCTGTGCTTGTAGCGGCGAGGTGATAACCGTGCTTTCTTCCTCTGGCATCTCCCCCCAACCTCGTTCAACCGAAATTTGACCAAGGTCTCCCTCATCTGCTGAGTCTTCCATGCCCATCGAGAGTTCGTCCTCCATTTCTTCCTGGTCTCCTGCACCTTCCTCAACATTTTGGCTGCTACCATGCGCCCTTGTTAATCCCTCTCCCCCACCGTCCCATGCCTGCCGCCTTGGTGATGCTGAACATCTGGACCTTGTAGATGTTGGTATCCCTTGCGCATATGAATCCTCCTGTACTTCCTCCGCTTCCTCTTGTCCCACCCCCTGACTCCGAATAGTGTTTAGCGTATGCTCCAGCATGTAAATGACTGGAATTGTCATGCTGATCATGGCATTGTCAGCACTAAACATATTCATCACCATGTCGAAACTGTGCAGAAGGGTGCATAGGTCCTTGATCTGAGACCACTCCAGCAGCGTGATCTTCCCCACCTCTGCATCTTGTTGGCCTAGACTATACGTCATAACGTATTGCACCAGGGCTCGGCGGTGCTGCCACAGTCGCTGCAACATGTGGAGAGTCGAATTCCAGCGTGTCTGCACATCGCATTTCAGGCGATGAACCGGCAGGCTGAAAGACTTCTGGAGGGATGCAAGTCGATCAGCTGCGGCGGTTGAACGGCGTAAGTGAGCAGAGAGTGACTGTGCCCTGTGCAGAAGCCCATCTAGGCCGGGATAGTAGGTTAAAAATTGGTGGACAACAAGGTTCAACATGTGAGCCATACAAGGCACGCGTGTCACCTTGCCCCGGCGTAGGGCCGCACCCAGGTTTGCAGCATTGTCGCACATGGCCTTCCCTGGCTGCAGGTTGAGTGGAGACAACCATTTAGTAAACTCGCTCGCAAGAGCTGATCACAACTCCTCAGCTGTATGACTCTTATTTCCAAGACATTTCAAGGTAAAGACCGCCTGATGTCATTGAGCTCTGCTGCCAGCATAGTAAGGAGGTGTGCGGGATTCCTTGTGCGCAGTTACAATGCGGGTGGCCTGACCAGTCAGGCTTGGGGCGGAGGTGGAGGACCCAGACGAGGTTGAGGAGGCAGAAGCAGTGGAGGAACTTCGACATACAGAGGATTGACACACAAGTCGTGGGGATGGCAAGACTTGTTCAGCAGACCCTTCTCCATCTCTCACCATAGTTACCCAGTGCCCAGTCAGCGACATGTAACACCCCTGTCCATGCTTACTGGTCCAAGTATCGGTGGTGAAATGCACCCTGTCACACACAGAGTTTCTCAAGGAAGAAATGTTGTGTGCGACATGCTGGTGTAGCGCAGGCAGACCTTTCTTAGAGAAGTAGTGGCGACTGGGCATCGGGTACTGGGGCACTGCGACGGACATAAGGTCTCTAAAATCCGCTGTGTCCACCAGGCGGAAAGGCAGCATTTCGGTAGCCAAGAGCTTACAGAGGGATAAAGTCAACCTCTTAGCTTTGTTATGGCTCGGAGGAAATGGCCTTTTATTTCTCCACATCTGAGGGACCGAGATCTGGCTGCTGTGTGGAGATGGTGTTGAGTAGGGTGTCCCTGGAAAACTGCAGGTCTGTGAGGAAAGTGCAGGCAAAGACATGATGTTGCCTTCATCCAAAGTTGGTGCTCTCGATGTCTCGATGAGAGAGCTGTACACCAGCACTTGTTTCCCCTTCTAAACCAACTGATGACCTACCAAGCAAACTGCCTGTTGCGGTTAAAGAGTTGGAATGTCTGCGTGGAAAAACATGTGTGACAGCTGTCCCCACAGTCATAGAGGATGAAGAGCGCGCGGATGCACTTGAAGGGGCAGACGGTAGTTGGCCCGCTACGCTAGGCCGCATTGTAGCACGGTGAGCTTCTCACTGGGACTTATGCTTGTTATTCATGTGACGATTCATGGAAGAAGTTGTCAAACTAGTGAGGTTTTGGCCTCTACATATAGATTGGCGACAAATCTTACAGATCACATGATTTGGGAGATCCTTTGCGATGTCAAAAAAGGACCAGGCTAGGCAAGGCTTAGAGCCCATGTGACCTGCAGAGCCACCCCGACTTGTGCTTAGTGGCAAAGTTGTGGCTGAGGATGCAGTTGTTGACGTGCTTCCAGTACTCCGACTCTGTCCAGGAAGGCACAAGGTAACTTCGTCGTCAGTCGCATCCTCCTCTGCCTCTGGTGACCTCCTAGAGGGCCTGACTGTGGGTTGACCGTAAGTGGGATCTAGAACTTCATCATCAAGCGTTGTGTTTGCACTCCCCTCGCCCTCAGACCTAACCTCTTCCTGCCCTGACTGAATAGTTAAGTTGTCATCCCAATCAGGTATCTGCATCTCATCATCATCAGTATGTTCCTCATTGTCTCCACCAACAGGTGTTACAGTTTGTGAATGAGGATCTACAATATGCTCAGAAACTTGGTCATCAGGGCCTGAATCAGACTCACAAAGCTTCTAGGCATCACTGCAGATCATTTCCTGGTCTGTACTCACTGTAGCTTGGGAGCAGACCTCTGATTCCCAGCCTATAGTGTGACTGAACAGCTCTGCAGACTCAGCCATCTCTGTTCCACCATACTGTGCAGGGCGGATGGAGACTTGAGAGCTGGGAGAAAGCAAGTGTGATTGGGATGACAACTCAGAGGACTGTTTTTTTTTGGATGTAGTAGTTGAGGTGGAGGAGAGGGCACTTGTTGGAGCACTTGAGATCCATTCAAGCATGTTCTTTTTTTGTGCATCATCTACCTTTCTTACAGTTGTTCAGTTCCGTAAGAAAGGGAGCACATCTGATTGTCCACGGAAAGTAGTAAACATCTTACTTTTGCTGGAAGATGGCCTTTCTTCAGCAGATGTTAATGTAGCTTTCCCACCTACCCCACGGACACAAACTTTTTTCCTTTTCCAACACGCCTGTTCCCCTTTCCACCAGCATCTGTCCTTTTGCCACTCATTTTGTTAGCAACAAGATTGGACACTTAAAATGTCGTAGCAAAAATGGAGAGGTGGTGTAGATTGAAGAGGTGGTCTAGCTTTATTGACAGCTGAAGAACCAACACTGACTATCACAGTCAATTTTAGTATGCCCCTAACAGTGGCAGCACAGTTTGCAATTAGAATTGCGCAGCAAAAATGGGCTGGTGGGTAGAATGCATGGGTGCTGTGGGTCAGTGGACAGCAAAGGGACACTAAGTTAGTATTCCAGACACTTTTAGGATGGCAGAAAAAGTGTCAGCTCTTTGGGGAAATAAAATAGCGTGGCAAAAATGGGCAGGTGGGTAGAATGCACAGGTGCTGTGGGTCAGTGGACAGCCAAGGAACACTAAGTTAGTATTCCAGACACTTTTAGGATGGCAGAAAAAGTGTCAGCTCTTTGGGGAAATAAAATAGCGTGGCAAAAATGGGCAGGTGGGTAGAATGCACGTGTGCTGTGGGTCAGTGGACAGCAGAGGAACACTAAAGGGGGCTTTACACGCTACGACATCGCTAATGCGAACTCGTTGGGGTCATGGAATTGGTGATGCACATCCAGCCGCATTAGCGATGCCGTTGCGTGTGACACCTATGAGCGATTTTGCATCGTTGCAAAAATGTGTAAAATCGCTCATCGGTGACATGAGGGTCCATTCTCAAAAATCGTTACTGCAGCAGTAACGAAGTTGTTCCTCGTGCCTGCTGCAGCACACATCGCTCCGTGTGACACCGCAGGAATGAGGAAGCTCTCCTTACCTGCCTCCCGGCCGCTATGCTGAAGGAAGGAGGTGGGCGGGATGTTACATCCCGCTCATCTCCGCCCCTCCGCTTCTATTGGGCGGCGGTTCAGTGACGCAGCTGTGACGTCGCTGTGACGCTGAACGAACCGCCCCCTTAGAAAGAAGGTGGTTTGCCGGTCACAGCGACATCGCCGGGCAGGTAAGTAGTGTGACGGGTCTGGGCGATGTTGTGCGGCACGGGCAGCGATTTGCCCGTGTCGCACAACAGATGGGGGCGGGTACCCACGCTAGCGATATCGATACCGATATCGCAGCGTGTAAAACGGTCTTCAGTTAGTATTCCAGACACTTTAAGGATGGCAGAAAAAGTGTCAGCTCTTTGGGGAAATAAAATAGCGTGGCAAAAATGGGCAGGTGGGTAGAATGCACGGCTGCTGTGGGTCAGTGGACAGCAAAGGAACACTAAGGGGTACTTTGCACACTACGACATTGCAGGTGCGATGTCGGTGGGGTCAAATCGAAAGTGACGCACATCCGTCATCGCTGTCGATATCGGAGTGTGTAAATCGTTTTTGATACAATTAACGAACGCAAAAGTGTCGAAATCGTATCATCGTTGTAGCATCGGTCATTTCCATAATTTCGGAAGGACCGATGTTATGATGTTGTTCCTCCTTCCTGCGGCAGCACACATCGCTGTGTGTGAAGCCGCAGGAGCGAGGAACATTTCCTACCTGCGTCCCGCGGCTCACGCCGGCTATGCGGAAGGAAGGAGGTGGGCGGGATGTTTACGTCCGCTCATCTCCGCCCCTCCGCTTCTATTGGCCTCCTGCCGTGTGACGTCGCTGTGACGCCGCACGACCCACCCCCTTAGGAAGGAGGCGGGTCGCCGGCCAGAGCAACGTCGCAGGGCAGGTAAGTCCATGTGAAGCTGCAGTAGCGATAATGTCCGCTACGGCAGCTATGACAAAAGATCGCAGCTGCGACGGGGGCGGGGACTATCGCGCTCGGCATCACAGCAATCGGCTTGCGATGTCGTAGTGTGCGAAGTATCCCTCAGTTAGTATTCCAGACACTTTTAGGATGGCAGAAAAAGTGTCAGCTCTTTGGGGAAATAAAATAGCGTGGCAAAAATGGGCAGGTGGGTAGAATGCACGGGTGCTGTGGGTCAGTGGACAGCAAAGGAAGCCTCACTTTCTATCCCTGCTAATCAAAAAATGCAGCAAGGAATTGCCTGAGCTGAGGTAGCCAGACGCTGTTATCTAAATCCCTACACAGCGTTTGCACGGACCTGCCTAGCAGCTATGGCTATGAACGCCTGTAAATCAGCCCTGAAAAGGGCTGAAATAACCAGTAGTCCCTAATCCCTAAAGCGCTGTGTAGATTGCACTGTATCTCTATAGCGCACACAGCAGCAGCAGCGGGAGCGGTGACTGTCACCCTTACGCAGCAGAGACATAATGGTGGCGACAGGCAAAATGGCCATGTCTTTTAAGGCAGGGTTCCCCAATTCCAGTCCTCAAGGCCCACCAACAGTGCATGTTTTCAGGATTTCCTTAGCATTGCACTGCTGTTGGAACCAGCACCTGGGCAGGTAATTACATTAACACCTGTGCAATACTAAGGAAATCCCAAAAACCTGCACTGTTGGTGGGCCTTGAGGACTGGAGTTGGGGACCTCTGTTATAAGGCAAGTACATGTGACATGCACAGCCTATGACACATGCCCTTGCTTGTCTTGGAAAAATCCACTTTGCAGTGTGTGTCTCTGTGATTTGCTGACAGCCTGGCCCGCCCCACTGTACGCGCGGTTAGGGGGAAAAAAAAAATGGCGATCGGCATTCCCTCAGCACTCAGCAGCTGCACTAATCTAAATCACGTCCCCCGCACACTATACGCTGAATTTTGATAATAGCGTGATTCACAGTGACTCACACTATTACAGTGAAAAGCCAGCTACTAACTAGCTAGGCTTTTTGTTGATCGAACCGTTCTCGAACGCTACTCGAACTGTCGAGCTTTTAGCAAAAGGCTCGAGTTCGTCGAACATGAAATTGGCAAACCTCGAGCCTCGAACATCGCTCATCTCTAGTCCCTATATACCACAGTGCAAAGCCAGATAGCTTTAGGCACCCTTATGTAGTGCAGAGCCCCTATATAGTACACTGCAGAGTCAGATAGCATTAGGCACCCTCATGTAGTATACAGCCACTATATACCACAGTGTAGAGCCAGATAGCATTAGACACCCTCATGTAGTACACAGCCCCTACTGTATATAGCAGAGTGCAGACCCAGATAGCATTAGGTGTCCTCATGTAGTACACAGCCCCTATATAGCACAGTGCAGACCCAGATAGCATTAGGTATCCTCATGTAGTACATAGCCCTATATAGTAAAATGCAGACCCAGGTAGCACAGTGCAGAGCCAGCATTAGGCACCGTTATGTAGTATACAGCCTGTATATAGGACAGCCTGTATATAGCACAGTGTATATATCACAGTGCAGAGCCAGATAGCAGTAGGCACCCTCATGTAGGATACATGCTGTATATAGGACAGCCTGTATATAGGACAGTGCAGAGCCAGATAGCAGTAGGCACCCTCATGTAGTATACAGCCTGTATATAGCACAGTGCAGAGCCAGATAGCAGTAGGCACCCTCATATAGTATACAGCCTGTATATAGGACAGCCTGTATACAGCACAGTGCAGAGCCAGATAGCAGTAGGCACACTCATATAGTATATAGCCTGTATATAGGACAGCCTGTATACAGCACAGTGCAGAGACAGATAGCAGTAGGCACCCTCATATAGTATATAGCCTGTATATAGGACAGACTGTATACAGTGCAGAGCCAGATAGCAGTAGGCACCCTCATATAGTATATAGCCTGTATATAGGACAGCCTGTATACAGCACAGTGCAGAGCCAGATAGCAATAGGCACCCTCATATAATATATAGCCTGTATATAGAAAAGCCTGTATACAGTACAGTGCAGAGCCAGATAGCAGTAGATACCCTCATATAGTATATAGCCTGTATATAGGACAGCCTGTATACAGCACAGTGCAGAGCCAGATAGCAGTAGGAACCCTCATATAATATATAGCCTGTATATAGAAAAGCCTGTATACAGTACAGTGCAGAGCCAGATAGCAGTAGATACCCTCATATAGTATATAGCCTGTATATAGGACAGCCTGTATACAGCACAGTGCAGAGCCAGATAGCAGTAGGAACCCTCATATAATATATAGCCTGTATATAGGAAAGTCTGTATACAGCACAGTGCAGAGCCAGATAGCAGTAGGCACCCTCATATAATATATAGCCTGTATATAGGACAGCCTGTGTACAGCACAGTGCAGAGCCAGATAGCAGTAGGCACCCTCATGTAGCATACAGTGATTAATACTCACTTTTCCTCATTTTCCCCTGCTCCGGGTCTCCTCGGCGCGTCCACTGCTATCGCTCTGAGATTTCAGCAGGCGCGCAGTGATGGCGTCACCGCATTCCGCTGCATAGTTGTCAGAGCGCCGACACTCACAGAGGGGAGAATGATAAGAGAGGGAGCGCGCCGCTCACTCTCTCATCATTGCTCCCAATTGTATCGGCAACTGTGATGCCGATACAATTGAAAGCGCGATCCTCTGCGGGGGGAGGGGGTGGTGACAGCGCGGGGGGAGGGCACCCCTGAGTAGCGGTGCACCACTCCTGTCCGTGGGACAAAAAGTAGTGATAGGTAGCGACTCAAGAACAATATAAACCTATATGAGAAAGTGAGTCAAGAATCCACCAGTAAATTAAATGCAAAAGGACTTAATTTATTGAACATATAGTATAAATAATATACAGTACAAAACAACACAAAGGGTGCTCAGCAAGGAATTCAAGTAGGAGGGACACAACATTGCAGGATACGACTACATAAATAGGGTGGGTGTAAAGTGCACGTGCAGAGTAGCAGCAAAAGTAGTTGTTAAATTCAGTATAATACATAGCCTTCCAGGCCCACCGCTGAAGGTAAAGTGCGCACATAAGAAGATTTAAATAGTCAAAGGGCCAAGAGCGTCGTGTGACAGGGCACTCACCCATAATCCCCTAATGTCCAGCAATGTAGGTTCCCTCCAAGACCCCTATGCGCGTTTCGCGTGGGCTTCTTCCAGGGGGTCGTACGGTTAGTGTGTCAAACGGGGTTTAAATAGTCCCAACATCCTATGTCCGTCATCGCAGCCATTAAAATACGGCGCATGCGCAGTCCGCACACGCGTCGGGCGGAGGTCGCGTCAGCCATCCAGAGATGGAACTGAGAAGGGGAAATCCCCTGTAGACGTCATGCTCAGACACTGGCCACAAAAAGGTGTCAGCGACATCCGTCCGCCAATCACGGACCGCGCATGCGCACCAGAACCAGTAGGCTCGGCCGTCCTACCGGTGCCATCATGGAAGGGGAATTATCCGACCAAGACAGCCACCGCTGGACGCCATATTCAGAAGGTCACATTAGATCAAAACACAATATGTAATACGTGAGCACTTTAAGCAGCAAAACACAGCGAGCTATCCAGGATGTCATATAAAAGGTACATACACGTATTTATAGATAGAAAGAAAAGAACTCACAGGAACAAACAGTAAGAAACTAAAGGAGAAAAGTAAGAGAAGTAAAGGAGCAACAAAAGGACAACAAGAGTTAACACCACAATCGATCACAATAACAATGAACAAAACCACCAAGTCTGGAGCAAACCATCTCTGCAGAACAGTATAGACAAGCTATAGCTGGCACTAATGGAAGTGTCCAGACAGCATATCAAGGAGAGGAGTGAATATGACTGGCTCTCCCACAGCATGTGACTAAAGAACATTAACAAGTAGACAAGCAGAGATTAACCCTTGCTAGCCTGCCTATGAACTAGTTAGAAGTTAGACAGAATGCAAGAATCTGGAGTTTCCACAGATCCTGATGCCGCCTTGATAGTCGGCGGTGCTTGCAAAACCCTTTCTGTGGCACACTGCTAGCTATTATCTCCCTTGAAAAGTTTGTGGCAAGTTAGAATGTTATTCCCTATCCAACCGCTAGGACCTCCACGAATCCCAAGAGCCCTGTTTTGATGCAGCGGAAGTTGATCGTGCACACCTTTGCACCATTCATTCTCTTTGGACCTGACAAAATTGGCTGAGCACAGATCTAGGCTATCTTTGGTAGTAACATAGAGGTATGAATGGAGCAGAGGTGCGCATGTACTTTAACTCCTTCACGACCGAGAATGTAACGGTACATCCTAAATCATGAAGGAGTAATTGTTGCTGGCTGCTACGGTGAGCCAGAGGCGATCCATGCACATGTCTGCTAAATTCTACGGCAGACATGTGTGCCTTGCAGGCGCTGGTGGATATCCGCAATCCACCTGCGCCTGTTAACCCCATAAATTGCGCTGTCAAAATGTGACAGTGTGATTTAAAGCAGCACAGTAGGTAACGCGCACTTAACTGCTGCCATCAGAGGCCCCATGACGTGATTACAAGGAGCCGATGATCACTTCCTGTTACAGCCGGCAGAGAGTTGTCTGTAACAGAAGATGAGCATTTCTGCTGATTTGAGATGTGCAGCTCTGATCAGGAGAAATGAATAAGTGATCAGACTGCTGATCCTTATAGCCCCCTAGGGGGACTAGTAAAAAAAAAAAGTAAAAAAAAAGTAAAAAAAAATAAAAACAAATAAAAAACCCTAAAAGTTCAAATCACCCCCCCATTCGCCTAATTGAAAATTAAAGGGTAATAAATATAAAAAATATACACGCATTTGTTATTGCTACGTTGAGAAATGCCCAATCTATCAAAATATAAAATCAATTAACCTGATTGGTAAACGGCGTAGCGGCAAACAAATTCCAAATGACAAATTTATGTTTTTTTGGTTGTCACAAATTTTGCACAAACTGGAATAACAGGGGACCAAAATATAGCGTCTGCTCAAAAAAGGTATCATTAAAAACATCAGCTCAAGACGCAAAAAATAAGCCATCACAGAGCCCCATATCTCAAAAAATGACAACCCATATCCCAAAAAATGAGAACGCTACGGGTCTCAGAAAATGGCGCAAAAAGTGTGCCAATTTTTTTGGGACCAACTTCAGATTTTTTTCTTAACCCCTTAGATAAAAGTAAATCTATATATGTTTGGTGCCTATGAACTTATACCAACCTGAGGCATCACACCGACACATCAGTTTTACCATATAGTGAACATGTTGAATAAAATAGGCCAAAAACAATCATGCAATCGCACATTTATTGCAAAATTTCAGCATTTGGAATTTTTTTTGCTGTATGATAAGACTTATGGTTTCATTTAAAAGTACAACTCGACCCGCAAAAAAACAAACCCTTATATGGCAAGATTGAAGAAAAAAATAAAAAAAGTTACAGCTTTCGGAAGAAGGGGAACAAAAAATAAAAACAAAAACTGGAAAATCGCCCAGGGTTAAGGGGTTAAAGCATCGTTCTTAGAGTCATTGGGGGTCATAGCAGTGAAGTCCCAGTAGTTGGACTCCCATTGTTTGGTAGAAACCCTTTATGTGTCAATTGCAATTTGCAATGCTCTTATAAGTAGTATCCACAATATTACTATTCACTAGTTAAACATTATTATTATTTGGGTAAGAACCATTGATTCCACAGTACTGTACATGTGAAAAAGAGTTTACAAACAAAATAGAAAATACATATAGAAACTGGGTCAGGTTTTCTTTATTCTGATTGATCATTACTTTGTGTCTTGCACTACAGTGCCCTATGTAATAGGATGGAGATAGGAATATTTTTTGTATTCTGTGGAAATACAAAAATACAGTCTGTCCACCCATAATCTGTCCTCCACCATTAACTTGAGAACGGCAGCAGGTATATGCATAGAAATAGCGTCGAGGTATAGTAAAGTAGCCATGCGCTACGCAATGAAACCACCTATAGTGCCACCTGGTGGAAAACAACAGAGTTAGCATTTTTATCTCGAAAACGGAACGAGATAGAGAAACAAAATGAATTACAAAGTTGTAGGGCATCATCAATTCAGTACGAATCGACACCTTGCATATAGAAATGCTATGATTAGAATGTGTAAAACTCACAAGGCTGCGGATGTGAAGCGATACCTCATGGAGACCTTCCTACAAGTTATTGGGTATGGTGGCTGCATGGCGTGGCCTCCACGCTCACCTGACCTGACCCCATTGGACTTCTTTCTGTGAGGTCACATCAAACAGCAGGTGTATGCAGCCCCTGCACCAACATTGCAGGACCTACGACGACGTATCACAGATGCTTGTGCAAACGTGTCACCTACCATATTGCACAACATGCAGCAAGATACAGTATGCTGTCCAGAGTCCAGATGTGCATTGCAGCTGATGGTGGCCACTTTGAGCATCAAAGTTAAATGAGCGCCATGTGCGTGACCAGCATTCAATGTTTTGGGGGGGTCATGGGTTTCATATCATAGCATTTCTGTATGCAAGGTGTCGATTCGTATTGAATTGATGATGCCCTACAATTTTTTAATTCACTTTTTTTCTCTATCTTGTTCCGTTTTCGAGATAAAAATACTAACTCCGTTGTTTTCCACCAGGTGGCGCTATAGGTGGTTTCATTGCGTAGCGCATGGCTACTTTACTATACCTAGACACCACTTCTATTCCTATAGCTGCCTCCGTTCTCAAGTTAATGGCGGTGGACAGGATATGGGTGGACACACTGTATAATGCTGAACTTCAGGGACTGAGATTTGAAGGAGGAGAGGTGGACTTCGTACTTGGTCACTACTCGTAAAAGGGTGTCCGCTCCAGTTGCACCATTACATTTTATTTTTAAGAAATATAACTTTTTATTTTCTATGTTATATGTACGATATAAAAATTCATCTAGCTGTGATAGCCTTTACAGATTTTTCTCTCATATTTAGCTAGTTGTTATCCGATAGGTCATTTTATTAAGCAGACGCCACACCATGTTCTTTAAAAATCCAGTAGACATAGAAAATATAGAGAAGAGGGGAGAAGAGAACGAGCACATTTAGAAGCAGAGAAAGATGAGTCTGTGCTGGCACATCCCAAGTTAGCTTTCAGTTGTTTTATGTATTTTTAGCCTGGAGGAGGCTGCCTATCTCTAGTAACATACATAAGCCGCACAGCACATGTCTATTTTTATTGTGGTTTTGGTATGGATTAGATATCAGGAAGGAGCCCACCCACTACAGGGTCACACATACGGGGGGGCTATTTCTGAACTAAAATATTATCCTCAGCAGATGAAAAAACGGTCATAAATGGCACCTGTGTTCATCTCCAAGAATCTAAAAATTGAGGTTGGATTGGTATATTTTTATTTTTAAAGTAGATACCTTACAACTATATATATATATATATATATATATATATATATATATATATATATACATACATATATATACACACAGTATATATAGAGGTGTGCCGCCCCGGGCCGTGTGGCTCGAGGGATTCTACCGGACCCGGGGGTCGCGCGGACACTTCAAATAAAAAGGGGACGTATTTGCACGAGATTTGCCGTAAACTGTCTGTGACGCCACCCACGTTGTGTGATGAAATGTAGCACCACCGCTGCTGTTGTGGGGCACCCGGGGGATGATGGCAGCTGGATGTTGACCACTCAGTGGGTAGGGATGGATGCCCCGGGGCCCAGTGTCTCTTATGCTGAGGATGGTGACTTCAGGGGCCGGAGCGCCCAGTCGGACCGGGGGTCGGGTGTATCTGGTCCCACACCTGGGCTGGTGGTCTGTATCACTTTCCTCTGCACTCTGTGTTTGGTGTGGTGGACTTCCCGGTGTGAAACACGGGAGTCCACTCCCGATCCTTTTGTTGGGAGCCTTGCCCGCTGATACTGGCCCGTGGGATCTACCGGGCCCTGGCGGATGCCCTATCCCCCGCGGTGGGCTGTTGTCTGCTTTTGGGACCTTGGTTGGGACAGGACCTATAATCCTGCTCTCAATTGGTTAGGTAGCTAGGCCGTTGGTTCCGGTCCTGGCTTCAGGGTCCAAGTACCCTCTCTGTGCACGGTTTCCGGGTCGGTTCTCCAGTGTCGGTACCGGTGGGCTCCAACCCTGTCCCGGTCCACCTAGGATCTCCGGCAGCCGTCTTCCCGTCTCCTGACAGACACGGACCACCGTCTGCCACCTAGCCAGCACGCCGGGGTTCCAACCCCGACGCCTTTTTTTTCTGTCTCAGCCTTTACTTTCTCCTCCTCAACTACTCCACTCCACTCCACTTGAACTACAACTTGCAACTGCTGCTTTTCCCGCCCCGGGTTCTCCAGACCACTAAGTGGGCGTTCTCCATCCGCCTGGTCCCGCCCACTGGTGTGCCTTTCCTACCCTGGGGGGTGACTAGGGTTTCTGGTCGGCTATGTGTAACCCTGTGTGGGATGGTGTTATGCGCGGGCCTTTACTGTGTGACTACCTGGATTTGCCATGGCGTCACATTGTATATATATATATATATATCTATATATATATATATACAGTCATATGAAAACGCTTTGGGCACCCCTATTAATGTTAACCTTTTTTTCTTTATATAATTTGGGTTTTTGCAACAGCTATTTCAGTTTCATATATCTAATAACTGATGGACTGAGTAATATTTCTGGATTGAAATGAGGTTTATTGTACTAACAGGAAATGTGCAATCTGCATTTAAACAAGATTTGACAGGTGCAAAAGTATGGGCACCTCAACATAAAAGTGACATTAATATTTTGTAGATCCTCCTTTTGCAAAAATAACAGCCTCTAGTCGCTTCCTGTAGCTTTTAATGAGTTCCTGGAACCTGGATGAAGGTATATTTGACCATTCCTGTTTACAAAACAATTCCAGTTCAGTTAAGTTTGATGGTCGCCGAGCATGGACAGCATGCTTCAAATCATCCCACAGATTTTCAATGATATTCAGGTCTGGGGACTGGGATGGACATTCCAGAACATTGTAATTGTTCCTCAGCATGAATGCCTGAGTAGATTTGGAGCGGTGTTTTGGATCATTGTCTTGCTAAAAATATCCATCCCCTGCGTAACTTCAACTTCGTCACTGATTCTTGCACATTGTCAAGAATCTGCTGATACTGAGTTGAATCCATGCGACCCTCAGCTTTAACAAGATTCCCGATGCCGGCATTCGCCACACAGCCCCAAAGCATGATGGAACCTCTACCAAATTTTACTGTGGGTAGCAAGTGCTTTTCTTGGAATGCCGTGTTTTTTTGCCTCCATGCATAACGCCTTTTTGTATGACCAAACAACTCAATCTTTGTTTCATCAGTCCACAGGACCTTCTTCCAAAATGTAACTGGCTTGTCCAAATGTGCTTTTGCATACCTCAGGCGACTCTGTTTGTAGCGTGCTTGCAGAAACGGCTTCCTTTGCATCACTCTCCCATACAGCTTCTCCTTGTGCAATGTGCGCTGTATTGTTGACCGATGCACATTGACACCATCTGCAGCAAGATGAAGCTGCAGGTCTTTGGAGGTGGTCTGTGGATTGTCCTTGACTGTTCTCACCATTTTTCTTCTCTGCCTTTCTGATATTTTTCTTGGCCTGCCACTTCTGGGCTTAACAAGAACTGTACCTGTGTTCTTCCATTTCCTTACTATGTTCCTCACAGTGGAAACTGACAGTTTAAATCTCTGAGACAACTTTTTGTATCCTTCCCCTGAACAACTATGTTGAATAATCTTTGTTTTCAGATCATTTGAGAGTTGTTTTGAGGAGCCCATGATGCCACACTTCATAGGAGATTCAAATAGGAGAACAACTTGCAAGTGGCCACCTTAAATACCTTTTCTCATGATTGGATACACCTGCCTATGAAGTTCAAAGCTCAGTGAGGTTACAAAACCAATTTAGTGCTTTAGTAAGTCAGTAAAAAGTAGTTAGGAGTGTTCAAATCAAGAAATTGATAAGGGTGCCCATACTTATGCACCTGTCAAATTTAGTTTAAATGCAGATTGCATATTTTCTGTTAGTACAATAAACCTCATTTCAATCCAGAAATATTACTCAGTCCATCAGTTATTAGATATATGAAACTGAAATAGCTGTTGCAAAGACCCAATTTGTTATAAAGAAAAAAGGTTAACATTAATAGGGGTGCCCAAACTTTTTCATATGACTGTATAAGTCTTTACTAGGTTATGTCCATTAACCTAAAAATTGAAGCCCACATGAATCTATCTTCAAGAAACTCATTCAAATACCAACATGGAGACTGATTTTAGAAATAGCTAAATCCAGAGAAATTCAATAGGGGTCATACTCATGAACCTGGGAAAATAGGTTTTCTCAAAAATGAAATTTATTACCTATCCATTGGGAAAAGTATCTAAACTATCATAGATTAGTTATCTAATGTACAAAACAGCTGCCAAGTTTAGAAAGGTACTTATAATGTGATACAATTAGGAGTAAATAGTATGTAAATGGATCACCCTGAAAACCCTAAGACCTCATTCAGATGTCTGTTTTTTACATACAGTGCTATGCAAAATGTTTATAACAGAACAATAGAGAAGGGGTTGATGCCGCGCTATTCATCAGGAAGGAGAACAGAGATGATCAATGTTCCTTTATTGTAGCTTGTGTCTATGCGTTTCAGGAGCTCTGCTCCCTTCATCAGGATATACAGCACATAAACAACATATCTCTACAGAGATTTGTGTGTGTGACTGGTTTGCCTAACTGGGGTGTGGGGTGTGTTGTTGTAGTACCTGTGACGGCCTGGCTTATCCAGGGCGCCACACATTCCTTTCATTTTCCCCGGATATAAACCGGGTAAGACCCTATTGTGCTTTTTCTCTCCACAGTTTTATCTCGTTTTATGCAAAATGTTTAGACAGGTGTGAAAAAAATGCTGCAAAGTAAAGATAGTTAAAAAAAAGGAGGGGTGGGGGTATTTGTATCTTTAACAATTAAGAGCAAAGTGAATGAATGAACAAACAGAAATCAAATTGATGTATCCTCCCTTTGACATCAATATAGCATCAATTCTTCAAGAAACACTTGTACTAGTATATGAAAAACTAGTCTGGAAGGTTTTAACAAACATCTTAGACAACAAACCACAGATCTTCTGTAGATTTAGTTTTAGACAAATCCTCCCCTCTTCATGCAAACACATATTATTATTTGAAGAACTCCTGGATCTTATTTATCCTGAATATAGTTATTAATGGACATTGGCTGTATGTCTGGAGATGTTGCCCTGCTGCAGAATAAATTTGGAGCTCATAAGCTGCATCCGTTCCACAAAAAGCAGATTCAAGCTGTGTTACACAGCCAGCATATGTCTCCAATAGCAGCAGTTGGAGTGAGCGTTAATTGCTGCTATTAATCCAGTAAATGCAGGTGAAATAACTGACAGAGCCATGTAAAGCGAGCCATACTTCCTGTAGCTGTACCTGTATTCCATTGGCCCCCTGCAACATGATCGCAGTGTGCCATTGTGTTGCCATGACAGCCTTCATATATTGACGGTACTCCTGTTAAAACCAGCCTGTGGATAGGGAAACCAGCCGGGGAGGAAGCAAAAGAGTATAAAGACATTACAGCACAGGATTGCAGATAATGCTTTTTTTTTTTTAGGTAAAACATTTATTAAAAATAGGCAGATAAATGTTTTGCCTCACAAAAATAATCAGCTACAGTCATATGTAAAAGTTTGGGCACCCCTATTAATGTTAACCTTTTTTCTTTATAACAATTTGGGTTTTTGCAACAGCTATTTCAGTTTTATATATCTAATAACTGATGGACTGAGTAATATTCCTGAATTGAAATGAGGTTTATTGTACTAACAGAAAATATGCAATCTGCATTTAAACTAAATTTGACAGGTGCATAAGTATGGGCACCCTTATCAATTTCTTGTTTTGAACACTCTTAACTACTTTTTACTGACTTACTAAAGCACTAAATTGGTTTTGTAACCTTATTGAGCTTTGAACTTCATAGGCAGGTGTATCCAATCATGAGAAAAGGTATTTAAGGTGGCCACTTGCAAGTTGTTCTCCTATTTGAATCTCCTATGAAGAGGGGCATCATGGGCTCCTCAAAACAACTCTCAAATGATCTGAAAACAAAGAGTATTCAACATAGTTGTTCAGGGGAAGGATACAAAAAGTTGTCTCAGAGATTTAAACTGTCAGTTTCCGCTGTGAGGAACATAGTAAGGAAATGGACGAACACAGGTACAGTTCTTGTTAAGCCCAGAAGTGACAGGCCAAGAAAAATATCAGAAAGGCATAGAAGAAGAATGGTGAGAACAGTCAAGGACAATCCACAGACCACCTCCAAAGACCTGCAGCATCATCTTGCTGCAGATGGTGTCACTGTGCATCGGTCAACAATACAGCGCACGTTGCACAAGGAGAAGCTGTATGGGAGAGTGATGCGAAAGAAGCCGTTTCTGCAAGCACGCCACAAACAGAGTCGCCTGAGGTATGCAAAAGCACATTTGGACAAGCCAGTTACATTTTGGACGAAGGTCCTGTGGACTCATGAAACAAAGATTGAGTTGTTTGGTCATGTAAAAAGGCGTTATGCATTGAGGCAAAAAACCACGGCATTCCAAGAAAAGCACTTGCTACCCACAGTAAAATTTGGTGGAGGTTCCATCATGCTATGGGGCTGTGTGGCCAATGCCGGCACCGGGAATCTTGTTAAAGTTGAGGGTCGCATGGATTCAACTCAGTATCAGCAGATTCTTGACAATAATGTGCAAGAATCAGTGACGAAGTTGAAGTTACGCAGGGGATGGCTATTTCAGCAAGACAATGATCCAATACAATGCTCCAAATCTACTCATTCATTCATGCAGAGGAACAATTACAATGTTCTGGAATGGCCATCCCAGTCCCCAGACCTGAATATCATTGAACGACTGTGGGATGATTTGAAGCGTGCTGTCCATGCTCGGCGACCATCAAACTTAACTGAACTGGAATTGTTTTGTAAGCAGGAATGGTCAAAAATACCTTCATCCAGGATCCAGGAACTCATTAAAAGCTACAGGAAGCGAGTAGAGGCTATTTTTGCAAAAGGAGGATCTACAAAATATTAATGTCACTTTTATGTTAAGGTGCCCATACTTATGCACCTGTCAAATTTAGTTTAAATGCAGATTGCACATTTTCTGTTAGTACAAGAAACCTCATTTCAATTCAAAAATATTACTGAGTCCATCATTTATTAGACATATGAAAGTGAAATAGCTGTTGCAAAAACCCAAATTGTTATAAAGAAAAAAGGTTGACATTAATAGGGGTGCCCAAACTTTTTCATATGACTGTATGATCCCATGCTGTAATGTCTGTATACTCTTTTGCATCCTCCCTTGCCCAAGGGATATGGTATGATCAGACCATGTTCCTGTACAGTCGGACACATCCATTACACAGTACATAGCAGGGACATATATGCAAGATTTCAGCACAGGAATATTTTTTTAAAATACATCCAATTGAGGAAATTATTATTATTCCAAGATCTATTGAACTTTAAAATTGAGTTTGTTAGTGGGAAAATGTAGCGCCCCTGAAGCCATCAGAGAGCTACAAGGTACTGTATCCCCATCAGGGTGCAGGGCCTACCTCCAGGGACCCAGAAGACCAGTGCTGGTAACAACAAAAGCATCCCAGTTAATCCCTGTTTTTCCCCAAATTCCCCATAGACTGGTGCCAGACTAGAGTTGGACCTAATGGAGGCCACCTAGAGGTGGAGCCGATCCAGTCCACTAGACGACCAGGTGGGAGGGGCAGACAGTGGACAGTGAGACAGTCAGAGTCAGAACAGAACAGAGAGAGGAAGTGAGCGGAAGCACTGACAGGAGTGTGACAGTGACCTGAGGGCCCAGGTGTTTGGTTGCCGGTGGAGTACGGTGGAGTTCTCCCAGAACCATAGCACCGATGGGGTACAGAATCCTAGGTCAGGCAAACACTCCAGGCAGACCTGATAAAATCTACACAGTGAGGGGACCATCAAGGACCTCACTGACCTTGAAGTTCGGGACTCAGTAGCAACGGGAGAATCGGGGAACAGGACCAGAGACTCCGACCCCACAGGGTTCACACAACCGTCATATGGACTACCGTTGAGAGACTACCAGGAGGGGACCCCCAGATGCTCCAAGCCACGGGGACCCACCAACCAAACACAGGTGCAGGAGAAAGAAGGCACCAGATCACCAAACCAGCACTGGGATTAAGGGGACCAGCCTTCCTCGGGTGACCAGTTTCCATCTCACTGCGAGTAACGGAACCAGTTACACTACAACCCATTGTGTGGCCTACCTTCTTTCTGCGCCCATCCTCATCACCTATCCTCTGGGGTCCGGCCCTGCTTGCGGAGGGTCTAACATCCAGGCTGCCACCAACACCAGCCCCAGTAGTGAGAACTGTACACCGCCCAGGACCGAGTACCCCATAGCCCTGGGCGACACAGCTTTTTCCTGGCGTCACGAACAGGATTGAACTGGACCCGGTTATACCGGGTGACGTGTGCCTTATAGACTCTGTTTTATGGACTGTGTTTTACTATTGGTGAAACCGCCGCCATTTTTGGTGTAAAAAGTGACTGCGCCACAGCAGTGAAAAAGGCGCAAAAGGGTATCCCGCCCACGGTTCCTGTAAGCGCGGGTGGAAGGGGGCAGTGACCTGACCTGGAAGTTCCCGAAGAGCTCCGGTCCCACGAGAGAGTGGTGAGAAACCCCAAGGGGGACGGGAAGATGCAGGCGCCTGGTGACGGGAATGCAGCGGGGCCTGCTCCAGTAGTACAAGTGGCACCGCCCGGAGCCGGAGCGGTGGCACCAATCATGCCAATCACCTTGACGTATGTCCCAGGAGCCGCGTGGCTGCCCCAGTATGATGGCAAACTACATGCCTCACCCGGCGTTCAAAAAGAAAATATGCACCGTATTGGACATTTATGCAATGACTGGCAAGCAACGAGAGTCTGTTGTGCTGGGACAGTTAACGAGTGCAGCAGAGTTGAAAGTAGAGACTTGGTCAGATGTGGACCGGGAATCAGTGACTACCATCTTTGAAAAGTTAAAAATTGCTTTTGAAACCCGTATGGAGGGAGAACTGAGAATGGGATTTTACAACTGCAGGCAGAGACCACAGGACAGCATCAGAGACTATGCATTAAGATTACAAGCAGCACTGCGGACCTTGAAACATGTAGACCCCATCTGTGACCCAGAAGGGAACAAGAAGATGGTTGAACAGTTACTGCAGGGGTTACAATCAGTAGAGGACCAAAAGCAGCTGCGCCTGTGGGTCCTGGAACACCCGGATTTGGACTTTGTTGTTTCGAAAGACCGGGCCATAAAAGCCCTGCAATCCCCTACAACCACAGACTCTGTTTCCCAGTCCTGGCAAGCCAGTACCTCTCCTATAAGAGTGGAACCCCCTTACTTAACTGTGGTAGCGGCTAATGAACAGGCTGCGCCCCCTGGTGCTCCAACTGACTTGTGTTCCCAGGTGCAACAGCTGAGCAAGGATGTAGCTATGATCCTGAAAGTAATGCAGCTCAAGCCAGAACCCAAGCCGGTGGACAGGATCCAGCTAGCCGACTGCCCTGTGGATGTCCCATGGATGCGAGGAAGAAGAATTCCATCATCCAGAGGGAGGAGCAGCTACCGCTACGACTCATCTGGACAACCCATCTACCGTCGTTGCTACAAGGCGGGTCATATTGCAAGAGCATGTCCTTTACACCAGCAATCCCTGCGGCCAAGGGTCAACCCCCAGGAATAAGACGACAAGGCCCATCTGACTGGCATGACCGGTATATAGGAGGACGACCAGTTCTGTCCATCACCCTGGATGGAATTCCTACTTCTGCATACTGCATTGCTGGACACCGGTTCCCAGGTAACAACCATACCATATGTACTTTACAAGAAGTTTTGGTCAGATACTGAACTCACCCGTCCGGACTCGGGCCTCACTATTTAAGCTGTAAATGGACTACCAGTAACTCATATTTGGTTTAAGAAAGTAACCATAAAAGTGGGGAGGGTAGAGTTAAGAGGCCAAGGCTTAATTGTAATCGAAACTGATGCCAATGACAGCAATCAGCAGATGATTTTGGGCACCAATGTGATTGAAAATTGTTTGGGGGAAGTGTTATTTTTACTCCAACAGATTGCTGAAACTACAGGTGCTGGGCAGCAGAGGGTCCTGCAAAGACAAATCCGAGCCCTCGTGCAGAAACCACAGTTAAACCTGACTGGTGGGGAAATTGGTAATGTACGGGTGATAGACTCTGGTCCCATTGTGATACCTCCCCGAAGTGAAATGATGATATGGTGTCGGGCCGCAATAGGGCTTAAAGGGCAGGACTACCAGGCAGTAGTGGAGCCCATCTATTTGGAAAATTATTCTACGATCCTGACAGCCAGGGGACTGGTTGATGTTTGCCGGCGAAAAGTAACCGTGCGAGTGTGAAATTGTGGGGAGGAGGAAACCAAATTGCCCAGGTATGCTACCATTGCTAAATTGTTCACTGTAACAGATGACTCCATCCAGGCAGTGGAATCCCTGACCCCATCAGAACAGGTAGAGGTTGACAACCCCCAAAAGTAGTTAGAGGATTGGTGCCAGGAACTGCATGTAGGTACTTATTCCACCCCTACACACCAGAAACACGGGATTTCCAGGGTAGTACAGGAATACGAGCAAGTTTTCAGTAAGCACGCACTAGACTTTGGGAGGATGAAAGGAGTATACCATCACATACCCATAGGAATCGCCCTCCTATTAAAGAAAGATACAGACCTATACCACCTAAGCATTACCAGTGTGCCAAGGAGATGTTGAAGAACATGAAGGTGGCTGGGGTTATCAGAGACAGTTATAGCCCCTGCGCAGCTCCTTTGGTTCTAGTCAAGAGGAAGGATGGCACCATGAGGATGTGTGTGGATTATAGGCAGATCAACCAGATAACACACAAGGATGCCTATCCACTACCCCACATAGAAGAATCCCTGGCTGCACTGAAGGCTGCTAACTACTTTTCCACCCTAGATCTCACCAGTGGCTATTGGCAAGTCTCTGTTGCAGAAGAGGATCGAGAGAAGACTGCATTTACCACCCCAATGGGACTGTGTGAATTCAACAGCATGCCATTCAGTATTGCTCTACCTGGATGATGTGATCGTATGCTCAAAAACCTACAAGGAACATCTGGAACATCTAGTCGAGGTATTTGAGGCATTGTCCAAATACGGAATGAAGTTGAAACCATCGAAGTGCCACCTGTTTAAACTCAGGGTCCAGTATTTCGGACACGTGGTCAGAGCAGAAGGAATGGCGCCAGACCCAGAAAAGATTACGATCAGCAAGAACTGGCCAAGACTGACCACCGTCAAAGAAGTACGTCAGTTCCTGGGCCTGGTAGAATACTACAGGAGATTCATTAAGGGCTACACGAAGATGGCAGCACCTTTACAAGAACTCTTGGTAGTCCAGACCAAGAGGGGTAAAACTTCTGGTCCTCTATTCGAATCGGGTGAGGCAGAAGAAAACGACTTCATACAGATGAAGTTGGCCCTGACTGGTGACGAGATTCTGGCGTATCCTGACTACAATTTACTCATTGTGCTATACACCGATGCCAGCAACGTGCGATTGGGAGCCGTGCTATCCCAAGTGCAGAATGGCAAAGAAAGAGTAATTGCCTACACAAGCAGGAAGCTCCATCCTACAGAGAGGAACCCTGAAAATTACAGCTCCTTAAAGCTGGAATTCCTGGTGTGCCGCCCCTGCAGCGGTTGAACCGCTAGGATCCGGGGGTGATGATTACTCGTGGCTTGAAGGTCTCCGGACCCGGGGGCTAGGGGCCACACTCAAATGAAGAGGGGGGTATTTACAGGGGAGATATAATTTGTGACGCCACCCGTGGTGTATGGTAATTGGGAGTACCGCCGCTGCCATTGGTAGTACCCGGGGTGATGGGGTGGGGCAGCCAGATGTCGTCACCCTCCACGGGTAGGGGAAGGCCCCAGGACTCTGGATGGTTGGGACAGTGCAGAGGGGAGCGCAGGCTCGCTGGTTGCAGGGGTTAATTAGGTACTCACTCAGCAATAAAGCAGACGCTGACAACAGAGTAAACCAAGTCTCTGGGTGCCGCTGCCCTCTTGGGGGAGCTCGTCTGGGTCCCGTCCCCTGCAGCACTGCCTGGTGGTCCGTAACCTGCCTCCTGGCATAGTAATTTAGAGTGTCCTTTGTGGCCCTTCAGCTTGGAGCTTTCCGGGCCCCGCTCCCCACTGTGGCTAAGTAGAAGAGCTTGCTCTCAGGAGCTCACACTTTTGATTTCAGTGGCCCGCTTGTTTGGAAAGCCCTATCCCCCTCGTTGCGCTAGTGCCCCCGATCTCTGAGCTTCGTGGGAACAGGCCATAGAGGTCCTGTCCTCCGCAGGTTAATTGCCGGGTCGCCTGAAGCCTCTCCCCGACCTAGGGTCCATGTACCCCATCGTGCCTTCGGTCCCAGACCAGTGATTAGGCTCAGGCTGCTGACCGTCCTCCAAGACAGGTCCCAGGCACCAAGCCTCAATCCCCTGCGACCGGGGGTCCGACTACTCTAAGTCCAGACCACCGTCTGCGACCTAGTCTGCTTCTCCGCTGGGAGCTACAACTCCCAGCTTCCTCAGAGCTCCTCACAGCTCGAGGGCTACCACTGATCTGGGGAGCTGCTACTCCCAGTTCCTCACTCACTGGGAGCTAGTACTTCTGTTCTGCTTGTCAGCTCTCCTCTGCACTTCCTCCCTCGCTGACTTCCCCCCTCCCACCACTCTGTCTGACCCCTAGGTGGACTGCCCTATTCCAGCTTAAGCAGCCCACTGGTGTGCTTGACAGATGTGGTGTGAGGTGTAACTAGGATCTGTGAATGCTGGTAGAGGCAGTACTGCAGGATAGGTTCCCAGAACCATGGGGGTTTGAGCCCTGCATGGGGAGAGAAAGATTGTGCAGAACCCTGTGACGACCTGAGTAGTCCAGGGTGCAGGGCTGTATTTTGCCTTCATGCTGCCCTAGTCACGCCCCTTAGTGACAACGTAAAACTGAGTTTTCGCACACGACATCTGTTTAAGGCAGATCTACTCTGTAAGGCCCCTTTCACACATCAGTGATTCTGGTACGTTTGTGCTTTTTTTTAAACGTACCAGAATCACTGACATACGCAGACCCATTATAATGAATGGGTCTGCTCACACGTCAGTGATTTGTCACTGCACGTGTCTCCGTGCAGCATACCCACGTGTGCGTGATTGCTGCACGGAGACATGTCCATTTTTTTCTGGCATCACTGATGTTCCACGGACCACGCAGTGGTGTGGTCCGTGAAACACGTGCCAGAAAAAAAGTTGCATTTAAAATAAAAAACATTTTAACTCACCCGGCTTCAGCCGCGCTCTCTGCAGCCCGTCCTCCCTGCTGCTTCTAAGCCGACTCATTACTGTCGCGCATCTTAATGATGCACGACACAGCCGACCCGGAAGCAGCTGCTGCAGGGGTCAGCGCCGGCCGGATGCTGCATCGCGGGAGGATTCAGCACCACGGAGAGCGGGAGCGCGCACAGGTGAGTTGATTTCTAAGTGCAATCACGGGCCACGGAGAACGGAGCCCGGATTGCACTTAGACAACCCACGTGTGCCGAGATTCACGGCACACGCAGGGACATGTGCGTGTTTTACACGCCAGTGAAAAACGTCTGTGTTTTTCACTGACGTGTGAAACGGGCCTAAAACACTTGAAAAAGTATCAATGAGAAACGAAGGGCACTAACCCCCCCCCCCCATTGGGGATCACCACAGGCACATCAAAACATAGCATGAGTATAAAATATTCCCACCACACCGTCCCTACTTATATACTGTGACTGTCACACTGCCCCTAATAAACTACACACCGCCCTCCCTTATAAATTATATCCACCACACCTTCCTCGATTATGAAATATGATCTGCACATTGTCCTCACATCATGCTGCCCCCTCCTCACAGTGTCCCATGCATGCTGCCCCCTCCTCACAGTGTCCCATGCATGCTGCCCCCTCCTCACAGTGTCCCATGCATGCTGCCCCCTCCTCACAGTGTCCCATGCATGCTGCCCCCTCCTCACAGTGTCC